>NC_080608.1:16566899-16927742 GCF_027887145.1 Ammospiza caudacuta | reverse complement strand
CGAGGAAAACTGGACATTTTGCAGATTATGAGCCCTTTAGGAAATCCCTGTGTGAAACAATCCCAGCTCTGCAATTCCAGCAATTCCACAGGCAGCATTCCCCCAGGGGACCAAGGAGCAGCAGCTCATCCAGGGTGGGCAATGCCCCACCCATGGAGGATGGATGAGGGCAGCTGTGGCTTTGGGCACACTGGGGTTTCTCCAGAACAAATCTGGAAATCCAGGGTGAATTCCTCTGCCCTTTTCCATCAGCTGGCAGCCCGAGGCCTCTTCTGCAGCAATCCTATAGATGGTGCTTGTCAGCTTCCAAGGAAACCTGAACCTCTCCCACAGCTCCCAGGGCAGAGCACTGGTGGAGATTAAATGGGAAGATCCAAAATAATTCCATTTCTGTGCTCAGGAAATGGAGCCACGGAGCTCAGCAAGGCTCTGCATCCCTCACCACTGGGGTTTAATTGCTGCTGCTGTAATTGGGGAGTTTTGCTCATTATGGTGGTGCTGCTCATCACCCCCATCCCTGCAGGGCTGAGATCCTGGTTTGGCTTTTCCTGGGAAAACAAAGGAAGTTCCTGGATATCTCACCACAAGATGGTCACAATAATGACTTTGTGGTGCTCCAAATCCAGGCCACACAGTCTATAGGAGTTCTGGAATGTTCTGCCCAGGAAGGTGAATGGAGTCACCATCCCTGGGTGTGTTTAACAAAGCCTGGATGTGGCACTGGGTGCCAGGGTTTGGTTGAGGTGTTGGGGATGGGTTGGACTCGATGATCTTGAAGGTCTCTTCCAACCCAGTGATTCTGGGAATTCTGTGTGTGATTCTGTGTGATTTTGTGAGATTCTGTGAATTCTGAGAGTGATTCTGTGAATTCTGTGTGTGATTCTGTGAAATCTGTGACTGTGTGTGATTCTGTGAATTCTGTGATTCTGTGTGATTTTGTGAATTCTGTGAATTCTGTGTGATTCTGTGAATTCTGTGATTCTGTGTGATTCTGTGAATTCTGTGCATTCTCTGTGTGATTCTGTGGATTCTGTGATTCTGTGAATTCTGTGTGTGATTCTGTGAATTCTGTGATTGTGTCATTCTGCGAATTCTGTGAATCAATTCCAGCAAAACCCATGGAACTGCTCTGCCATCAGCTCTGCACCCCAGAGCAAGCCCTGCCTTGCTGCTGAGTCCCAGGACACGCTGAGCCCGAGCTCCTTTGCAGTGAATCAGCAGCAGGACTCTGAAATAAAGGAACCAAACTCCTTTGCGGGAAATCAGCAGCAGGACTCTGAAATAAAGGAACCAAACTCCTTTGCGGGAAATCAGCAGCAGGACTCTGCAATGAAGGAACCAAACTCCTTTGCAATAAATCAGCAGCAGGACTCTGCAATGAAGGAACCAAACTCCTTTGCAGGAAATCAGCAGCAGGACTCTGAAATGAAGGAATCAAACCCCCTTCACAATTCCATCGCGGCGCCGATGTCAGCGCGGCCATTCCGGATTTATCCTCGTGTCTCTCAGAGAGGATTTAGCCCTCACTGATTTATTCCCCTGTAAAAGTGAGGTGCAGGGGGAGGGGGTTTGCAGCAGGCCCTGATGGAAGGCAGGGCTGCCCAAATGGTGGCAAAATCCCAAGGATTTTTATTTATGGGCTGCTCTGTGCAGAGGGAGCGGGGCTGGGAGATGGCAGCTGGAATAAACAGCACAGCCCTTCTCCCAAACATCTGCCTCGTAAAAGCACAAAATCAGATGTTGTCCTGGAATGCTGCTGGCTGCTCCCAGTGACACGGACAGAGCACAGCTCGCCTGACCCTTTCCAACATTTCCTCTGCCCTGGGAGCCGAGTTCCTCAAGGTTCACAAGGCAAAGCTTAATACTGAAAACAGAAGTTGGCCGAGGAAACCTTGCAGGCTCTGGTAATGAGCAGTGCCTGGTCACCTGTGGGAATCCTGGATTCAGCAGGATGGATCATCCACATCCCACAAAGCAACTTTCCAGCTGGAATCCTCTCCTTTACATTCCCTGTTTTGGTTCAGACACTCCTAGGAGAGGTGGAAGCCTGATGATGATGATGACGTTTTTGGTCATTAGTCCTAATTAATCCCAGGCTCAAGGACAGCCATTGCACAGGGTGAGGAGCTGATGAGAAAGTCAGAATTCCCTTCCCAGTCAATGGGAATGGATTGCTGCCCACAGAGTCACGGCAGGAGCTTGAAATGGCTCCCAGGGGACATTTCCCAGGGGGTCAAGGAGAGGATGAAGAGGAAAACAAATTCCCTGTGGGTTGTCTCAGTGCTTTGCACTAAGTGGTTTTGCAAATCAGCAGGAACAGCAGTGACAGGACATGGGGAATGGCTTCAGACTGCAAGGGAGCAGGGGTTAGGTGGGATGTTGGGTAGAAATCCTTCCCTGGGAGGGTGGGCAGGCCCTGAGAGTGCCCAGAGCAGCTGTGGCTGCCCCTGGATCCCTGGCAGTGCCCAAGGCCAGGCTGGATGAGACCTGGAACACCCTGGGACAGTGGGAGCTGTCCCTGCCCATGGCAGGGGTGGAATGAGATGATTTTTAAGTCCCTTCCAACCCAGACCCTTCTGGGAATCTCTGATTCCATAAATGTTAGATTTGCTTCACTCCACTTGAGCCCTGTGCCTTGTGAAATCTCCATGGGAGCTGGATGTCCATGGACATGGAGCTCTCCGCAAGGCACTGAGCAGCTCCTCCCCAAGCAATCCAAGGATTCAGGGTGGAATGAAGGCAGAGCAAGGCAGAATTTCCTGCCCCAGCCCTCCAGGAGCCAGGAAAATCTGCCAGCCTTGCCCTGTACCGCCTGCAGCTCCACAGGGGTCTCACAACCCAGCCAGGCCTGGCACAGCCCCTTCCAGACTGTGCCCCCTTCCTTTCCTGCCTCTCCAAGCTTTCCCTGGAAACTCCTGCTATTTTATCCTGTTTCTGCAACCTGTCATCCCCCATTTGCCAACAGCTCCTCCTGGAACGTTTAAACAGCATCTGCTGCAAGTGCAGGGTGTGAGAGGAGCCCCGGGGCTCAGCAACAGGAGAGGAACCATCAGGTGCTCCTGCACAGCTCAAGGGGAGAGAAAAACCTGTGAATGCCTGACAGGAAGCCAAGGTGTAGCACAAAAAACAACCCCAGAGTGCCCCAGTCCCAGATTTAGTCTGGTTTATGGTGACTTTTATCTAGGAAAGGAAAAACTCCAGCTCATCCCTTCCAGTTTGCTGTGCCAAGCCCAGCACAGCCCGGCTGGGCTCTTGGTCCAGCAGCCACAAAGCCAGACTGGGACACAAATTCCCAGGTAGTTCTTAGCACAGCTTTCCCCATGAACAAGCACCAAATAACCTCCATATATCTACTGCTGGCTGGTGTCAAACTGCTCTGGAGACCCAAGGCCTCTGTGCCCTTCACTCCCACCAGCACTGGGAAATCACTCAAATCCACCTGAGGGAAGATCCCTGGCTCCACACTGGTGCAGCTCCATTCCTAAACCCCAAACCTGGATTTTAATCTCCTTTGCTGAGGAATAATGTCCCCATCCAGTGATGGACGTGAAGGACTCCTTTTTTTCCAGGCAGAGATCATCCAAGTCCCTCTGGAGGGCAGCCAGGGTGGGAACAGCTGCAAAGCAACAGGATTTTAAAAGCTCTGTTACCCCATTTCCCCCTCCTTCCCCTGCCCCAGCTTTTCTGAGGGGTTTTTTCCTCTGTTCAGTTTTGGGAAATGGAAGGACATTGTTTGCTTTGGGTCTTGTGTGGTTTTTAATCACTGAGCAGATTGGATGTTGATCCCAACAGAGGGAGCAGGGATAGAACCATGGAACGACTGGGGATGCAAGGGACCTTAAAATCACCCAGTGCCACCCCTGCCACGGCAGGGACACCTCCCACTGTCCCAGGTGGCTCCAAACCCTTCCCTGGACACTCACATGGAAGGATTTAATCCCAATATCCCACCTAAACCAATGCAGGCAGCACTTTCCCTTGCTTTGTGGCACTGTAATTTCCTTTTCTTGGTGTGATGCCAGCAGAGTGTAGATGTGTCCCTAAGCCTGGCTCACACCCAATTTCCTCTGCAGATATTCCAACTAACACAGGACTTAAACCCAAGCCAAACAAGTTAACAATGAGCAGAACAACCTTCTCCCTGGAGGAACAACAGATCCCCTCCTCCACCTGCCTTTGGGCTGCTCACAAAGGAAAATCTGAGATGGAATTTGGAATTCTCTTCTCCACCTGCCTTTGGACTGCTCGCAAAGGGAGATTTGGGATGGAATCTTGAATTCTCTACCTGCCTTGACTCCTCACAAAGGAAGATCTGGGATGGAATTTTGAATTCTCTCCTCCATCTGCTTTTGGGCTCCTCACAAAGAAAAATTTGAGATGGAATTTTGAATTCTCTTCTCCACCTGCCTTTGAGCTTATCCCAAAGGAAGATCTGAGATGGAATTTGGAATTCTCCACCTGCCTTTGGGCTGCACACAAAGGAAGATCTGAGATAGAATTTGGAATTCTATCCTTCATCTGCCTTGACTCCACACAAAGGAAAATCTGAGACAGAATTTTCAATTCTCTCCTCCACATGTATTTGGGCTGCACACAAAGGAAGATCTGAGATGGAATTTTGAATTCTCCACCTGCCTTTGGGCTCCTCACAAAGAAGATCTGGGATGGAATTTTGAATTCTCTCCTCCACCTGCCTTGACTCCACTCACACAAAGGAAGATCTGGGGTGGGATTTCAGCTCCCTCCTGCCCCATCCCAAGCACAAAGCTCTGCCTGGCTGCTCTCCCTGTCCCTGCTGTGGGCAGGGGGTTCTGGTGGGATGCTGGGATGATCTCCAGGGTTCCCTCCCAGTTCCTGCAGCCCTGTGACACACAGAGGCTGGAGCACTGCTGTGTGCCAAGCTCAGGAATGTCAAAAACATGGAGACACCACCAAATCCTCACAAGAAAATAGCAAACAATGATCCTCCAGGTGGGAGAGAGCCAGGGATCTGACAGAAATGGGATTATCAGCAGGTGCCTGTGAATGCTTGGAGGGGATCCACACCAGAAACATCCCACATTGTAAGAAATCAGCATTTGTGGACATTTGGATTCCAGAAGTGAAAATCCCTCCCCAGGCTCGGCGTCATCGCTTGTGGAATTCAGCTCTGGACTCTGATTTCCTCTGACTGCCCCGAGGAGTTCCTGGAAAACTTGTAAATGGACGTGGGGTGGTCAGCTTGATTGCTTTATGTGAAATATCTCAGTGTCAGGGCGAAATGCAGAAGGATTTTTATTCTAGGAATTCCAACAGTGCCTGGAAAATCAGTGCTCAGCCAGGGCTTTGCTTCCCAGCACAAAAACCAAGGCTATCCTCTCCATCTGTTCATGCTGCTGTCTCCCACCTGGGGACAAGGAGAAAATCTTCTTTTGCAGGCTTAGCAGCATGTCCTGCCCCTCAGAAATTCCCTGCCCAGGGTGGAGCATCCATCAGCTCCTTCCATCCCCTCCTCAGGGAACTTCAGGGATTCAAACTGCCCCTGTTACTCACTTCCCACAGGAGCAATCCCAGAAAAAACACATTTATTTCATCCTGGAGGAGGGAAAATTTCTGCAATTCCTGCAATTCCTGGCAATTCCTGCAATTCCTGGCAATTCCAACTCATGGTTCAATCACCGGATTTTGGAGGATGCTGCTCCTGGGGAGTTTCATGGATCTTCCATCCATTAAATCAGTGACAAGCAGGTCAGAAATGCACAATTACAGGGGCTGGGAGAGGGACAGAGCCCCAGCTGGCCTCTTGTGCACCACATCCCCACTAACAGTTTCCAATGCTGCTCCAGAGCTCAAACCCCATTCCTAAAATCTCCTTGGGCAATCACTCATGGCAGCAGCTGCTACTGGCTGAGAGAAAATCCTGATTTTTCTCCCTGATCTCTCTCACCCACATCAAAGGGTGGAGCACAGGAGCTGTGCCAAAGCCTGGTAACACTCCCAGGGCTGAACATGGGTGGGAAAGGCTCCAGCACGGTTGGGTTCACACAAAGCTTTGGTTTGGCTGGGGTCACATCAAGCTCCGGTTTGGTTGGGCTCACCCCAAGCTTTGGTTTGGTTGGGCTTACATCAAGTTTTGGTTTGACTGGGCTCACCCCAAGCTTTGGTTTGGTTTGGCTCATACCAAGTTTTGGTTTTGTTGGGCTCACCCCAAGCTTGGTTTGGTTGGGCTCACCCCAAGCTCTGGTTTGGTTGGGCTTACCACAAGCTTTGGTTTGGTTTGGTTTGGTTTGGTTTGGTTTGGTTTGGTTTGGTTTGGTTGGGCTCACACCAAGCTCTGGTTTGTTTGGGCTCACACCAAGCTTTGGTTTTGCTGGGTTCACCCCAAGCTCTGGTTTGGTTGGGCTCACTCCAAGCTCTGGTTTGGTTGGGTTCACACCAAGCTTTGGTTTTGCTGGGTTCACCCCAAGCTCTGGTTTGTTTGGGCTCATACCAAGCTTTGGTTTGTTTGGGTTCACACCAAGCTTTGGTTTTGCTGGGCTCACCCCGAGCTTTGGTTTGGTTTTGCTGGGTTCACCCCAAGCTCTGGTTTGGTTTGGTTGGGCTCACCCCAAGCTCTGGTTTGGTTGGGTTCACAACAAGCTTTGGTTTTGCTGGGTTCACCCCAAGCTCTGGTTTGTTTGGGCTCACACCAAGCTTTGGTTTGTTTGGGTTCACCCCAAGCTCTGGTTTGGTTTGGTTGGGCTCACCCCAAGCTCTGCTTTTCTTGGGTTCACACCAAGCTTTGGTTTGGCTGGGCTCAGCCCAGGCTTTGTCTCAGCACAGCCCAGCTGGGCTGGCAGAAGGTGCTGATGCTATCACAGGCAGACACAACAGCCAGCAGGCAGGCAGGGCCAGGCACCCAGGGCTGTTTACCCATCACACCTGGACAAACACAGCCTGTTTTCACAGCACCAGGGCTGGGCTCTCCTGCCCTGCTCCCTGCCAAGCCCCTGCTGCAGGCACTGAGCAAATGGTTGGCATCTGCCAGGAGATATAAAAAGATTTCCCTGCGGGGTGGAGCCTGTGGTGGTGATCTCATGGTTCCAGTCACGGTGACCTGCTGCACTTGATGGATGCAGCCCTTGCTTTGTGCCCCTGCCAGCAGCAGCACTGCTGGAGCCTGGGCTTGCCTTGTCCCCCTGTGAAAAATGCCTATTTTATGATTGGATTTCCATATTATTAATTAATTAATAATAATAATAATAATAATAATAATAATAATAATAATAATAATAATAATAATAATAATAATAATAATAATAATATTGCAATAATATTAAATAATTAAATGAAATATTGAACAGCTGCTGGCTGTTGTGTTACAAAGTTATTGTTAAAATGAAGATAATATTAAAATTAATAATATTATATGTATTGTGTTAGAAAGTTATGCTGTATTAATTTTCTTAAGTAGTGTGTTAAATATAGTTTTAGGTTATAACAAAATGTTAAAATAGAAACGATGCTATGTAAGACATTTTTTTAAAGCAAGGACTAGCACTGAGATAGCAGCCACAGGACACCTGAATCTTTCAGAGAAAGAGAATTTATTACCCCATTATCAGGAGAAATGAACTTCTTCCCACTTCATTCTGTAGAACGATGCTGTCAGGATTCAGTGGAAGAAGCTGACACTGCCCAGACAGAATTCTGTGTTTGAATGGAATTTATGCATCATGTATGAATATACAACAGGTTCTTGCTTTTAAGGGTTAATCCTCTGTTAATGTGGGTCCTTTTTCGGGCTTCTTTTTCCCAGAAAGAGGTACCTGGACTGTCCTTAACTGTTTGTTTTTTATTGTCTCATATTGTCCTAAATCAAATGGTCCAAATTATTATTACTCTAATTATATTATTATTTTTATAACCATTTTATTACTATTAAACTTTTAAAGTTTAAAAAACAAGATGTTGGCGTTTTTCACAGCCTCTTTCAGGGCAAACCCAGCTCTGAGCACAGCAGCAGGGCCAGCAAATCCTGACCCCAGAGATGGGGCTGACGGCGACACAGACACTCCTCGCAGGAGGAAAAGTGCAGGAATGTGCCCAAATGGCAGGGGCAGGATGCTAGGGGCACACAAAGTTTTCATTTTGGTTATTTATTTACTGCGATTTCCCTCCTGTTTAGGGAGGTTGAGGAGGCCAGCTGTCACCTGAAACCTCACTTGGAAATGGGGGGTGCCAAGACTGGTGCAGGAATGGGAGGAGAGTTCAAGGAGCTCACTACAGCCCTCTGAGGGTCCGATATGGGACATTTTCAGGCGTGTTTTATTTTAAATCAGATTCATAGTTACAACAGCACTGATATCTGAAGGAGCCCAGAGCTGGGGGAATCCTCTGGTTCCTCCACACCTGGCCCTGGGCTCACTGCAAAGGCAGGAGGGCAGAGCAGGGCTCAGGATCACATAAAGTGGCCCAAAAACCCCTGTGCTGTGCAATGAGAGGGGTTTCTGTGCACAGAAATCAGCAAGAGGGGTGTGGGAATGATAACTGAGCCTCCCATAAATGACTGCAAGCCAAACTTCAGTGAACTCCATGTAAGGAAGATGAAAGGAGGAGCGGGTGGGATTTATTCCGCTCCACACATTTATTCAGCTCCATTATTCTCACCCCCAAAACCAGTCCAGCAGCCCTGTAATCCCTCAGCAGCTCCTCTCCAGATTGTCTCTATTATTAACAACAAAGGCCTCGTTATTGCCATCACCATCCTTTGAAGGTGCCGTGGATGGGGGTGAAGATTCCTGTGGGGTGGGGCAGGAGACACAGATTGAGGAGGTGAATCCCTCTGCCTTGGCAGGACACACAGATTTAGGAAATTATGGTTTGTCCCAGATTCTTTTATCCAGGGGAGAAGTGGACACCCCTTCCTTCTGCAAAGACACAGCCTGAAAAACTTCCAGGCCACTTCTGAGCAGGATAAACCATCTCTGGGTCTGCACTAGAGCAGAGAAACCCTTCGTAAATCCACAAGTTTCTCTCATTAATTGTAACAAAAATGAATTGGAACTCCTGGCTAAACCCACAGAGATTTATTTCCTCGAGGAGCAAAGCCCCAGAGGACCTGGCTTGGCTGTTCCTGGAATTAGCATCTGTATAGAAATTGCCATTATCAGCCTGGGACCTGGCTTGGCTGTTCCTGGAATGAGCATTTGTACAGAAATTGCCATTTTCAGCCCTATTTGCATTATGCAATGCCTTCTCCACTGCCCGAGGAATGAATCACCCAGGGGAGGGGAGGGAGGAAAGCTGCTGCAAACACAACCTGGGCCATCGGGGAGGAGGAGAATTCAGCAGGTACTCAGGGTCCATGGAACAAGCTGGCAGGGGCTGCAGACAATTTTAAAGACTGAAAAAAATACAACGTAAAATGGTTTTCTACTATTTCCAGACCTGGATTGCACATTTGGGAGTGAAGGATTTTGAGGGTCCAGCTCTCATCCCCTCTGTGATCTGGAAGATCTCATTGTCTCACAGCCACCCCCAAAAGCAGCAAAGGAAGAGAAGGGTTTCATCCTAAAAAATACAACATAAATTGGATTTCTACTGCTGCCAGGTCCTGGCAGGTGCAGTGGCAGGTGGCACCGGGCTGGGCTCTGACTCACCAGGGCACAGGCTGGTTTCTAATCTGGGCCCTGCTGTTTGTCACCACGAGCAGGGTGACACCTTCACGCTGCCTTTCGCTCTTCCTGCCACTGACAAGGCTCAGACAGGGCTGAGGAGGTTCTGAGGAGTCACAGCCAAGCCTGGAGGGACAGTTTGGCCTTTCCAAGTCCTGTGTGTGTGTGTGTCAGCAGCAGCACAATCCCTGCCCAGGGACTGCACAACCCAGGCAGCTGCTCTCAGGGTGGACATGGCCCTGGACAGACATCCCCATGTTCCAAGGGCTCCTGCTAGTGATGGCACTCAAAACTTCCTCACACAGCATGGGTTTTCCTCTAAAACTTAATTTTCCTTGCAATAATTCATGGGCTGGGTAATGAATAGAACAACACCTGAAAAATTTAACAATGCATGTTGCAAAGCACCTGAATTTTGCAATGCCTAATCAAGGTAGTATTTTTAGAAAAATCCTATTCCATTATTAGAAAATAGAAAAAATCCTATTCCATAATTAGCAAAGGATCTCTTTCAGAAGTGTCCCATTGAAAAAATGGACATTTGGACCATGGTTTGCATCCCTATTACAGCCAGGGTCCCTCCCATGCCCCCATCCTGTGGGTTGCCATGTTCCTGTGGGAAGCCTGGAATTCCCTGGGGCACAGTGAGCTGGGGAAAGGAGAAACCTCAAAACCTCCACTCATCCTCTGGGGCTGCCCATGGATCAGCCACCTCAGCAAAGGGACAGTGGCAGTGACAGTGACAGTGACAGCTCGTGTTCCAGGGGCACTGGAAACAGCAGGGCCACAGCGCTGGTCACCCAGGGAGATCTGCATGCTGGACACACCAGCAGAGGTGACAACGCTGACCTGTCCCCTCCCAAACACACCCCAGCTCCTGGCTGGCATTGTGGAGACCCCAAGATGACAAACAAAAAGCAAATTAAGACCAGCAAAACTCCTGGGAGTGATGCTGATGCCAAAGCCCAGCAGCATCCCAGGTACCCACAGCCCTTCCACAGGGAAAATCCCATTTCCCCTCCAACTCTCCTGGCTGGCAAAGTGTCAGAGGCTGAGCTGGGTTCTCTGGGAGGTCTTTCCCATCTCAGTGGCTCTGCGATTCCCCATTCCCACCTCTCTATCCCCGAGGCCAGCAGGGCCAGGCGGCTGTCCTGGTTTGTCTCTGTACCTGTCACACACTCACCCCAAAGGCATCCCCGGCCCCAGCATGGCAGGAACGCCTGCCCCACGCCCTCCTGCCATGCCTTGGCAGGCAGCAGGGCAGCCCAGAGAAGGAAGCAAAGCTGCTGCTCATTCCAGAGGCAGCCGTGATCCCCCAGAGCTCTGGGGCACAGAGGGGAACGTGGGAGGGCACAGGCACCAGCCAGGCTGCCTGGACTGAAAGGCAGGTCCTGAACTGAAACACAGATCCTGCTCTGAAATGTGGATCCTGAACTGAAATGCAGATCCTGAACTGAAACACAGATCCTGCACAGAAATACAGATCCTGAACTGAAACACAGATCCACAGAAACAGATCCTGCCCTAAAACACGGATCCTGTCCTTAAACACAGATCCTGCACACAAACACAGATCCTGCACACAAACACAGATCCTGCCCTGAAATGTGGATCCTGCACTGAAACACAGATCCACAGAAACACAGATCCTGCCCTGAAATACAGATCCACAGAAACACAGATCCTGCTCTGAAATGTGGATCCTGCACACAAACACAGATCCTGCCCTGAAGTGCAGGTCCTGCTCTCACAGCATTTCCCAGCCCTGCTTCCTCTTCTGCAATCCATTCCTTCCTTCTCCCTCCCTTTCAGGGGATCCAGCCTCTTGAGTTTCCTGCTGGTGCTTGAGTCATTTTCCCTCCTAGGACTGATTTCTCATCTTTAATTGTTTCTCCATCTCTTTACACTCTCCTTGGGCTGTATTTTACTTTGTCTCTCTTATTTGGTTGCATCCACCTTTCCATGTAACAATCCTCCATAGATTCCTTCTCTTCCCACCACCAGTCTGTGCTGGATGTATGACTTTCCTGGCAGAGCTGATGGGAGCCTCGTTGGACACCCCAACCTGTCCTAAAAGAGTTGTGCGGTTTTATCATTATCAGTCTTTATTTCCCCTGAGGATGCAGCAGGCCCTCCTGGCTCTGATCCCCCAGGAATGCCAAGGGAAAGGCCTTGGGGAGCCACACTGGCAGAGCCTGGGGGCTCACAAACACAACCCCACTGGTTTTAGGGATCTCCCAGCCCTAAAACATCCCCCAGTGGCTCAGGGAGGCTCAGGCTCTGCAGCCTCAGCCCAGGCCTGAGAAATGCATAAACAGCAAATGGCCTCTGGGGAGCCCCTGCCAAGTCCTTTCTCCCTCATGTAAATATTTTTTCCTCTCAAGTGTATGCGAGTGTGAAAAATCTCTCCTTAATCTTCTTTTTTTTCTGCCTGGCTGAAGGAAATGCTTGTTCATCCCCGGGTGGGAACAGCTTCATCTTGATATCTTGCAGCTGAAGCAAGAACCACGCTGCTGAAAACATTTCTTATCACCCCCAAAGCCACAGAGGAATCAGATTAATGGTGCCTGTCAGGACATGACCTCCTTGGTGGCTCTTGGATGCAGGTCCCACGGGACAGCACATTGTGAGGCAGCCTTGAAGACTTCAGAAGCAGTGCAAAATATCCCTGGGGTTTCAGGATTCCAGAGGCTGAGAGTCCTGCCCTGTTGTGTTTGACACGTGAGTGGAAATGTGTGGCTTTTTCTTCTGAGAAAAACTGGAGACCTAAATAAGTTTCTTGCAGTCTGGCCTTCAGATCAAATGTGTCAGCGGGAGCTGTGTGTGTTTTCTGCTGGTGGTAGTGAGAGGAAGTGTGTCTGCACACAGCAGAGCTGGTGGCAGCCCCAAAGTGTCTGTGGGGGAACTGGGTCAGCTCACAGGGGAATCTGTTCTTGCTGCTCAGAGCTTTCCTCCCTCTCCATTCACCTGCTGGGGAAGGCTGGGATCAGGCTGCCACCCTCTGCTCCAGCCCTCAGAGCTGAGCTCTGCCTCATAAGCATCAGTTGTTGTTGCTGGTGGTGGTTTTGGAGAGGAACAGTGTCAGCACCACAGCCAGCCCTGCGATGCTGAGATAAACCTGAACCAGCCTGGCCTGGGGCTGAGGCCTCAGCGGGGCCCAAATCCTGCTCTGAGCCCTGCCCCGGCACCAGAGGGGCTCCTGAGCTCCCCCAGAGAGCCAGGCCAGGCTCAGAGCTGGCTTCAGATGCACCAACAGCTTTACAGAGAGAAAAATCCCTTTGGCACAGCACCGAGGCAAGGGGAGTTCTGAGAGCAGGGAAGGCACAACCCCAGGGAGGAGGTTTGGGATTCACAACCCCAGGGAGGAGGTTTGGGATTCACAACCCCAGGGAGGAGGTTTGGGATTCACAACTCCAGGGAGGAGGTTTGGGATTCACAACCCCAGGGAGAAGGGAAAGCACAACCCCAGTGTGATTGTGTTTGTGAGCCCCCAGGCTCTGCCAGTGTGGCTCCCCAAGGCCTTTCCCTTGGCATTCCTGGGGGATCAGAGCCAGGAGGGGTTGCTGCATCCTCAGGGGAAATAAGGGCTGGATTTAAGCACCTTTTAGGCCCAAGCACCTTTCCAGGTGAGATGTTCCCTGTCAGGAATGTCCTGTTGTAACAGGGATAGGGAAAGGTGGGGGGCAGCTGCTGCTCCCCCACAGATGCTGAAGCTCTGGCTGATCTTTTCCTTCTGCAGTCAGCCAGGGCTGGGGCTCTCCATCCCTTGAAAGCACAAATTATTGTAATTTGGCAGGAAGCGCCTGCTGCAATCTCCCTGTCTGAGCTGCACAACAATTCCCTGCTGTTGTTTCTGGAAAGGAGAAGCCTCAAAATGTGCAGGGCACAGTGTCCTGTGCTGCCAAGGCTTCATCCTGGGCTTAAGTGGCACAGAGGACACAAAATCCTGGTCATTGCAACATTCTGGGCTGGCATCCTGCTTTGCATCACTCCTGCTCTGTCCTCACCCTCACCTGAACCAGGAGGGACACCAGGACACCAGGTAGCAGAGAACAGGAGTTGGTACGTGTCCAGAGAAACACCTCCAGGAGCTTCTCCAAGGTGAAGCAACCTGGGGCAGGCAGGAGTGCTGCTGCCACCGCCTTCCTGCAGGACAGGTCACCTCCTCACCTTCTCCCAGCCCAAATTCCAAACCCCCAACAGATGGGGAAGCTGCAGCTCCCTCCCAGGCCTCCCAAATTCCAAACCCTGCCAGCTGCTGGGAGTGCTGCCACGGGGGCACAGGAGTACTGCCAGCCCAAAGAGAGATGCAGGTGGGTTTGAAACCCCTGTCTGCAGATCCTGGTGGGAGAGGGGAAAACCAGAGAGTGCTGAGCACCCACAGCCTCCTCCCCTGCCAGGGCTCAAAGCACTGGAATAATAAATAAAATAGTAAATAATTTAAATTAAAATTAAAATGAAAATTAAAATTAAAAAATATAAAAATAAAAATAAAGATAAAAATAAAATTAAAGATAAAAATAAAAATAAATTAAATAATAAATAATAATAAATTAAGGAAGTTTTTGTCCACACTGTGTTTCCTCCCTGCTCCTCGAGGTGTTGGTTTTCTTTAATAAAACCTGAAGGATTCACTGGGAAAATGCTGGGAAATATGGGAGAAACGGCTTTAAGCAAGGACACTTGACTACAGCATAAATCCCATAAATCCTCTTTATTTTAACATGTCAGTCAGTAGGACCTGCAGTAAATACTTGGAGTTTTGAACATACAGATCTTCATCTCTGTACTTATCTGGCACAGCAAACCCTTTCCATTTCCTTGTTTATGTAAGCTCTGAGTATTGCTGTATAGAGATAATGGATATATACACACAGACACATATCTGTATGTGCACTTGTGCAAAAATGTCCTTACAAAGGACAGGAAACGAGTGAATATTTCCCAATCCACTCTCCCTGGCACTGGAAATATTGCACAGAAATTCAGCTGGATGCTCCTGCCATAGGGAAAATGGCAAAACTGAAACTGCATGCATGGAGAAGCAGCAAATCCACTTTTTATCATGATGGAGAAAGTTTAAAAAATCTCAGTGTCCCCTCTGTGTCCCCTCCTCTGTGGCATTGGCGCAGCAACACCTGGGGCTGTGTCCCCTCCTCTGTGGCAGTGGCACAGGGTACAGCCAGCAGCACAGTGTTTGCTTCAGCCTGCTCTGTTTGCTGGAAGAATGTAATGTTTGCCACTGATTTCCCTCAAATGAAGTCACCACCGTGTGTTTTATCAGATGTGCTTAACCTGAGCCAACTCTGCCAGTATAAAATCCTAAAATCCAATTTAAACAGCGACTCCTGACTCCAATGCTCCATTTTTTAATATGTCTATGAAACTTTTTAATATAAAATATTTTAACAGGGCTAAGTTGTTTGGGTTTTTTTTCCCCAGCCATGGAAAGGTTTGGCTTTGATGATGCCATAATATTTTTCCCTCCACTATTTCTCTCTTTTGATTCCAGCTGCCCCCAGAACTTTACAGTTTATATTTCACCAGTTTTACTAATGTTGCCTTAGAGAAAAGAAATCAGTTCCTCAACACCCAGACTCCCATGCAAGCTTGAGGTTTCCTGGCAGCACCGAGGTCATTTGTCCAGTGCAAACAGCCCAAAATTCCCTGTCCCTTCCACAGCCACGTGCTCTGGGTGCTGGAGTGCTTCTGCAAATAAACATTCGCTCATCTCTCAGCTTTGGCTACCCACAGCCACAATATTTGAAGTAAAAAGAGGAAGCCAAAAAAAGAGAACAATTATTTGGACAACAAATAATGGGGATTATTTGTTGCTCCGCCAGTGCTACCGAAATGCAAATAATTCATCACATTGAAAACACAAACCGCAACAGAGATGTGGGCATGGGAATTCCCTGTGCCACGGGGTCCTGGCTCAAACTGGGGAGGTTGGAGCCTGCTGGGGCTGGCCTGACCCCCAGCACTGTGGGACACCTCAGTCCCTCTGTGCCCCCTCAAACCCAGGGTGCCCTGGGCATTGCAGAGCAGCAGGGACTGGCAGCAGATAAAGGGATAGAGGAGATAAAGCAGGGCAGACATATTGATCTCTGCAATCAAGAGGTTAATTCTCATTTCCCTGAGTGTTGTTTGGTAATCACAGCCTGCACGGAGCTAAATTGCATCTGCAGCAAAAGAGTGAGTGCCTACACTGAGTGCCTACACAGAGTGTGCACCTGCACCAAGTGTTTACCTGCACCAAATGTGTGCCTGCACTGAGTGTGCATCTGCACCAAGTGTGTTTCTACACTGAATCCATTCTTACATTGTCTGTGTTCCTATACTGTGTTCCTACACGCTGTACCTGCACCAAGTGTGCACCTGCACTGAGTGTGTACCTGCACCGAGAGTGATTCCACACCAAGTGTGTTCCTACACTGTGTACCTGCACTATGTTCCTACACTGAGTGTGCACCTACACTGAGTGTTTTCCTACACCGTGTTTTCCTGCATCAATTGTACTCCTACACTGGGTGTGTACCTGCACTGAGTGTGCACCTACACCGTGTGCACCTACACTGAGTATGTTCCTACACCGAGTGTGACCTGCACCGAGTGCTCCTACACCAGCTGCCCACCCCGGCACATCCTCTGAGCCCCCTCTCAGTGCAAATGCAGCCTCTGAGCTCTCTCTCAGTGCCAGTGCAGCACGGAGTGAGCAGTGCCCGACTGCCAGCCCTGCTCCTGCCCTTCCAGCCCCTCTCCTGCCCTTCTCCTGTCCGTGTTTATCCCAGGGGCTGCCCCGCAGCCTCTCACGCCACAAAGTGTCACCGTGTCGCCGCACCCTTCCTTGGTACTCCGAGCACCCGGGGCACTGCTGGCACCGCTCCCCGGGCAGCAGTGAGGGCACGGGCGGGCAGAGGGCCGGGAAGGGCTCCGGGCACATCCCCTGTCCCTGCTGCGGGGCTGGGATGCGCAGGGGACAAGAGGAGCGCAGTCAGTCACAGGGCTTGGGGAACACAGGGCTCTTGGAGCTGCTCCTCCTCCCCAGGCAGGATCAGCAGCACTTTGGGAAGGAGGAAAAGGAGCAGCAGGAGTTCCCAGAGCGCTGCGTTTTGCCCTGACAGCCAGAGCAGTTTGTCGCCACAGCTGGAGCAGCGATGTCCCCTCCCGGCCGGGGGATTCCCTCCAGCCCTGCCGGCACCAGCGCTCGGGGCGAGCCCTCAGAGCAGCCAGGGACTGCCGGGGGTGTCGGTACCACAAACCCCCATCTACCCCCGGCTCCTGCGGGACGGGCACGGCTGCCCCAAAGCCGCTCTGCCTCCGCCTGCACCGGGACTCAGCCACCCATCCACGTCTCCCGGGCATCCAGCGAGCCCCGCTTCCCCAAACTGACCACAGCGCAACGACAATGCCACCAACGCCCCCGTGATGCGACAACGCCACCAACATCCCCAGCGCGTGGAAATGCGGGGGGTCCGCACGCCCGAGCATGCCCCGAGAATCCCCCGGGACACCGCGGCCCGAGAGGTCCCGGGAGCAGCTTTTCCTGCCCCTTTCCCGAGAATTCCTGAAAGAACCCCGCACTGCACACCCTCCCGGCACTGCACACCCTCCCTGCCCCGCGTCCAGCCTGTCACACCGGGGTGAGCCCCCAGCCCAAATCGCTGTTCCTTTCCAGCCAGGGACTGTCCTGTCCTATCCTATCCTATCCTATCCTATCCTATCCTATCCTATCCTATCCTATCCTATCCTATCCTATCCTATCCTATCCTATCCTATCCTATCCTATCCTATCCTATCCTATCCTATCCTATCCTATCCTATCCTATCCTATCCTATCCGTTCCTGTCCCGCAGCCCACCCTGCCCGGGCACCCCTGGCACAGCCTGGCACACGGGACAAACCCCCCTCCACACCAGCCCCAGGGTCCTGCAGCCGTGCCGCGGTCGGAGCGGCGTTTCCAGGGTGCCCCGGACAATCCGAGCCTCGTTCCGTCCCAGCTGCCCCGGCTCGCTGTCATCCGAGCCCTGCGGTTAAACAAACCGGGCGCTTTACGAGCTTTTGGCTGGGCTGTGACTGCAGCCGCGTGTCACCCGACTTCCCAGTGCCACATTCCTGAGTCCCACAGTCACAGGCTCACATTCTAGGCAGACGCTCCGTTTATTTCTATCGTTATTTTTCTTTTTTTCCCCCCTACAGAAAGTCCTGTAGCACTTGGCAAAGCAAAACCCCCCAGAGCATTCGCAGTTTCTGGGCTGTGACCAAACTGTCCCAGAGCCGGCAGCCCCGGTCTGCCCCGCTGCCTGCATCCCTCCCCGCCGGCTTGTCGCAGATCAAATCCAGGGCTCTCCGCAAAGTGCCCCGGGCTGGACAGTCCTGCCACCCCCCGCCCCAGGTGCCCTCCTGGCCTGGAGGGCTCCCGCAGCCACCAGCGGGGTGGTGACAAGGGGACAGGCAGCAGTCCCACGGGGGCAGGGGGGTCCTGCTCCCATCAAGGTCATGAGGTAGCTCAGTCCCAGGCCAGTTCAGTCCCGGCCACGGCCAGATGGTCCCCCCGAGGACGAGCATTCTGCACAGCCTGGCATCCCCCTCCCTGCTAAGAGACCCCCGGATTGTGCCCCAAACCTGGGGGGCTGCCAGCAGCCCCTCCGCCCTGCCAGGGCCAGCCACGCTTGGCAGAGTTTGGGGTTTCTCCCAGCTGTTAGGTTTTAGTCGCTCTCTATAAAAGAATCACTATTATTATGAAAGAAGGGTGATTTTCCTTGCAAAATCTCCTCTGTGCCACCCCCTCCTGAGCCCCCAGCACCCTCCCCTCCATGCACAGTACCTTTGCCGTGCAAAAAGTGCTCGGGGCGAGGGAAGGAGCCCTCCTCGCAGAGCAGCTGGCAGGTTTTATCCGGGGCCAGGGGGTAGCCGTTGTCCTCCTCGTTGTAGTCGCTGCGGCCGTTGCTGTTGGAGTAGCCGTTGGCGTACATCTTGAGGGCGGACCTGCGCAGGCACAGCAGCTCCTGGAAGGCGTACCTGAAGTCGGGGCTCCGGCAGTAGATCAGGGGGTTGAAGGCGGAGTTGACGTAGCCCAGCCAGTTCAAGAGGATGTACAGGTACTTGGGAATGACGTTGTCCTGGATGACGTGCACGATGTTGACGATGAAGAAGGGCAGCCAGCACAGCGTGAAGGTGCCCATGATGATGCCCAGGGTTTTGAGGGCCTTGTGCTCCTTCAAGAAGAACTTGGAGGAGCGGCGGTGCCCGGCTCCCCCTTTCTGCTCCTGCTCCTTGTTCTGGGTGTGGAACCTCCCCTCGCTCCTGTCGATCTTCTGCAGCTGCTTCTTGGCCACCTGGAAGACCCTGGCGTACACGAAGACCATGACCACGAGGGGCACGTAGAAGGAGATGATGGAGGAGGCGATGGCGTAGGCTTGGTTGGTGAAGAAGTCGCAGCACATCTCGTCCTGGTAGCAGCGGATGGCGTCCTCGTGGTCTGCCCGGTACCAGTGCATCTGGATGGGCAGGAAGGAGGTCAGGCCCGACACCACCCACACCACCAAGATGACCACACGTGCCTTGCCCTTGGTCAGCAGGCTCTGGTACTTGAACGGGGAGGTGATGGCGAAGTACCGGTCCACAGCAATGACACACAGGGTCTCGATGCTGGCCGTGACGCACAGCACGTCCAGAGAGGTCCAGAACTCGCACCAGAAGTTCCCAAACTTCCACATCTCCATGATGATGTGGCAGGCGCCGAAGGGCACCACGGCCAGTCCCATGACCAGGTCGGCACAGGCCAGCGAGGTGATGAAGTAGTTGGTGACGGTCTGCAGGCGCTGGAAGCGGGCGATGGCCGTGATCACCAGCACGTTGCCGAAGACGATGGCCAGCACGATCAGCGACATCAGGATGCCCATGCCCACCGTCCACACGTCCCGCGACACCGTGGGCTCGGCGGCGCTCTGGTTGGCGCTGGCGTTGCCGCCGGGCAGCTCCGTCCCCGCCGCGGCCATGGCCCGGCGACAGCCCCGGGGCGGCGGGGGCGGCTCGGCTGCGCTCAGGGCTCCGCTCGGGGCTCCGCTCGGGGCTCCGCGGCCGCGGCGCCGCTCCGGGAGCCGCTCATACGGGACAGGTGCGGGGCAGGTGCGGGGCCGCTCGGCTGGGGCACCGGGCACCGCTCCGCTCCCGTCCCGGCCGTGTCCCGGCTCTGTCCCAGCCCGTGTCCCAGCCCGTTAGGCGCCGCGGAGCTTTTTAAGTGACAGCAGCCCGTGACATCAGCCCGGCGCAGCCAATGGCAGCCGGCACCGCACCCCGACCCCCCCGCACCCCGCGGCCACCCCCGCCTGCCCCACGCGTGTCCCCGCCCCGTGCGCTGCATCCCCGCCGTGTCCCCGCAGCCGCTCCGGGTGCGCTCCCCTTCCTCTCGGTGCTCTCCTGTCCCCAGCCCCAGAGTGTCCCTGTGCGCTCCTTTCAGTGCTGTGTCCCCGCAGCCGCTCCGTGTGTGCTCCTCTTCCTCGCGGTGCTCTCCTGTCCCTGGCCCCAGGGTGTCCCTGTGCTCTCCCCTTCCCCTCTGTGTCCCCGCAGCCGCTCCGTGTGTGCCCCCTGTTCCTCTCCGTGCTCTCCTGTCCCCCCCGCCCAGGGTGTCCCCGTGTGCTCCTTTCCCCGCCTTGTACCCGTGCCTCCTGCCCGCAGCGTCACCGATGACCCCACGCTCTCCGCCCCGAGGAGTCCCCACCCCACCCGTGCCCCCTGTGTGCTCACCAGCATGCACAGCACCAGGAAAATCCCCATTGCTCTGGGGCTCCTGGCACTGAGGACCTCTGGCACCCCATCATTGTTGGTGACAGGATGTCACCCAGGTCCCCATCCCTGCCAGCCCCCAGCTCAGTGCTCTGGCTGCACCCCAGTTGTGGGGGGCATCCAAGTGGAGCAGCCACAGAAATCCCAGAGCTGGTCAAGGGTAGAGACACCCCCTAACTGTCCTGGGGGCACTGACCAGGCAGGGACTGACCATGGTCACCGTGGCCAGCCAGCCATGCGGTCAAACAAATTGGCTAAATAAGGGCTAAGGAATCCTGGAAACTTCCTCTCAGCCTGACAGGAGACAACCCTGCCTCTGGAGTTTCATTTCTGCCATCCCTCTGAGCAGCACTGCTCTCCAGAGACACATCTCACTGCTGGCCCTGGCTGCTTTAGAGGTGACAGCTGAAAGCTGTGGTTCTAAAACTGCCCTGTGCCAGAGAAAGGGAGAAAATAAAGAATTCTTTTCACCCAGATTACCCCAGTGCCCCAGCAGCAGCTGCAGGTCAGTCCTGGCTGGATGCAGCTCTGTGACCCTCCCATGGCACAGGCAATGCCAGACTCCTGCCTTTGTCAGCAATTAAACCCTTATCAATGTTGAATCTTATCTGAAACTCATCAGCTCTTGTGCTCTGATGAATTTTCATGTTTCTGCCTCATTTTCCCTGCAGTTCTGGGGTGCCAGGGCCAGGCTCCCCCCTTTTTGCTGCCTTTGCCCCAGTGCCCCACGCCACAGCCTGCTGGGTGCCCATGTAATGCCCCAGCTGAGCTGGGGATATTTATTTATGGGGAAAGGAGGAAGTTTTGTGGTTTAAAGCAGAGGGGCAGATGAGGTACTGGAATCAGGAAATGAGATTAAAGGCAGTTAGGAAGTGTCTGTCCTGCCCTGAACCAGCGGCTTCCCTGCCCTTCCCACACTCCATCCACACACTTCAGCGGTTTAAAAATGAAGATACAAGGAACAGAAGATCCAGAATCACCCCCCACAATCAGAAATTGTGGGAACTGCACCTCACCCTCAGCTCCCTGCTCCCCCTTTATTGGTAAGAGCTGATGTAGCAGCTCTAGGAAGCACTCGAGGTGTCAGACACAGACCAGGTGGGTTTGCTGGGCTGTTCCTGAGAGTTCTCATTCCAAATCCAAGCATTCCTAAAGAATTAAGTCCTCTATCCTAATAAACATACAGATGTTCATCCTACAGATGTTCATCCTTGTAGGCAGCACTGGGCCCTGGAGGAACAGAAGCAGATTTGGGGATGTGGTGGGAGAAAGACACAAAGGCTTCAACAAACTCTTGTTTAAAAGCAGAGTTCTCTGCTTTGCGGCCAGTGTTTTAGCCAAGGCAGCCCTGTCTCTGGCAATCCCCCTCCAGAGGCAGCTCAGGGCTCTGTAATTCTGCGCCCAGGGATCAGTTTCCAGCTCAATATTTTGAGGCTTTTGTGCTCTGTTCAAAGAAATCTCAGCCTGGGCTCTGGTCAAGAGGCTGTGCTAGAGGAAGCAGGGCAAAGCTGATTTTTGTTCTTTGGTTTTCTCCCTTGGTTTCCTCTTTGGCAATCTTTTCTCACATTTTAGTGTGGCCACAGGGCTTGAGATGATTTTTGTCTTTGAGTCCCTCAGTGAGTTGGACACAGGTACAGAAAAAAGGCAGAAATTTGCCTGACATAAAAATAAATTCCATCACCCCAACTCCCACTGGCTTTTGAGGTTTGCATGACTTTACTTTTACTTTTGAGTAATTATTAGATTTCCATCAGGTTCAAGGCTTCGTATTGGAACAAATGCAACACCAAACCTCAGAGATGTTCTGAACACAGTTCAGTTTGAATTTTTTGGGGGAAAGAGCCCCAAAATGCCGCCTCCTGGGTTCCTTGGACTTGTAGGGTGTCAAACCAGACAGATCTCACTTATTTCATGGCCCACTGGCCCTGGTGCTTTGTCATCACGCTGATCTTTTCCCTTTTCATAATTGGATGTGCTCTCCCTCCTCACTGAGTGACATTTGAAGAGCAGCCTGTGGGATCAATGAGAAAGCAGGGCTGGCAGAGAGAAATAATCACTTTTATCAGCCCAACTGACATAATTGGAATAAACAGCCGGACTTTGGGCATGGAAGGCTTTGCTGAGGACTGTGAGGAGCTGTGTGCCTGCCCAGATGTTTATCACAAACTGCAATGGAGTGGCCTGCCCAGATCAGGCTCTTTTATCTATAGCCTATCATAACTACAATAACTACCACATTCATGTTACTGTTCTCCAATCACTAAAAGTTAGCACATTACAGTTTAAGCTAGAAGTTGTGTTTCACTTTTCTTGCAGTGGAAAATTCTGAGACCTTTTTTTTACTTGCAACTTTTGCTGACTTGTTTGCCTGTGCTGTCTTTCTGCTTGGTTAAAACATCTTCTTGTTTGAGGTGGGTTTATCCTTTGCTCTAAGTCATAAAACTTTTTCTAACTATCATATCTTTTCTAACTATCATAGCTTTTCTAACTATCAAACCTTTTCTAGCTATCATACATTTTGATTCTTTGGTTATCCAGTAAGACTGGCTCAGTAATTATTTTCTTTTATATCAAAACTTGCTTCTCTCTCTATTATTTCTTCATATTCTACATTTAAAAGTCTTTCTGCTGAATATACATATCTGTGAGACTTTCTTGTCAGACTTTTATCTTTCCTAACACCCAGCTTTTAACCCCTGCAATGCCAGCACTCTCAGGGAAGCAATTGCTGTGTTTCAGAGCAGACCAAGGCAAAGGAAATTGTTGGACACAATGAGCCTGGTGCAAAGTGAGGCTTTGTGTGGAACCTGACCCTGCTGGAGCACTGAGCACCCGGGATTCATTGTCTGCTCAGCCATCAGTCAGCGCTGCTGTGGCTGCAGGTGACAGAGTGACACAGCGTGAGGGCAGCAGAGGAAACCGGGGTGGGGAGAGCAGGGCAGCGACAGCCGCAGATAAAGGACGCTTATCGCTGCCTCTTCTTCCCCCTGCTGCTTTTCCCACAGCTGAGCTTGGTTTCCAGAGCACAGGAGATGCTGCGTCCAAGCCACTCCTCCCTAACTCTGGGCAGGAGCCTTCAGTGCCCCCTGAGCCCTGCTGGTGCCAGCAGTGTCCCTTGTGCTGTCCCCAGCAGTGTCCCTTGTCTGTCCCCAGCAGTGTCCCTTGTCTGTCCCCAGCACTGTCCCTTGTCTGTCCCCAGCGATGTCCCTTGTGCTGTCCCCAGCACTGTCCCTTGTCTGTCCCCAGCAGTGTCCCTTGTGCTGTCCCCAGCAGTGTCCCTTGTCTTCCCCAGCAGTGTCCCTTGTGCTGTCCCCAGCAGTGTCCCTTGTCTGTCCCCAGCACTGTCCCTTGTCTGTCCCCAGCAGTGTCCCTTGTCTTCCCCAGCAGTGTCCCTTGTCTGTCCCCAGCGATGTCCCTTGTGCTGTCCCCAGCAGTGTCCCTTGTCTGTCCCCAGCACTGTCCCTTGTCTGTCCCCAGCGATGTCCCTTGTCTTCCCCAGCACTGTCCCTTGTCTGTCCCCAGCAGTGTCCCTTGTGCTGTCCCCAGCAGTGTCCCTTGTCTGTCCCCAGCAGTGTCCCTTGTCTTCCCCAGCACTGTCCCTTGTCTGTTCCCAGCAGTGTCCCTTGTCTGTCCCCACATCTGCTGTCCTGGCAGGCTGTGAGCCTGCACAAGGGGAATTTGACACACCTGGGGGGGTTTTGGGGTGCTTTCTGCTCCATCACCAGCTTGGAGGGGACCCCAGCCAGGTGCAGGGGGGGTCACATTAATGCAGCCATGAATTCCCCAGCCTGGGCTGGAGTTACATACTGGTGGTGTGAGGCCAAGGCTGATTCCAAGACAAATGCACCAAATTGAAGGGTCCTTCTGATTTAAAACCTTTCACTGCCTTTCTGAGCTGCCCAGACAATTCTCATCAAGCAGGAGGCAAATGATGTGGCACCTCCCCTGGTGCAAAGCTCTGGCTCCCATAAATGGCCATAGGACTCAGGAGCTATTCCATGAAAACAGCACGGGGACCTCTGCCCCGTCCCCCTGTCCATCCAGCAGGATCTGCTGTGCCCCAAGGTGAGCCCTGGGGCTGAGCACACAGGTGCCTGTGTGCAGGGAGGACAGACCTCCACCTCACTCCTAATTTTAGAAGGTAGGAAAAGGAACTCCATGTGCTGGAATATGTGCAGAGTCCAAGAGGAAATTTGGTTTTTCCTGAGAGCTTTCTTATCAAATCTGCCTCGTATCAAGCCCAAAATAGCTGAGTGGCTGCTGAGCTTTGCCTCAGCCCAGAGGAGATGGACTGAGGAGGAATTGCTGCAGGGTGGGATGTGCTTCATCTGGGGCAAACCCAAGAAGCTTTAATTTGCTTTAATCACCTTTTCCTCCTGGATCCCATGGACGTTTGCAGGCATTGTGCCCACGGTTTTCTGTTTTCCCTCAATGAAACACAATCAACAATTCCTTATTTCTCCAGGAGTATTGAGGACATTCACTGTTTTCTGTTCTTTTGGAGCACCTTCACAAGATAGTCCTAAAAAGTTTGGGTTTCAAAAAGTTTGGGTTTCTCTGTGGCTACAGCATAAAGGGTCCCACCATTTCCCTAAAAACCGTGCTGGAAAAAGAAAATAACAATTCAAAAGTGGCTAAGGTTAATTCTTGGAACTCTTTGTAAAGCCTCAGCCTATTCCAACAATTTCTCTTCACTGAGAAAAGCAAGGCACAACTTCCCAAGGATATTTCTGGGATTCACATTCTCTAAACTTCAGAGAAAGAAAAAACAATTTTTTATTTCATTTGCTGTTCCTGTCTTGTTCACAAGTAAAATGCATTGTAGAAGATTGTTTACTTGAAGAGAATTGCTAATTAGATTCTGGTGTGAGTGTTTTGATTTATTGACCACTTGAATCCAGGTGTGTGTGTTGAGACTGTCAGCTGAATCACAACATTCTGTGCAGTTTTGTGCTTGGGCAGATTTCAGTTTAGACGTAGTTGTTAGGAAAATTAATCCACAAACACCAGAGGTTTATGTCCAAAAAGGA
Source organism: Ammospiza caudacuta (assembly GCF_027887145.1). Taxonomy (NCBI): domain Eukaryota; kingdom Metazoa; phylum Chordata; class Aves; order Passeriformes; family Passerellidae; genus Ammospiza; species Ammospiza caudacuta. The sequence goes on along the minus strand of NC_080608.1, from coordinate 16,902,289 downwards.
GACAGAAGAGTCCTTTTACTTTATTCAAATAAAGGGGCATTTATTCGAATAAAGTAAATATACGTTTTATATATATATATATATATATATATATATATATATATATATATATATATATATATATAATATACTTTCTTCAAAGTACCATGGGGCATTCCACTGGGGTCTCTCACATTTTTGGAAGATGCAGCCGCCTTTTTAATCCCAATTTCCAGCCACATTTCCCTTCTCTCTTTCCCCATTTCTGAGGTACTTGAGAGGTTCAGTCTTCCCAAAACACCTGATACCAGAGATTCCCCTCTAATGTGTATCCCACCCTTTTCATTTTTAATTCTTATGGAATTTTAGGTCTTTTTTTTCTTCTCCATTGTTCCTTTCATCTCTCAATGTCTAATTTCGTGTATCAGCAAACCTAAAGTTTATTTGTAAAAGCAAATATCTTTTTCCATTCATCAATCAGTGGAATCCTTCTCATTGTTTCTTTTATCTCCCAGTGTTGGTTTTATCTCTCAGCAGCCCCACAGCTTGTTTGGAAAGACAAATCCACTATTCCTCTCATAATGTAATATAGTATAGAATAATACAGTATAATATAATATAATATAATATAATATAATATAATATAATATAATATAATATAATATAATATAATATAATATAATATAATATAATAATATAAAATTTTAATATATAATTATGTATTTTATTTTATATATTTATTTCTATATCTTTATAAAATATAAGATATTTATATTTATATATTTTTATATATATAATTAGCCCTCTGATAAGATAGAGCCCTCCTTGTCATTCCTCCCCCTTGTCGGGGCTGCCCTGCTTTTACCATATTCCATTACCGATCCCAGTGTTTCACACAGACCCTGGACAGTTCCAGCAGGAATTGTCACAGGGATTTTCCTCTGAGCACAGAAGTGAATGGATGCTCTGAAAGGAACTCACTGGCTGAGTTCTGCAAGATTTGGGGACTGGAGGATCCTTAATAAAGTGACTGGGATTGAGGAAAAACACACTGAGAATCCTACACGAAACCACCCACAGACCATGCAAAGACAAGTGTTTAATTATCTACCATCAATTAATTTGCTTAATTGGGGGCCGAGTCTGGTGGTGAGAAGGGTGGGGTGAAAACAGACAGAATTCTCCCTCTGCTCACTCCCTTTCAGCCTGGCCATGCTGGGAACCCCATTAAACCATTCCCTTTCTCCAGGGGAATTCAGTCCATTCCCAGCTTTCCTCTCTCATCCCACCTTTTATTCTCCATTCTCATTTTCTCACTCGGGAACTGAAGGCAGAGCAGCCCCTGGAAGCGAAAGGCACCGCCCTGGGAGGAATTTGGAAGGAATTACAGACATCACTTTAGATGATGTGATTTATTTTTCTTATCTTCTGCACAGGCAGGAAGGGTGAGCTCGGCTCACATCTTCACCACAGGGCTCAGAAAGTCACAAGGCCCCTCATTACAAGATTTTTAAAGTATTTATTAACTAATAAACCACTTCTAACAAGGATATCTATGCTTTTGACTCAATCTTTAAATATTTCATCTCATGGACTCATGCTGCAGTGTGCGCTTTCTTAGCTAATCATGTTATGACACACAAACTTACAGTGCTGTACTCCACTCTGGAGGAAGCAGGAATTTTTGTCTGTCACCTGTTTATAAATCCCTTATTTTTTGAGGAAAAAAGGACAGATCCTTGGTTTTGTCTCCTAATCTTTCTTCTACTTAGTTTATGTGCCTCTGCTTTAAACTATAAATCCACATTCTCATTTCCAGCACCTCAATTTGGAGGTTTTTTCTAAGGTCTCAGATCAAATTCTGTGTTTGATTCTAAGGTCTTAGATGAAATTCTCTGTTTGATTTTAAGCTTTGGCTTCCAGGCCCAAAGTTCTGAGTTCTCTGCATTTCAGATTCCAGCATCACCCGGGCTCCTTCCCCACCTCAGCCCCTCTGGAATGTGAGACAAACCCAGTTTAATTCCTTAAACAAACCCTGTTTAACTCCTCAAACAAACCTTATTTAACTCCTCAAACAAACCCTGCTGAACTCCTCAAACAAACCTTATTTAACTCCTTAAACAATAGCAGTAATTGCTTTTAGATGGACTATTGTGTGCAGCACCCACCTCGGAGATGGTATCTGGGATCGGGCCTTTGTGTGGTACAGAGATTTAACAGCACACCAGATTACATCTCTGACCAGTGTTTTTATTTGCTGCGTGACGGTAATTGGGTGATTTTAATCTGGGCTTGATTTTATTTTAATTTTTCTGGATGCTGCCAGCCCTGAGGGAAATGGTGTAAGGCTGTCTCATGCTAAAATTAGCCCTGGCAAACTCGAATTCACCCCTTCCGCCAGCTCCCGGCAGAATATTTGGGATAAAAATCGGCTCCAAGCCTGACCAGAGAACCTGCAATTCCCACCTCACTATTACCCTTTCCATGGAGGCACCGACTCCACGGTTTTAGAACTTTGCGTCCTCCAAAATTCCTCCCCGTTCCCCAGAGAACAGGAATTTTCTCCCTCAGCTCACCAGAAAGTATCAAAAGCTCAGCTTTTTGCCTTAAAAATCCACCCTCGTGCCTGTCTGAGGGTTTCTTTTGTTGCATCCCTGGAGATGCTGCTGCAGAAGAGAAATTCTCCAGGAACCAACCCTTGTGCCTGCAGATTTCCCTCAGAGTCAACTGTGTCCATTTCTGAGTGCAAGAAATCCCTGAGAGAAGTTTTCTCCATTACCTTTCCAGTTCTGGGAATATTAAAAAAAATATTAAAAAAAATTCCAAAAAATATTCCAAAAAATATTCAAAAAAATATCTCTTGGCTCCGCAGGGCAGAAGGCCAGGCCAGGTAAACCAAGATAATAATGAAGATTTGAGTGGTTGAGGAGAGCACACAACACCGTGCTGGCTCCCTGCCTTTGCCTTCTCTCCAGAATGAAAGAAATTTGTGCAACTTTCCTGCTGTGCCCATTAAATATTCCTGCAGGGAGCTGAGCCCTGCCCAGCCATTGATTCCCCAAAGGTCAAAGCCTTTATTTGGTTTCATAATCACTTGTGTAACCCCCTGGTGCAAGGGGGAGGTTGGGAAAGGGGTCCTGGAGGAGCAAGGAGGGAGATGCTGCATTGCCCAAATGCAGGGCAGGTGGAAATGTGGATCTGGGGCGGGATTGTGGGAGGGGAAAAGGCAGAAATGCCTTGGGAAGGCTGAGCTAGAGCAGAGACCAGACAGAACTACAGAATAAAGCAGGGATTTATTCAAAGGATCCTCCATGGATGCACCTTGGGCAGCACCAGAGCCCAGCCAGGGCTGCACCCAAGATGAACCAAAATGGTCAAAAAATGAAGCCAAGATGAACCAAAATGGTCCCAAAATGCACGGCCGGGCACGGGCTCTGTCCCTGGGATCAGCTCTGCTCCATTTGCACCTTGCAGTTCATTGTCCCATCCCAGCTTTAGCCCAGGCAGTCCCACCCTGCTTGTTTTTCTCTCTCCAACCCACGGGGTTTGTGCTCCTGGGGCTGTTTTTGATGCATTCCCGAGCTGTCCCAGCTCCATTTGGGGTGTCAGCAGTGGGATGTGTGAACTCTGTGACTGCAGGGTTGGGCGCTCCCCTGTGCACTCCAGTGGCTCCATTCCTGCAGGATTAGCCAGGAGAAGGTGGGACAGGACCCTGGGGACTTCCCAGGGCACCCAGGGCAGGTTTGTGTCCCTTCACCAGCTGCTGCTGTGGTTCTCAAGGCTCAGGTGTGGTCCAGCAGCAGCAGCTCCATCCTGGAGGTGACAGCTCAGGGACAGGGAGCAGGAATTTTTGTCTGCCACCTGTTTATAAATCCCTTGTTTTTCAAGGAAGCAAAGACAGATCCTTGGTTTTGTCTCCTAAACTGCTGAAAGAAAGAGATTGAGGAGGTGACAGCAACATAATGTCCCCATTAGGGCTGGGGGCACATCTTGTGGGTGATAGGACAGGGCAGGAGCTGTCAGCACCAAGAACTGATGGGAGCACCAGGCTTTGTCCCACAAAAACAAGGGGTGATTTGAGAGCAACTCCCTCCTTCAGTTTCCACAACATCTAAAATTGCTTCCTGCGGGCCTGGCTGAGGTGATTTACAGGGATTTTACGGGCACAGGAGGAGCAGATCCAGTGTCTGATGCCAGGCAGGGCATCCCAGATTTTCATCTGGGAAAAAACCTTGGTCCTGTCCAGCCTGAGGTTCCAGGGTGGCTGTGGCTGACAGACCCTGGTGAGGAACATTTTGTAGGAAGACTTGCATTCCCTTTCCCTGGAAATCTCAGCTCATTCCTATTGCATGAGTTCAGGCAGCTGCCGAGTTCAAGTGGGTGCAGTTTTAAAAGGGAAAATCCTGCTCGAAGCCCAGAATAAATAATTATGCATACGGCCATATGAAAAATAATTATAAGGCTTTAAATAAGCTCAACTAAAATAAACAGCTTTACCTGCTGGCAGCCTGAGCCCAGCACTCCCAGCCATGGGTGTGGATGGATTTTTGGAGCAATGAAGGAGTTTGGAGGGGCTGCATCTCTCTGGAATCTGGTGCCAAGGGTAACAGAGCAAGAGTGGGAGCAGGAGCTCATGGGGCTGGCCCCAGCACTGTCACCACCATGCTTTCCTTCCCCCAAGGATTCAAAGCTCATTAATTACCCAGTCCTCACAGTCTGGTTATTGTTGGCATCGCACATGAAGCCAGTGGGAGATGTGGGAGACCCCAGTTCACAGGAATTTCGCTCTGGGGGGAGGAATTCCAGCATCTGGCAGAGCCAGCCCTCAGCTGTTTGATGTCTCTGCGGAGATAAAATCTTTCCAAATTTGTGCAGGGCCTGGAGCTGGGGGATTCAAATGCTGTCAGTGCCATGAGGGAGGGCAAGGAATAAAATATTCCTGCCTGGATGGAGCCTTCTGTGAGACACCAGCAAAACGGGGCAGGAACTTGGTTCTGCAAGGAGAGAGAACAGCTCTGGAGTGCAGGAGGGATCTGAGATCCATGCCCTCTGTACCTGGGTGTCCCTTCCACAGGAAATGTCACTTTAATCCCCAGATTCCTGTTCCTGAGTTTCCAGCAAGCACAGAGAACAGCTCTGGAGCACAGGAGGGATCTGAGATCCATGACCTGTGCTCCTGGGTGTGCTTTCCACAGGAAATGTCCCTTTAATCCCCAGATTCCTGCTCCTGAGCCACCGGCAGTTATGGATGATGTTATGGATGCACAGCCAGGACAGGTAAATGCACCAGTGCCATCCTTTCTGCAGCTGAAAAATGGGGAAATCCTGGGGCTCTCCCTTCTAGGCAGGGCATTCTCAATGCTCTGGGCTTTCCTGGTTCGTTCATCCACTTCTGCACATTTTAATTCCTTAATGGCAGCCAATCTGTGCCTGCCTGCCCCCAAATTCACAAACCACACCTTGGCACCCTGCACCTCTCTCTGCTCCAGGCTCAGCAGAGTTGGGATACATTGATTAAAACCCCTTTTGTTCCTGCAGTTCAGGAGAGCAGAGAAATAAAAAGAGCGGCCTAAAGGGCCTTTCCTGGAAGGAGACGCGAGATCTAAGAAAGTCAGGAATCCCCCAAAGGGTGAACATTTGTTTGGTTATTGCAGAGCTGCAGGGGTTGGATCTATGGGAGGGCTGAGGGTGCTGAGCAGCCCAGGCTGGAGGAGCTGCTGTGGTTCCTAATGAACCTCCTGTGCTCCCCAGGGAAAACCTCTGAGCCTGGACATGACTCACAACTGCTGCTGGGAAGGAAAATTTCAATGCACTGTAAAAGATTTCTTTATTATCCCTGCAGTGCTTCAGGAGAGAAAGGAAAATTTGCCTTAGAATGGAGCAGAGACTGCCCTGAGCCCCTGTTAGAGCTTTGCTGACAACTGGCTCTGGAGCATTGTAATTAACTTTAAACCATGTTAATGAGGTAGAAAAAACAAAAGGGAAAGAAATTAAATGGCTGATGCAAAAAATGTTTTCACCTGCTTCCAAGAGAGGAGCAGCTCTTTCCTTATTGTTTTGGAAGGGATTCCTCCCTCTCAGATTAAAGGTTCATTTTCCAGCACACCAGGATGGGATGTGTGAGCCACAGAGAGAGAATTGTGAGGATAAATGTTCCCATGGCTGCAGCCAGAGGAAAAGGTGGAATGAGAGGGAAGAAGCAATGTGCAATTAGAGGGAATTTTTGCAGTATTGACAAGGCAGCGCTGCCTAATAATTAATTTAGGCAGCACCTAGAATGACAGGACATTGAAATGTGTTTGTTCCTGGTATTCCATGGGGATGAACCCTGCCTGGGAAAGGTGATTCCCCCCAGCTCCTGTTACAGAATTCACAGCTTCCTGTCAGGCAGCAGAGCAGGAGCCTTGCAGGGATCCCAGAAATGCCCATCCAGAGGGGCTGGGCTTGGCCCTGGGCTCAGGACAGCTCTGAGGGGTAAAATCCAGCCCATCCTCGTGGGTTTGCATCCTGCTCTCCATCCTCAGGGCCATCGGCTGGCAGTGCCCCAGGCAGGGAATTGTCTTCATATCTCACCATGTGGGGAGTGAAGGTCCAGAGTCTAATGGAAAAAGAGTTTTAATGGAATAAAACCACAAAATCCTCATCCTGCATCCAGGGAAGGGAAATCCCTGTCCTGCACCCAGGGAGGGTTTGCATTTGTGGGCTCTGGGAAGAGCTCAGGGTTGCTCAGTGCACTGAGAAATTGCTCTTTTTGTTTTTGCTCTTTTTGGTTTTGCTCCTTTTGTTTTTGCTCCTTTTATTTTACATCCTGCAGCATTTCAGAGCTACAGCTCAGAGAACTCCTGGAAATCCTAACTGGGATCTGAACTTACAGGTAATGAGGAAAATCATTACAAAATGTATGGAAAGGAATTTTTGGATGTGTCTCTGCTTTTCCTAAGGAGACAAAGCACTTAATGGGAAAGATAAACAAAACTCAGTTATGATAGGGGTGATATCTCTTCCTGTTTGCCTCAAGAAAACCAAAACCAGGAGGTTTTTAAGGGCCAGGAGGAATATTTAATAACCTGAAAGGTAAATCCACAAAAACTGGGGATTTCTGACTTTAAACACAAAATTTAAACTGTAGCACTTAGATAAATCTTTATGGAAAAAATAGTTTTGTTCTCTATATAAAGGCAAGATTTAGAAGGCATTTAGTGATTCCTGGTTATGACAAGACTGACAAATACAGCAAGATTTTTAGTGCTGACCTCCTCTGTCCAAAACTTAATTTAAAGGAGGTGGAAATAACTCTGTGGGGAAAACAAAACAAAACAAAACAAAAACAACCACAAAAAAAACCCCACTTTTCCTCCTGTTCCAGGTGTGAAGAACACCTGGGAAAAGTTTCCCGCGTGTTCAAGGAGGTAAAGGTTTGGTCAGTGTTATAAAAACCTCCCTGACATCTTTCTTTATGTCCCTGCTCTCTGCTGGGAGGTGTTTTCTGGAATTCTCCTTTTTCTTTCCTACTGAAGGCTGATTAGAAGAAGACAAGACAAGACTTGGTAATGTTTCAGATGATAAAAAAATAAATTAAAATGTCAGTCCAGTGTCAAGGGGCTTTACACTTTATATTTCTTCTTTTCCAGGCTGAGGGAGGTGGGAATGGGGATCAGAGTTATTAAAGCTCAAACCACAAGGAGCTTCTGGAAGTTTCCTCTTCTCTCATTTGGTGTTGCCAGCTGGGAATAAGAATGGAATTAGGAACTCCTCGTGCAGGATGGGTGTTCCACTGATGGTACAGGACATCATCCATGGCTTATTCCCCTTTTTCCTCCACGTCTCCTCCATCCTGAACATCTTAAATTCATCTGGAGACGCCTGGAACGTGCGGGAATCTCTGGGATTTGTACAGCACGTTTGGCCAGGGCCCTGGACAGCATCAGCCTCATCCCAGGGCTTTGGGAGCTCCCCAGCCTGGTGCAGAAAGGCTGAAGAGTCTTTCTGACGTAAACACAGCCTCCTCTCACCACGGAGAGAAGACCAAAGGAAATTTCTGGCACAATCCTGAGTGAGACATAATTTTGTGATGACCTCTCCCAGCTCCATCCCTTCGCTTGGCACCAGGTTCAGTGCCTGACACATGAATTTAAATTTCTATCCATCTACAGCACTTAAAGACCAAAAATCTCTCCAGGTCCTGGTCCTCGCTGCTCCCTGCAGAAGTAGAGGAACAGAATCAATACAATCTTTTTAAATCCAAGAGAAGGTGAAATATGGGAAGGTGAAATATGGAAGATGAAATATGGGAAGGTGAAATATGGAAGATGAAATATGGGAAGGTGAAATATGGAAGGTGAAATATGGAGAGGTTATGCTCAGGGGCATGCAGGAAATCAGCAGCAGAGCAATTCCCATTTCCCAGATTCTCTCTGTGTGCTCTGCAAGGTTTTCTCCCGCTGCCACAGGACCTGGAGCAGTGAGGAAATTCCACCCCAACTCCAAGCTCTTCCAGCTGCAGCTCTGCTCTGTTGGTTCACTCGCTTTCCCAGGAAATAAAGCTCTGGAATTCAGCAGCAGCTGCCCTTCAGTGACAAGCAGAGCTCCCTCAGCAGCACACCAGGGCTTTGCTGGGGTTCCCATTTATTTTCTCCATCTTCATGCAGAGTGAGGCCAGGATGGGGCAGGAAGGATCTCCTGGAGTCACCTGGAAGGGAGGTTTGGAACATCCTAGTCTGTCCTTCAAGGGGTTCCTGTTGGCTTGACCTTTTCTAGAGAGCTTTTCCTGCCAGGACCCATCAGAGTTTGTACCCAGGAGAGCCCAAATGCCCAGGAGCCATCAGAGTTTGTACCCAGGAGCGCCCAGATCCAGCCCTGGGATGCCCCTGGAGGACTCTGCAGCTGCAGGCCAGCACAGAGAGGCTCTGACACCCCTGAGCCCCAGCCCAGCCTTATCAGCCTCTTCACCCAGATGACTCAAAGGAAATACCAGCAGCCTTTGAAGCTCTGGGGCAGGCAGGGAAGCGCTGCCAGCTGGGCACAGCTCCAATCCCAGCAGGAAAAAAGCAGGAGCACAGCTCTGTGCCCAGGGTAAAGCTTTTCCAGGCGTTATCCCAGGAATTTGGGATAGTTTGCTCTGGAAAGCCAGGACACCACAGGGAATATTCCTCTGTCTGCTCTGGGTGCCCTGACCCCCAGGGCAGCACTGACTCTGACCCTCATTCATGGAGAAAGTTTCCTAAACTCCAGAATAGACTAGAACCCACAAAAGTGTGAAATAGGTGATAGAGAGCAGTGTAGGTGTGTCACTCGGTGAGAAATTGAGATTTTGGGATTTTTAGTGTGTTGTGGATGGAAGCAAGATGGAAGGCACAGGGTGTCCTCCTGAGTTTCTTCTTCATGCTTTTTCTTCCTCCTTCTCCATGGGTTTGGGTAGCATTTTGTAATTGGGCAGAAAAGTTCACACTGGGGGCTCTTTGGGATCAGTTTTTGGGTTAAAAGGGAAAATAATCTAGGTGTCAGTTCTTAATTGGAGAGTTTGGATAATTTAAAAGACCTTTTGTGCCTTCTAATGAAAAGCTGCTGATCTCACAGTAGTGAGACTGTTTTACTGATCAGAAATAATAAACACCTGAGTCCAAACATGAAATATCATCTGTGCCTTCAATCCAGCCCCAGAGAAACCCACTGCTGGCACCCCCACAGCTGGGACCCCCCATTTTGCTGCTGTCAGGGCAGGCCAGCAGGATCTGGCTGTGTTCTCTGGGATTCCAGGTCTGTCCACAGCCTGCTGACATCAGGAATCCATCGTGGCCTGGGCTGATCCCAGAGAGAAACCTCCAGCCATTCATCATCCCGGCCTGCTGCCTTATCAACACCCCGCTGCCTTATCAACACCCTGCCCAGGTGGGGCAGTGACCAGGGAGTGTTTGGGAGTGGATTGTTTCACAGCAGGGTCTGCTGGAACTGCTGGAACAGCCCCAGAACGCTTCACTGCCACGTCCCCACTGTGTGCCTGTGGGCTTGGAAAAGTCGGCAAGAAATTCCTTCACTTTGAGAGGAATAGGGGATTTGTCTTTCCGAACAAGCTGTGGGGCTGCTGGTGGATCGAACCAGCACTGGGAGATAAATAAACAAGGGGAAGGATTCCACTGATTGATGAATGGAAAAAGATATTTGCTTTTACAAATAAACTTTAGTTTGCTGATAAACGAAATTAGACATTGAAAGATGAAAGAAACAACAGAAAAGAAAAACCCCTAAAATTCCATAAGAATTAAAAATGAAAAGGGAGGGTTATACATCAGAGGCAAATTTTTGGTATCAGGGCATTTTGGGAAGTCTGAACCTCTCAAGTACCTCAGAAATGGGGAAAGACAGAAGGGAAATGTGGTTGGAAATTGGGATAAAAAGGAGGCTGTGTCCTCCAAAAATGTGAGAGATCCCAGGGGAATGCCTCATGGCCTCTCCCTTTATTGGAATAAAGCCAAAGGACTCCTCTGTCTCCTTTTTGGACATAAACCTCTGGTGTTTGTGGATTAATTTTCCTAACAGCATCTTTAAAGCAGAAACTTCTATAGTTTCTATAGCAGCTCACAAGTGATGTTTGCACCATCAGCCATGATGCTCTGGATGGACAATATTTGCCTAACTAGGCCTCTCAGAACCCAGGGAAAAAATATAATAAAATAAATAAAATAAAATAATAATATAGAATATAATAGAATAAAATAATAAAATAAAATAAAGTTTAAAATTATTTTTAAAATAAAATAATAAAATAAATAAAATAAAAATAATATAGACTAGAATAAAATAATAAAATAAAATAAAGTAAAACAAAAAAATTGAAATAAAAGAAAAGAATTTTTTTATTTTTTAAATAAAATAATAAAATCTTAAAAATAAAAATTTAAAATAAATTTTAAAATTAAATAAAATATAAAATATAAATAAAATTAAAATAAAAAATTAAAAATAATTTAAAAATTAAAAATAAATTAAAATATAAAATAAAAAATAAAATCAAAATAAAATAAAGTTAAAAATGGCATTACCAGTGCTGAAACAAGGTGGAAATTGCAGACATTTTATTATTGCAGTGCCCTGAGTGTCAGCAAATCCCCATTCCTTGCTATTCACTGCCATCCTGCCTCTGCTGTGTGTTCCATGAGGTTTTTACCGAGTCCATCAGTACCAAAGTTCATCTGCAAGCAAAACCTGCAGCCCTAAAGGATCAGGGGTCTCCTGCAGGGCTGGAGCTGCACGTGAAGGGTGTGAGCAATGTCAGCAGCTCCATGGCAGCATCACCCCGTGTTTGCAGCTCCTCGCTGTGAATGAGCTGCACAAAAACCTCTCAGGAGCCTCTTTGTTCCCAGGGCAGACTCTTGTTTCCATCAGAACATCTCGGACAGAATCTGGTCTCGTTTCCGATGATGACAATCCTGTTGTGCTGCTGCAGACGGCTGAGGGATTGCAGGCACAGCTGGTGTGGCCCAGCAGGGGCTGTCCCTGTGCTCAGGGCTCCTGGGCAAGGGACAAACAGCAGCTGGGGAAAAGGACCTGGGCCAGCAGCACAAGTCAGGCCATTCCCATGAACACGCGGTGACAAGGTTAGGCAGAGCTGTTCCGCTTCATTTCGTGTTTCTCCTGCTCCTGAAGCTCTGTTTTGGCTGGGGAAGCAGGGCAGAAAAGGAGAGGGGATTCCAAGCCCAAAATAACTGAGCAGCCACTTTTTCAGTTCTGGCCAGGGTTGGTAAAGGAGGTTCCTCACTGTGGCTTCAATTCATCTTTAGACAAGGAGCAGAGGCAAAGCAGCTGAAGGTTTGTGGATCTCACAGATGGGTACTGCTATCAGCACTTCTATCCTCTCCTGAGGGAAACCAGGTGAAAATTGAGGGATAAATCAGAGCTCAGCACAGGCTGAGTCTTCCCCTGAGCTTCACTGCAAGTTCAGGGATGCTGGGACAAGCAGGAATTCAGAGGCACCTGCAGACCTTGTGGAATTTTGACCCTCGTCCCTGGGAGCTGCAGGATCAGGAGCAGGGACCCTCTGAACTGCTGTGCTGTGTCCCTGAAGACACCTGAAGTAACGTCTGGATAAGGACAAGCTAAAAAAAGACAACAATTTCATTAAACAGAGGCAGTTTTGAGGTTTTGAAGAGCTTAGAGACCCCACAGCCTCCCCCTGCACATCCCAGAGCTGTCACAGATCCGTGCTGGCAGCTCTGGTTTATTCCCTGAGGAACGGGGGGAGGTTTCCCCTGGGGAACTCTCTGGTTATCAGTTTCCATCACTCATGGTTTGTGCCCTGGGTGGTTCAGGACAGAGCTGCTCCCCCTCCATTCCCAGTGACCCCACCACCATCTCTTCCAGGACAAAATTCCCAGGGATTGCTCTCCTCTTCCTTCGTGCCCACACTGTGAAAGAACAGAGCTGGCGTCGTGCTGAGGACACAGAACTCAAGGCAAAAATAGCAGAGGGGAAATTCAGCCTTGATTTTTCTTTTCAGCAGATGGGGGCACTCCACAGATCCTCTCCATTATGGATTATCCTCCCCATCGTGGGGACAGCAGCTGGACACGGAGTGCAGCCAGCAGGGGCTGTGCTGGGTGCCCACAGGAGAGCTGGAAATCAGCCCCTCCAGGGGGATTTCACCTCTTTTCCCATCCCCATGGCACAGGGGGCTTTGAGAAAGGAATGGCAAGTGGGAATCAGCTCCAGCTGAGCTGGGAAACACCAAAGCACCCATCCAGGCAGGCAGCAGCTTCCTAGACAGGCAGCTCCAGGGACCAAGCTGGCACTGCTCACAGGAGTAAATGAATCAGAAAATGACTGCGCCTTCCAGGGAGGACAATAAAGATAAAAATCAGGATTTGAGGTTGTTTGGCTTTTTGTGAACTTCAGGAGAAGGAAGGGTTCGAGGCAAACATGCTCAATCAGTGTTGGAGATCTTTCCGTGGCTGTTTTATGCAACCAAAGGTCTGTGCCTGACCAGGGGTTTCAAGGAATGAAGGATTCCTGTGGTGAGGGCTGAGTGGAAATTTAGCTGTGTTTTATGGACTTGAACATCATTTTTGTTTTTCAAACAGCTGGGACAAGAGCAGAGGCTCCGATGGAAGCAGCTCAGGCTGGGCTCTTGCCAGGTCAGTGGTGGATTCTGTGTTTGACTCAGGGTTGAACAGCTCAGGAAATCTCATTTCAGGCTTGTTCCACAGCCCTGAGCTGCTCCCGCTTAGGAATTATTTCCTGACATTCAGCTGACACTTTCCTTCAATTAGTCATTCCATTTCTCTTAACGATGCCCCTAATTGCTTTCCTTTCCTTGTTGGTGTGTGACCCTCCTCCTGTTTGCAGTGTTCTATTAGTCACTGCCTGATTTGTGCCACTTTCATCTCCCTTCATGTCTCAGCAGCTTGAGCCGTCCCCTTTATTTCCATTTACTCCCAATTATTGTGTTTCTCTGCCCTTCTTTTCATGGTGTCTCCAAGGTCTCACAGAACCTTCCAGTGTCTCATATCCCACTGTCAGCACAGGCTCAGTGACATCCAAAGGTGGCACTTCCCAGAATTCCAAAATCATTTAGGTTGGAAATGACCTCCCAGCCCATCAAATCCAAGCTGTGCCCAATCCCCACCTTGTCCCCAGCCCAGAGCACCGAGTGCCACCTCCAGGGATGGGGATCCAACCCTCCCTGGGCAGTGCCAGTGCCTGAGCCCCCTTTCCATGGGGAAATTCCTGCTGTGCCCACCCTGAGCCTGCCCTGAGCCCCCTTTCCATGGGGAAATTCCTGCTGTGCCCACCCTGAGCCTGCCCTGGCCCAGCCTGAGGCCGTTCCCTCTCATCCTGGATGCCCACCTGGCTGTCCCCTCCTGTCAGGAGCTGTGCAGAGCAATAAGGGCCCCCCTGAGCCTCCTTTTCTCTGTTGTGCTCACCCACAGCCTTGGATAAAGACATCTCAGGTGCTCCCAAGGCCATTCCCATGCTCTGATCTGGGTGACAAATGAGAGCTCTTGGTCTGGGTGGTGCCAGCCAGGGCTGTCCCAGGTGCCAGGGTTGCCCCAGGTGCCAGGGCTGCCACCTCAGCTGGGCAGTTTTGCTTTCAGCCTCCAGCCCAGCATTGCAGGGATGTGAAGTGTGATGGTTCCAAAGGGATCCTGCCTGCCCGAGCCACTCCCAGCTGGTTCTCACAGGTCTCAGTCACAGAATCAGCTCCTGCTGCCCTGGAGTCACTGCTGGGGCTGATCTCAGCTAATCCCCAAGCCCAGCTCCACCCAGATACCAGTGCACAGCCTTTGCCTCTGTGCTCACACCTGGACTGGTTTCTGCCAGGCTGGATTTAGCTTGGATGGAGAGTCCTTGCTCTTGGTTTTGATGTTTCCCACGTGAGGACTGCAGAATACACGAATTTCACCCTGGCAGCTGGCAAAGAGGTGTCACTGCTGGGGGATTTGTTTGAATATGAATCTGGTACCTGCCTTGGCACCAGGCACACCCAGCCTCTCTTGGGGGACATCAGGAACCCAAACTCCCTTTTGGAGCTGGTTTGGAGCCAGGGCTGAGGCACAGGTAGTGTTTTTCCAGGGACATCCTTTCCCAGGCTCTCTCCATCACCCCACTCCTGTTTTGTTGTGTTCTCTCTCAATCCCATAATAATTTCCCTCTTTTACAGACACATGTCCAGGAATATTTAGCTAAGATCTCTACAGCCTTTTCCTCTGAGCAGATGCTGCTTCAGAAACATTAATCTGCTTTTTTTCCTGAGCTCTGCCTTCCTCCCTCACTGAGCAAAGTGTGCAAGTGCAGCCACCCCATGTGAAAAACCACAGATTCCGTGAAGAAAATTACCTTTATTCCCTCCCCTCCACCCAGATCTGCTCCATGGGCAAAGCTGCAGGAGACCAGAGGTGTGAGAGAGAGGTGAGAAGCACATGGGCAAATAAATTCCTCGGCTGTTGCTCATATTCTGCTCCTTTAGATTTTATTTTTTTTACAGAATCACCTCTGAAGCGTGTGAAAGAGGGAGTGTTCCCGTCAGAGGAGCCGTGCTGCAGAGTGTTCTCACATTTACTCACACCTCTGAGTCACTGCAATCCAAGCTGGGCTCATCTCAGGGCTTGCCACCTCCCCTGGGGAAGCTGCACCTCAGAGCCTGGGCCCCAAATCCTCATCCTGCTGCTCTGGGGGTAAATGGGGCTGGGCAGAGGGGGCTGCACTCGAGGCTGGCCTTTCAGCACCTGCACACGCCTGTTTTGGACAGAAATATCTTGATAAACATTTATTTTGTGATTATATATACATGTATTTTGTGATGCCCAAAGCTGCACAGAGCAGGAGGCAGAGCCAGCCCCACGCTGTCACAGCACTGGGTGACACAAACGCTGTGCAGGTGATGAATCCCAGCAGAAGAGGAGGCTGCATCAGCCCCAAACCGCACAAAGGTGGGAGATGGGAACAGCCCTGGCACAGACATATTTTATGAAAAATTGTTTATTAAGATTTTTTTCTCCCGAGAATCTGGAGGCCTCAGGAACAAAATGCAAACATTGATTATCTGCTGCTGTGGCATGCAACAGGTGCATCTGTGATTGGTCTCATGTGGATGTTTCTAATTAATGGCCAATCACAGTCAGCTGGCTCGGACTCTCTGAGAGTCACAAGACTTTATTATCATTCCTTTATATTCTTTGCAAGCCTTCTGATGAAATCTTTTCTTCTATTCTTTTAGTGTAGTTTGAATATATAAATACGATACTATATGATATAATATGAAATAATATGAAATAATATAATATGAAATAATATAATATGAAATAATATAATATGAAATAATATAATATAATATAATATAATATAATATAATATAATATAATATAATATAATATAATATAATATAATATAATATAATATAATATAATATAATATAATATAATATAATATAATATAATATATCAGCCTTCTGAAACATGGAGTCAAGGTTCTCATCTCTTCCCTTATCCTGGAACCCCTGTGAACTCCACCACACAGTCCCATCTCCCACTGCCCCCACAGCCCACAGTGAGGATTTAGGAGCCCCAGGGCACAAGGACAAGTCACAGCATCCCAGCTGCCCCTCAGCTGATATCCCACATGTGCCAAACTGCAGGGCCATGGCAAAAAGGGCTGGCTCCACTTCTGCTTGGCTCCTCTGCTGGCTGGTTCCTGGAATCCCAGAATCCTGGGATGGTTTGGGTTGGAAGGGTCCTTAAAGATCAGCTCCTTCCAGCCCCCATCACAGGTACCTTCCACTGGAGCAGGGTGCTCCAAGCCCTGCCTGAAAACCCCGCAGCAGCTCCTGAGTGCTGCTCTGCAGGCACACATTTTAATGAAATTAATAATTGATGCCACCATTTAGAAACTTTTCATTGCAGTTTTCCATGTGAGTCCCCTTGAGACCTCTGAGAATAATGTCAGCAGTTTAAATTTACTCATTTACGAACATGAGTCAGACTGTAATATTTTTTTAATATTTACCAAACTCTGGACTCCCAATTTCTCTGTCAACAAACTCCTTCTCCAAGACCAGAATTCCAACTCTTCCCCTCCAAAAAATTCTTCCCTAAATTCATGTCCAGACACGCCACAGGTTGGCTGTGAGGTGGAGTTTTCTGGGATGCACCAGCAGCCTGGGAACTTGGAATTTTCATGAGTTTGGATGTCACTAAAAGACACGAAATAACACAACCTGGACACGCTGCTGTTTATAAGGTAAAAAGGGAAGTTTACTTTCTGACTCTAACCTTTATAGATTTCCAAAAGTGACAGTGGATTGGAGGGTGGCAGTGCCACCTCTCCAATGACACTGGACAAACCAACACTCCATCAAATTTGTCTTCCTCCATAAAAGCATGCAGAACAATGAGTTATTTACAGAAAGTGTGTGAGAAAGTTCGTTACAAGAATGTAAACATCAGAAGGCTTAGAAAATCTTAAAAAATCATTTGGGTGCTAAATGCTGACATGGAGGTGATGAAGAGACAAATGTCACCTTTTAAGGCGGTCAGATGTCCCTGAGATGTGTTTGGAGACACAGCTCTGAGTCTTTCTCTGAGGTGCTGGATTGGCAGGGCTGGCCCAGGCTTGGAGCAGAACACGATGAAGCAGCTTTTCTTTTCTTTTCTTTTCTTTTTTTTTTTTTTTTTAATTTTTCTTCATTGCAGAGATGGCTCCCAGCCCGAGCAGCAACACCGGCCGGGCGTGGCTCGGGGCTTTGAAGTGCCGAGGAATCCCGGTGACTTTGTTTTCTTCCCTTTGGTGTTCTCTTTGTTTTCTTCCCTTTGGTGTTCTCCTTTGTTTCCTTTCCCCTGGTGCTCTCGGGGGACTGCCTGGGGCAGTGCAGTGCCCTTCACCCGCAGGGCTGGAGAGCTGCCCACATTCCTGGCAATGGATGGACATTCCATCTCCCTCCTCTCTGCTGCATCCACAGCCCTGGGACCTGCCCTTCCCAAATCCAGGATGGACATTCCATCTCCCTCCTCTCTGCTGCATCCACAGCCCTGGGACCTGCCCTTCCCAAATCCCTGCTGGTCCTGGCAGTGTCCAAGGGGATTCTCATTCTCCCTCTGTTTCTCCAGGTGTTCCTTCCTTGGCTCTTCCACTGAGCATGTTGTTCATCTAATCCTGGTTTTGCTCTTTCCCTTCTTCCCTGCCAATCCAGCACCTCAGAGATGGGGGGAGGAGAAAGACTCAGAGCTGCGTCTCCAAATAAATCTCAGGGACATCAGACCACCTTAAAAGGTGACATTTGTCTCTTCATCACCTCCATGTCAGCATTTAGCACCCAAATGATTTTTTAAGATTTTCTAAGCCTTCTGATGTTGACATTCTTGTAACGAATTTCTCACACACTTTCTGTAAATAACTCATTGTTTTGCCTTCTTTTATGGAGGAAGAGAAATTTGATGAACTGTTAGTTTGCCCAGTGTCATTGGAGAGGTGGCACTGTCACCTTCCAATCCACTGTCACTTCTAGAAATCTATAAATGTTGGAATCAGAAAATAAAC
This sequence comes from Ammospiza caudacuta, assembly GCF_027887145.1. Classification (NCBI taxonomy): domain Eukaryota; kingdom Metazoa; phylum Chordata; class Aves; order Passeriformes; family Passerellidae; genus Ammospiza; species Ammospiza caudacuta. The sequence goes on along the minus strand of NC_080608.1, from coordinate 16,884,286 downwards.
TTCCCTTTTTACCTTCAAAACAGCAGCGTGTCCAGGTTGTGTTATTTTGTGTCTTTCAGTTCCTTATTGTCCTTTTCCTGGAGAATTCTCCCTCTGGCTCATATTCCCTCTTTTTCCACTTTCCAACCCTTCCACAGCAGCTTCCCACATGGACTGTCCTCCCACCAGCCACTGCCAGTTTGTGTAGGTGGGAAAAACTCCCACAAATCTAAACTGGGGATTTCTCTGCACTCTTGGGGAGGATTTCTGGAGCCTTCTTTCCCTCTGTCCCAAGGGATCAGGCCTCTCCTTCTCCCAGGAAATGGGATGCTCAACTGGGTCATCACTTCTCATGCCAGCAGCCAGAATTCTCCTCTTTGCCTCTCCTGATTATTTGATAGCCAGGCAGCTGATAACAACTCTGGGAACATTGGGCTCCAGGGAGAGGTTTGTGTCACTCCAAGGTACTTCACAAACAAATTAGCAGGATGTATTTCCCCCGCTTCACCTCCCTGCATTTTTTGGGGATATCTGTGGGATAGAGGGCTTAAGAAGAAGTTTTTCTCCTTGGTAACCTCTGGAATTTTAAGGAAGCAGAGTCTCCCAAATATTTCTGCTTGTCCCTGCCTATTTTCCTTTAAAACAAACCCTCTCCTCTCTGTGGGCATGGGCTGTAAATATCCCTGAATTGCTGGAGGAATGTCCCCATCCAGGGAAGGTGTCCACAGCCCCACTTGACCTCTGCAGTGAGTTCAGCCATGAGCAGGCACAAAAGAACAGGAGTTGTTCTGTGGTGTTTCTTCCTGGGGAAATGGGGATGTTTCATAAGCTCTCTGACACTGCTGGAAATGATCTTTTGACATCAGCAAGTGGCAGAGGACTGAATCATAACTCCAAGGGTACAAACCAGGCACGCACAGCCCTTTTCCAGGCTCTCCCATTGTTGTTATTCCACGTGGCCCTGGCACTGGAGCTGCAGCCCTTCATGGGGAGTCATCAACTCTGCCCAGCTCCAAATCCACACCAGCCTGGCATAAAACACCTTGGCTTTTCCCTTGCACAGCTAATGAAGCAGCAGGGATAATTGGGAAGACATCTCCTGCGTGTTTCCCAGAATTTCTCCCCGCCTGTGGCACAGAGCAGCCCCATCCCAGTCCCTGTGCAGCCTTTTCCCTCTGCTCTCCCTCTGGAGGAGGGAACCAGGCAATAAAGGCCACCAAGGGCCACGTGGATTGCTCCCACACCCCACCATTCTTCAGCAGTTCTTGCTCTGCCCGACAAGAGCTCCCTGCTGTGCCACAGAGCATTTCCCAAAGCCCATTAGAATTGACAGAAAAGCTCCTGGTGCTTTGGATAGGCTTGGCAGGAGGCCTTATTAGACGGGATTTCAAGTGAATCCTTGACATTTTGCTGTGTGTCTGACTCTCCAGGCAAGCTCCTTTCAAGCCCACTGAATCTCACAGTCCTAAATCCTGCACCTTTGTATTTCTGGGACAGGAAAAAGAAAAGGAATAGTGAGGATTAGACTGTAATATGTGTCTAAAGCAAGCCAGGGAAGGGGAGCAAGAAGGGAATTATCCTGCTGCAGCAGCTCTGACACTGAGTTAAATACTCAGACAGGCCCTTCTGAAAGCCTCAGGAGCCTTTCCTGACAGTTTTACCTCCTGCACTGAATTAGCTTCCTTCAAAGCTGTGGGGATTCAGCAAAAGCCTTGGAAGTGCACTGGTAGTTCCAGAAAGTTCCTGAAGAGCCAAGCCCTTCAGATGACTGCTCTGAATCCATCACGGGTGTCCCAGAAATGCCTCCAGACCATAATCTCATTTCTGATCACCCAAGGCATGAGTTATTTCATTCCTGAGCCTGGCTGTGTGGGTTTGGTGTAAATGCGTTTTCTCCCACAGCAATCCTGGGGTACAACACTACTTCAAGCTGGCAGAAGCTCCTCTGGCACCAGGCAAAGGAAATTCAAAATGCCAGGAAGGGAAGAAAAAGCCCCATGGAAAGTGCAAGGGCTGTGCCAGGGGCTGTGCCAGGGGCTGCCAGGAGCACACAAAGAGTCTCAGTTCCTCCACAGGGATGTTCCTTTGTGGGCAGCTCCCCTCGGTGCCAGGACACCTCTGTTCCCTGTTCAGGAAGTGCTGGTTGGAATCCCAGGACTCAGAGGCATCTGAACTTGCCCAGAAGTTACAAACAAGGGCATGGCCCTGAATAAACACCAAAAGTTACAAACGAGGGCATGGCCCTGAATGAACAGCCCTTTCCCAGGGGTTTCTCCTGCAGTTGGATGTTATCCCTGAGCTGGTGCTCCAGGACATCCTCCAAAAGCTTGAGGTTGCTCCAAGCAGGAGGGGGAACAGCCAAATATCCCTACAGGAAATGTGTGTTCATCCAGTATGGCCATGACCCGAAGGGGCTCATGTGACAGAGCCAAAACGTGACAGATTTTCCTGATTTCAGGTCCCCACCTTCGTCCCTGTGCTGAGTGCAGCGTGATGCACACACTGGGAATGTGAATTCTGTTCCTGCAGGCTCTCAAAGCACCTCAGTGGGGCTGTTGAATAACTTCTACTCTCTTCTTCATGAAGAATTTCTGTGATCTGACCCACAATTTTCCCTGCCAACAGCTCCTGGTGGCTCTGGTGATGAGAGGATGGCGATGGCACCTGGATCCTTTGGGGTGGCGATGGCACCCAGATCCTTCAGGATCTGCCTCTCCAGGCTCTCAAAGCACCTCAGTGGGGCTGTTGAATAACTTTTAATCTGTTTTCCCTGCAGAATTTCTGTGACCTGAGACACAGCTTTGCCTGCCAACAACTCCCAGTGACTCTGGTGACAAGAAGAGGGCAATGGCATCCGGATCCTGTGGGATCTGCCTCTCCAGGCTCTGATTCCATCACAAACCTGACCTGTGGCACAGCATCCTCTGTTCCTGCCCCGCCTGGGCACTGAGGGGATTCAGTCCCTGGCCAGATCAGGAGCAGTTCCTGCCTGGCAGGGGCTGAAGGGCAGAGCTGCTCCCAGAGCATCACTGGGCTGGCACTGCCAGGACAGGAACAGGCTCTGAATCACTGCAAAAAGGGACAAAACACTGCTGGCAGCAGGACAGAACGGAAACTTGGCTTTCCAAACATTTTCTGAAGGTTCAGGCCGTGTGGTTATGGTGTTAATGAAGGGATGCAGGCACAAATTGGGTGAAAGTCAATTAATGCTCACTGAAAGGTGATGTTATCCTAAAGACCCCTGGGAAATGGCTTTGTTTGTCCAATATTAAATAATAACACATTAAATAATAACACATTGTCCAATATTAAATAATAGCACTGTCCAGCCACTGCCAGCTCAGGATTCTGCAGCCAGCTCAGTATCCCCTCAAAGAGAATTTAACATTCCTCTTTCCCCTTTTCCTGATGGGAACAGTGAAGCAAAGCCAGGGGAAATGACTTGCTTGGTGTTATCCACTTGCCCTGCCCTAGTTCCCTGTGTCCTGGCAAGAGCCAAGGAGAAGTGACCTGAAAAGCAGAACAAAAGGAGACTCAAAACTTTCAACTTCACCTTTTGTTCTTGCACATAAGTTAGCCAGAGATAACCACACCTTATATCTGATACCTATATTCCCACTGGAAATTGTTGGCAGGGAGAATCGTAGGCCACGTTACATAAATTGTGCAGGAAAAAAAATTTAAATTAGTTAAATAAACTCAGGGGCTTTGAGAGCCTGCAGAGGCAGAGTTCACATTCCCAGTGTGTGCATCATGCTGCACTCAGCAGAGGGATGAAGGTGGAGACCTGAAATCAGGAAAATCTCTTACACTTTTTACCATAAAAGCCATGATTCTGAAAGAAATGCTCAAGGTTTAACAACCATGTCAAAACCTGAGGAGAAACTCTGGGATACAGAGTTTTGACCTGAGCAATGAAGAGTTTCCTCCCCAAGTATCCCTTTCCATGGGATCCCCATCAGTGTGTAGTGATGGAGCTGAGCTGGGCACAGAGCTCTGGGTACAACTCAGATTTCTGCCCATGAAAACTCTGATTTAGGGAGGGGAGAGGGTGTTGGGTGCTCCTGGATGCTGGGAAAATCCTGGAGAACTTCCAAAGAGCAGCTGAGGTGCCACCACCCTTCTTTTCCCCTCAGATTGCTCCCGGATGGTGCCTTTGCTTTGTTGTTCCCAATTTTCATTTCTTCCTTATGCTGCTTTTCCCACTGCAATCCCGTTTTCCTTGGAATCCTCCTGCCACCTTTGTGGAGAATGGCTGGAAAGGTTGAGTCTTCCTGTTTACAAGCAGAGAAAATCCCTTCCTGGCCAGCCCCTGTTGCACCTCCTGGGCAGTGCAATCAACGTTCCTGATTGTTTTTCCAGGCAGAAATGTAAAGACAACATTTTCCCTACTGCTGAAGGCATGAAAGGCAGGATGCGGAATATGAAAACACATTTGGAATTCTTCCACTGCTTCAAGCACAAATCCTCCATCTCTGTGTTCATCACCATGTGCAGGAGCACTTTGTCCTGCTTTTCCCAGGCTTTTTCCCTAATCCTATTCATGGGGCAGAGACAAATAAATAAATTAACAGCTGCCCCTTCCTCCAGGGAGAATGGAGCTGGTGATGGATGCACCTTGTTCTGGCAGCCCCATCCCACAAAGCTTCTCCCAATTTCCATTCCCAGCCAAGAGAAAAGATCCTCATGAAGGAATTTTGTGGCTGGTTGCTTTTCCTTGGCTCTGCCTGGGCATCCAAAGGAGCCATCATGAGTTTGGCACCTATTGCTTTGCTCTGCAGAGTGCCAGAGGTGTTGGAGAGGGCTGAACATGCCAAACTCTGAGCAGAATGTGCAGCTTCTGTGCAAAATCCTCCTGCAGAGCTCTGCCAACCATCCCCACCCTGGTCTGCTGTCCCAGACTCATCCCTGCCCTGTCCAGACATCTCTGTGGAAGGGAGGATCATGATGAAGAGGCACAAAAGTCAATTTGGCACTGAATTCCTGAAATCCCAGTGGTCCCTGGTGTTATCACCTGGGTCCCTGATGTTATCACCAGGGTGTTATCACCCTGATGTTATTCACCTTGGTGAGTTCCATGTCAGAGGTTCTCCATGTGCATCCCTGGGCTGCTCCAGGACCCCCTGAAACCAAACAAACTGCCCAGGGGTGCAGAGGCTCTGCACAAATGGAGACTCAAAACGTTTCTGAAAGAAACGCTCAAGGTTTAAAAACCATGTCCAAATCTGAGGAGAAACCATGGAAATTTTACAAAACAGGAGCAGCTGTCCATGGATGTGCCAGAGATCTGGGACTGCATCCCCTCTTCCAGCACTTGTGCTTGAAAAGGTGTCCCTGGATCCTTTGGGATTTTGTTATCCCAGCTGGGAGATGAATGCATCCGGGGGTGTCATTAAGTGAGGGTGAGTTATCCTCTGACACACACACAGCCCTTATCTCAGCTTATCCCATCAAATCCTCCCAAGGGAAGCCAGCTCCCACTGGGAAAGGTGGCTCAGAACCTTCATTTACAGCTCCTCTCTGTTTTTTGGAGCACCCACCCAGAAACTCCTCATTTATTCAGAGAACTGAGCAGAATCTGAATTCCATCCCCTTCTGGTCACATCAGCCCTGAGGTATTTTGCTTCCAGTGCAAGCCCTTATTTGTTTCCAAGAATTTTGCACCTGGCTCAGCCACCCATTTTCCTTTGCTAACCAGTTCTCTGCTGATTAAACAATCTATTGTGGCTCATAGGGATTTTTTATTTATTTTTTAAATAAATTGAGTGGTGGTGAAGGAATAGAAAGAGTTTCAAGAGCACCACACCCTCCCACACTGCAAAAATCCAACAGCTCCGGCAGGGCTGGATATCAGCTGCTCAAATTGAGGGATGGTCAGGATTGGGCAATTTTTTTTCCCAAAAAATGGGAAAAAGGGAATGAACAGAGCTCAGCAGGGATTTGGAGGAGGTGGGCTGGCTGTTCCCACTGGTATGGGAAAGAGAAGGAGGAGCTGCTGCTGTGCTCTGTCCCTAAAGCACTGCTGGGTGCTGCAGACATCTTTTACAGAAAATCCTTTCCTTAGGATTATTCCTCCTGAGAAGCTGTGAGGCCTCAGGAACAAAATGCAAACATTGATTATCTGCTGCTGTGGAATGCAACAGGTGCATCTGGGATTGGTCTCATGTGGTTGTTTCTAATTAATGGCCACTCACAGTCAGCTGGCTCGGACAGAGAGCCCAAGCCACAAACCTTTGTGATCATTCCTTATTATTCTATTCTTAGCCAGCCTTGTGATGAAATCCTTTCTTCTATTCTTTTAGTATAGTTTTAATGTAATATATATAATAAAATAATAACTCAGCCTTCTGAAACATGGAGTCAGATCCTCGTTTCTCCCCTGATCCTCAGACCCCTGTGAACACTGTCACAGCTGGGAACAGCCACTTTGCTTTTCCAAACTCACCCAGGCTCCTTCCCCCTCACAGAAGCAGCTGAACAAGGTCCCTGCCTCCTCTCTGGTGGAGGATCTCATCCAAAATGATGCAACTCGAGAGGAAAAAAACATCATTTATGGAGGCAAATTAAGGACTAATTCCCCTAAATTGGGATGTGAAGAGCAGAGTGTTCCGAGTCCCACAGATCCCAGAGATGAGAGCAGCCCATTAAGGTGTCAGCACAATCTCCACACAAACACTGCTCTGCGCTTTGGCCACAGGAACAGCTTTAAAACCTCTTTTTTTGGCTGGTAATGAATCTCTTGGGGAGGATAACTAACTTTGCAAAGATTTGCTTTGGTTCTCATGGAAGGGAAGGAGGTTTAGGCCTGGAGTGGGATGTTCCTGGGGATGTTCAGCTCTGCAGCCCCTCTCCAAGAGGTGGCTCAGGAGCAGGGAGGTGGATGTCCCCTGCAAAAAGGGCTGGATTTGACCCCCAGAACTGAGCCAAAACCCCATTTCACCTGTGGGCCAAAGAAACTTCCACATTTGGAATTATCAAAGCTGCCCCTGGCTCAAGATGAGTCCCCCAGTCTTTGATGTTTGTACATTTTAAATACAATTCTGTATGATTGCCACTAATTAAAGAAACCAGCCAGGCTGCTTTCATCAAAATCATTTTGGAGAAGAAATTTTGATTCTCAATTAGTCAGGAAAATACAGGGTGTATGGAAATTTAAATGCTGCTGGGGAAAATTTATGCTCCTAGCTGATTGCAGGCATCAAATGAGAGCCTACTTATTATTTTTTGTTGTGGTATCCAAAAATTTCAGGGTTGAAAGACAGATGAATTTACAGATAGAAAACTGCTCCCAGTAACAGGCTGGCAAACTGGTTTGACAGACTGGGATTGGGCTCTGGCCACTGGTGATGCCATTTTCCAGCAGGTTTTCCAGTGGCAGCCAGCAGCACTGCAATGCCAAGAGGAATTAAAAATGTGATTTTCTCCCAGCTCATCCTCACTGGGATGTGTCCTCTGCCATGGGAATGTGTCACTAAGTTGAATTTAAGTCAGAATGAAATTTGCTGCTGCCTCAACATCCATAAGTGCTTACGGTAAATTTTTATATTAATATTAAAGTTTGAAATGTCTCAAGGCTGCTGTAACACATTGGATTTGCTTTGACTCATTGGCCAATCAGGGCCAAGCTGTGTTGAGACTCGGGAAAGAGTCACAAGTTTTCATTATTATTTTTTTAGCCTTCTGTAAGTATCCTTTTTGTATTCTTTAGTATTTGTATTCTTTTTGTATTCTTTAGTATAGTATTTTGTATTCTTTACATTTGTATTATTTTGTATTCTTTAGTATTATTTTTGTATTCTTTAGTATAGTATTTTTTAGTATTTTTTAATATAATATAGTATAATAAAATAATAAATGAGCCTTCTGAGAACATGGAGTCAGATTCATCATTCCTTTGTTCCTTCCTTCATTGGGGCACCCCTCAAATACAATACCCAGGCACAGTTTTTAAATGGTTTTGAAGCCTCAGTGACTGGGTCTTGTGGTGTTGTTGTGGGTGCCAGGATGAGGTGAGAGATGAGAATTGACTCCAAGTTCTCAGAAGGCTGATTTATATTATATATTATATTATATTATATTATATTATATTATATTATATTATATTATATTATATTATATTATATTATATTATATTATATTATATTATATTACTAAAGAAAGAGAAAGGAGACATCAGAAGGCTTGAAAAGAATGAATAATAAAAACCCTGACACAGCTGGACTGGGATTGGCCATTATGTAAAAACAATTCACATGGACTCAATCAAAGATGCACCTGTTGATAAACAACCTCCAGACCACATTCCAAGCAATCAGATAATTTTGTTTACATTTATTTTCTGAGGCTTCTCAGGAGAAAAATCTTGGTGAAGTGATTTTTCAGACAATATCCCAGTGACAATTAGGAGCAGATCAGGGAATCCCTCTCTGGAGAGCCCGTGCTGGAGCTCTCCCAGCAGCACAAATGAGCTGGGATGAGGCGGTAATTAGTGATTTACACCCTGCTCCTGACAGGGACAGCCCGGGAAGGGGAGTGACAGGATGGGGACAAAGCCAGGCTGGCAGGGGCCGCAGCAGAGCCTGCAAACCCCGCCTGGGCTGTGCTGGAGCTCAGCTCAACCCTGCCAGGCTTCCTCTCCTGGAAAACCTCTGTGTCCGAGCCCAGGACATTCCTCTGGCCGCCCTGGAGGACTCCAGACCCTGGAGTCAGAAGCACCTGTGCCTTGGATTTTAGCCCATGGAAACAATTCCCAACTTTGTGTGGAGAGTACAAGCCACAAGTTTGACTAGTAGAATTTTGGGGTTTTAGAATGGGGGTTCAAGGGGCAAGATGGAGGAATCTAGGCATTTCTTCTTCATCTTCTTCTTCTTCTTCGTCTTATTCTCCATCGTCTTCTCCTTCTCCATTGTCTTCTCCATTGTCTTCTCCTTCTCCTTCTCCTTCTCCTTCTCCTTCTCCTTCTCCTTCTCCTTCTCCTTCTCCTTCTCCTTCTCCTTCTCCTTCTCCTTCTCCTTCTCCTTCTCCTCCTCCTCCTCCTCCTCCATCTTCTGCTGTGATGGTGACACTTCTGGATTGGTTTAGAGTAGAGACAGACTGTCTAACATAGGTGATAGGTACTGGAGAATTATTGTAAATAAAGCACACGTAGTTCTTAGCATAAAAAGCCAACACCACCCCAAGGGTGGTCAGTGTGCCACAACCCAGCCTGCTGGACAGATCTCAGCAGGTCAGAGAAAGAATGTCACAGATAAGAGAAAATAAACAACCTTGAAAAGCAGAGCTGAGGAATCTCAACTTCTTTGAGTGTGGGGCTGGGAAAAAAGACTTTTAATACCTTGGAAGCCATTCTAACAACACAAACCCCAAGACCTCTGGAGCCATTTGCCCCCTTCAGCCTCTGGAAACCTCTACAAGGTGTCCTCAGCAGAGCTTGCAGAGTTCTCCCTTCAAGGCAATAATGACATCACAAATATTTTGCTGCTTTATTTGTTTTGATGCAACCGAGGTTTGCTGGAGAGCACTCAGCGATGCCTCAAAATAGCCATCATTAAAGGCTTCACCAGCGGCTTTCCCAAGCATTTTCCAGCAGTCAGGCATCCAAAATCCAGGTGTGAAACATTTTATTGCTGCCTGAAACAGGCCATAAAAGTTCCCTGTTCCTCCTGGGGCCCTACTGCCAGGGCTGCCGAGGTCATTCCAGGCTGAGGAATGAGGCATGGATGCTCCCCTCCCTCTGGGGCAGTCAGGGACTTTTTAAAGCATTAAAACTTCTTTTAAATTACAATTTTATGAGTGAAGAAGGGAGATAGTCTTGGTGAGAAACTCCTGTTGAGAGCACACTGCGAACTGCCTGATGTGACTCACAGGATTCCCACAGGGAAGAGCCCACAGGGTTCCCACAGGGAAGAACCCTCTGCTTGCCCGCTTTTACATTTTCCTTGTTGTCTCCTTGCTCCTTGCTTACTTTGGGAATGCCACCAGGGTTTTGTTGTGGTTTTGTTGTGTTTTCTACTCACCTGAACAGTAATTTTTCTCTTGCAGTTGATGGCAGTGCTGTCACAGCTTCAGCCTCTTTCAAACCCTGAGGAAGCTGCACTGGGAGCTTTGGTGGGCTCCACAAACAATTCTGCCCCTCCAAGCAGAGGTACATCAACATTTCCCTCTCCAAAGACTGAGATCACCAGGACTGGCCAAATCTGAGTTTCTCTCTCTGGCCAGCTCCAGGGCTTGAACCGCATCCCACACTTTGTGTGTCTCTGAGTGTCTCCAGCGTCCCTTTGTGTCCTTTTTGGGGGACAGGCACTGCTTTTCCCCAGCCCTGAAGCAGAAGAATGGCCCATGGCACCAAGGCCTGCCCTGCTGGAGGTGTCAGCTGGCTCCCTCCTGCCCCAAAACATTGACTTCTCTGCCACTCCCCTGCCCAACGTCCTCCTCAGGCACAGTTTCCACAGCCAGGCAAACAGACTTTGCCCTGGGATTCCTTCCAACACAAAGATGAGATGCTTTTCTCTGGCTGGTTTGTTTGAGATGCAGGAATCAGTTCCACAGTGGGACTGGGCCCAGCTTGGCCCCGTTCCCATCTCCTCATAAATCACAGGCTGACTTCTGAGAGTGCTGGTGAAGCCCTGCTGCAAAAACCCGCTAGCCCAGGGACATTTCACTGTCCCACCACCTCCACCCTCCTCTTTGGAGCCATGGCCACTCCAGGAACCTACAGATGGTTTTTTGGGATCCCCTGCTGCATCCAGGCAGGACAGCACCCACTCTGCTGCTCCAGCACCTTGAATGAAAGAGTCTTTAGCTCAGACAGAAGCTGGAAGTGCTTCCAAGTCTCCAAAATGCTCCCAAAGGTTTTCTTGCAGCCTCACTGCAGCATCCTGGGACACCTCCCATGTAGCAGCAGCAGTTTGACTTTTCCTGGAAGGAGCAGGGTTGGATAAACCCATGCAGAAGCCAGAGCAAAGGAAATGCAAGATTATTCCATAAGGACAGCAAGAATGTGGTCCTGACACTGTGAGATGCAACCCAGGGAAGAGATGAGCTGGAAAGAAGAAGTGTTGGAGATATTCCAAGGAGTATTTGAAAGGTCCTGACCTTTCCCTGTTTGTGAATCCCTTCCCCTTCCTCCCCCAGGTGAAGGTCCCCAGGCTGCCAACACCCAATGTCACTGCACAGGTCTGTGGCTGTGCAGCGCTCGAGGGAAAGTTATTTTTAGGATCATTTTTCAACAGATGATGGAAACTCTTCTGTCACTTGCACAAACAGAAAATCATTCTGGCCAACGCCCAGAGGTTTCTGGCTGCTTTTGAACTCTGTGCTCACCAGCAGCCCCTGGAGCTTCAGAGTCTCTTTGAGCTGGTGACTCCTTGAAAAGAGGCAGCAGGAAAGGAGGGGATTTCACTGAAAATGAAAGTGTAGGAGAATTTCACTGAAAAGGAGGGAATCTCACTGAAAATGAAAGAGCAGGAGAATTTCACTGAAAATAAAAAGCCTCAGGGCTCTGCTGGGAAGTGCAAGACAGAAAGTGGGAAGACAGAAGGTCAAGAACCAAGAAGGATGAGCATTCCCTGCATGCTTCTTCTTCAAGGAGGATGAAGATGATGAGGGCAGAGGAGAAGCTCTGCCACATTCCAGGGAATCTGTGTGATGTTTCTGGATCACAGACACCCTGAGCCCTGCACCAAGTGCGTCAGGTCTGCTGGATGTGATGCAAGAACACGGTGACATTTGTTCTTTTCACTTTCCCCGGAGTTTATTTGCAGAGGTTTGGCCTTACAAGTCCATTTAAGACAGGCTCATTGAGAAATTATGCTCAAGTATTTATTCACACTGATAACTCGGAGCATTTGGCTCCAAGCCTAACAACACACTTGTTGGGAATTAATTCCTTGATAATCTTTATCAGTTTGCGGTAGACACAGCCATAAACCTCCTCTGTGGATAGATTAATAACTGGAGAGCTGGTGAGGCATTAAATCAACCTCAAAAAGCTGTTTATTGTGTGTATCCTCCCCCGCAGCATGGCTTACCCAGCCTGGGCAAAAAAACATCTGGAAAAAAGAGTTTGGAATGGAGAATTTGAGGCTTCTGATGCACAAACAGCTCAGGCAAGGGTGAGGGCTGAGTGTGCAGCACTCAGGGGCTCATCCCTGGAAATGAGCTGGAGCAGCTCCTTGTGCAGCCCACAGTGAACTCTGTTCTTCCCTCTTCCCACAGTGTGGGCTCCCAATGGGGATCCTAAATACAGAATAAACGCCCAGCTTTAGTTCCCTCTCACACCCAGGAGGCCAAGAGGCTTCTCCATGAGTGTTCCCCATTTATTCACGGTTTCCTCAAGTCTTGGAATTTGTTCTGGGCAATCTCAGCACTTTTGGGGTGGGATGGGAGCCAAACTGAGCCCGTTGTGCTGCTTGGAGTTCCCAGTGGAGCAGGACAAGGAGTGTTTCCTCCTTCTCCAAAGCAGGACAGGTTGTCCTAGGGAATCAGATCCATGCTGCTGCTTCTGATCAAGCAAATTAAGAAGGCAATTATTTTAATGACTTTTCTCCCCCTTTATTTATTTAATTAATTTGTTTTTCAGGACACCAAGAACTTACATAACAATTATGTGGGGCCAGGATGGGTTGGTTTCCTAAGGGGGTTGTTTATCCTAATGATTCCCAACTTGTCAAGGAATCAAATTCCCATGGTGAATAAAGAGGGAAATCTTGGCATCTTGAAATATTTCACCCAGCTCAAATCAAGCACCTCAGGTAATAATACCATGGGGGAAAGGCAAATTGAATAAAACTGCTGGAAAAACCAGGATTTATTCCCTGTCTCCTTTCCTTTCCATCAGCACTTGGATCAGTTGTTTAGGGAAGAGGCTCATCCTTCCACAGACCTTTGAGTTCAATTCAGATGCACCAGGACCAGCCCTTTTTTATGTCATATATTTCTGATGAAACTCCTGGGATTTCTTTAAGGCTTGGGAACGTTTACAGTGGAAGAAGAGGTATAGGCCTCTGATGCTTTTTGAAATCTATTTTTATCTTTTAGAACCAAATATGATATTATTAAATAGCATATTAACATGATAACATTTTAAAAAGCAGCATGAACAATACCAGCAATACGATCATGAAGTCACCAAGAGAGTCATGTGAGTTTTGGCAGCTTCTCGCCAGAGAATTTTTCCCTAAAAAATCTGTTCAGTTTGTAGTCAATGGAATTTGTCAGGGATTTCTCATCAGGTGGAAGCTGTACACACTGTATCTGAGAATGTCAGCAGAAATATTTCATTGTTCCATCTATTTTTGTTGATGTTGACAACAGTTGCCATCAATTGGGCAACACTTGCTGACCACTGAATGCAGGTGCTCTTTATAGAGGCACTGGAAAAGATCTGGGCTGTTTCCAGAGACAATTCTTGGGCTCTCTTGGCAGATGCTGAGGGGTTTATTTAATGCCATGTGCTATATATAAAATATAAAATAGCTCATGTATAATCTAAGACCTTAAAAAACTCAGTCCATACATATCTGTGTTATAATATATGATATATATTCATTCTACTCACTTCTCACTTCTAAAAATCACCAATTTAATGTTACTCAACCATTTCTCATGTCCCTGAAGGTTTTTGCCTTTCTGCCAGACCTGTTGGGGTTGAGTTGGCTTTGAAAAAATTTTTCTTTCCAGCCTTTATCTTTAATAAACATCCAGAATTATGAGGACAAATATCCATGGTGTATTCTCCTTCTTGGAATCACAGAATCCCAGACTGGGTTGGGTTGGAAGGACCTTAAAGCTCTTCCTGTTCCAACCTTCTGCCATGGGCAGGGACATCTTCCTCTGGACCAGGTTGTTCCAAGGCTGTCCTTGAATATTTACAACCCAAATAATTGTATGATTCCATGATTCTATTAAAAATGGAAAAAAAAAATCTTTGGAACCAGCTCATTTTCCCTTTTCTTCCCAAGTAACAGCACTGGAGGGATCTGCATTGCAAGTGAGCATCTCCAGCTGTTAGAAATTTTAAAATTTTTAATTAAAATTATTGCTTTTTATTAATGATGAAAAATGTCACATTCAGAAGATTTTTGTCACAGCAGGGACAAATTCCTGCTCCTGGCAATCCCGTTGCTGCCCACCACCTTGTGTCCAGGGTAAATTCCTTCCCTGATTTTCATTCCAACAACAAAACATAACTCTGAGAGCAGTCCCTGCTGGAGGCCATTCACATTCCTGGAGCATTTGCATGAGGGAAATATGAAATATCTGCCCACATTAAAGCTATCCCATGGATTAATGTCCCGTCTCCACTTCCCCTCTGCTGCAATTTCTCACCCTGGGGCCAGGGAGTTTCCTCCCCCAGAGTCCAGAGGGGAATTTCTGGCAAATCAGTGCCCTGAGAAAGCTGGTAATGGGTGGCAAAGGGATCTGATCCTGTGGGATGGGCAGTGCCAGGGGTCCCTTTTCCCTCTGTGGACCCTGAGGCAATGATGTGGTGTAGTTAACTCATTCTCTGTGAGTTAATTAGAACAATTAGAGGCACAGCTCTGAGCAGAGGCCAGCACTGGAACGAGAGAGGATGCTCAGACCTACAGGTCTAGAGAAAACCAAGGAATTATCCTCTTGCCCTAAATTTCTGGGAATTTATCTCCCTTATTCCAACTGCACTTTCTACCCACTGCAGCCTGGGTTGCTCTGCATATTTTCCATTCCTGCCAGGTCCTCTCCTCACCCTGAGCTCTTCTGGACGAAACAGATCCAGAATCTGAGCAGCCCCAACATCCCTGTTTGGGGCTGGGGAGCTGGGAACCCGTGAGAACTGAGTCCTTCTCACAAAGGGCCTTCCTCAGCCAGAGGATGAGCGTGGGGGAAGCAAAATGGACTTTGGAGGGATGAGCTTGAGACAGCAATCCTGATTGTTAAAAGTAGACTATTTCCCTTATCAGCATCCATTAATGGCAATGGTCATGGCATGGATTGATCTTCCTGGGTTTCCTTTCTCTGCTGACTTTTAGTTCTGTGGCCTGAACAGGGAGACTGGGCAGGTTCACCCTCATTTCTGGCCCATCCCCTTTTTTGGCTCAAGCTTTGTGAGGACAATAAACCAAACAGTGAAATTGCTGATTAAATAACCCTATGAGATAATGCTTTTAAAGACTTAAAATGCTTATACAACCACCCTGCTGAGATCAGTCTGCAGCATGGGGCTGGAGCCAAGACTCCTCCTCTCCTCCCTGGCTGAGCAGTCGGTGCCACGTTGGGATGTTCAGGCAGGTGAGATCCCATCTTCTGCTGCCACACCTGGAAAGGCACTGGGCTGTGCCATGGGAGCAGGCTGCTGGCACTGCCAGGCAGTGATATCATGGTGCTGTCACCCACCACGCCCTGGAATTACACAGGGCTTCCATTCAGCTCCTTTTGGCTCGAGGAAGAGAAAAGCTGCTTCCTGTCATCATCAGGTGTTCAGGATGGGAACGTCCCAGAATCCCAGGTTGGAGGGGACCACAGTGGGACACTGGTGTCACCTCCCTGCTCCTGCTGGTGCCTGGGATTTCCTCCTGAGTGCAGGGCCTTTGTTCCCCAAAAGTCACCCTATTTTCAGGAGGTCTGACCTCTGATCATTCCATTTTCTCCCTCCTTTGTGTTCTAAAACACGTCATCAACTTCATCAACACTTAATCAACTTCATCCTTATTTGCAGCCCAGGAACAGAGTTCTCTTTCCAACAGGGAGAGATACAATCCATCCTGGACAGACTTCAAAAGGATGCCAGGCTGATTTAGGCTAATAAAGAGCATCATTGAGATAATGAGATTAAAGCTGCCTTGTTCATGGTGTCCCTGTTGGAAACTGCTCCAGGACAGGGCTTCCATGTTGTGGAACCTTGGGAATTAGAGAGGAATTTTGCAGTAGCCCAAAAAGCATTGACCTGGTTGTGCAGGCCTCCCACACCCAGCACTTCAGAGGTTCTTTGGGAAAGATCAGGACACTGAAGTGTTCCCTGCTCATTTTCCCATCCCTAGACAGGCACAGGCAGCAATGCCCAGCCAGTGGGAACATCGTGTTCATCTTGTCCCTGGAGAGATCCAGGACACATTCCCAAGGGTGGGAGCTGAACTGAGCTGGTGCTGAGGAAGAGAAGGGCACCACGTAGGTGGGTGGGACCAGTTCTCCCCCTTTACTGGTCCGGTTTATAATCATGGAATGAGTTGGGTGAGAAGGAACCTTAAGGATGATCTCATTCCACCCCATCCATGGGCAGGGACACCTTCCACTGTCCCAGGTGGCTCCAAGCCCTGTCCAGCCTGGCCTTGGGCACTGCCAGGGATCCAGGGACAGACACAGCTGCTCTGGACAGCCTGTGCCAGGGCCTGCCCACCCTCACAGGGAACAATTCCTTCCGGACATCCCATCTAAATCTACTCATTTTCAGTGTGAAGCTGTTCCCTGTGTCCTGTCCCTCCAATTCCTGATGAAGTTCCCTCTCCAGCCTCCCTGAAGCCCCTCCAGACTCTGGAAGGTGCTGTGAGGTCTCCACACACAACCTTCTCCTCTCCAGGCTGAGCATTCCCAGCTCTGCCAGCCCCTCCACAGGAGAAGTGCTCCTGTCCCTTTATCAACTCTGTGGCCTCCTCTGGAATTGCTCCAGCAGCTCCATGTCCTCGTTCTGCTGGAATCAGCAGACCTGGGCCCAGTATTCCACATCCACTGGCAGTATCCAGCTTCAGGACTTGCCCAGCCACCTCCATTCTCCCCCTCCTGCAGCACCATTTCCAAACTACCAAAACCTCCCACGAATTCAGCGCCCCAAGAGTTAAATGAAGTCAGAACAACAGAGGAAAAGATTCATTTATTCCAGGCTTTCTGTGGAATTGCTCTGGAATACACTCAGCAATCCAGGAAAAAGCAAAGTGCTCCTTTGGGAAGCGGTCTGGGAATGTGAGAGTCCCCTGGGGGATGCAGACAGGCCCTGCTGTGGCTTTGGGGAGGCTGCTGGAGCTTTTGGAAGGATCAGTCGGGGCTGTGGGGTTGGCAGTGCCCATCAGGGACACTGGGGAATGTCCCCTGTCCCTGTAGGGGACACTGGCACAGCAGCAGGAGCATGGCGGGCCCTGCCACAGGCCCTGCAGTCCCCCAGGCCTGGCAGGTAACCACAGGAAGCACCGAGCTCCTGAGCTCATTTCCACCAGCCCAGGGCTCCGTTAGGAGCAAAAATAACTCGGGCAAACAGAGCCAAAGGCGTGTTTGGAGTGCCTCGGTCACTCAGGGCCTGGTGCCTCCCTTCCGCCATGGCTCCTCCTGCCTCAGCAGCCACCTCTGGCACCTGGGATCGCTTCCATCACCCTGCTCCTTAAAAAGCAGCCATCACCCTCACTAACTCCCACAAATTCTGTTTCTCTCCTGCAGAAGGTGGGGTTTTGCACCAAAGAACAGGAGGAATGCTCCTCACCCAAGTGCTGTCCTCGGTGTTATTCCTCCTGAGATCCCCCTGGCATTTCCTACAGTCTGACTCTTTGAACAAGGAGCTTTCCCAGCCCATTTCCAAATAAAGCTGTAGGCACAGCCAGTTTTTCAGCTTGGTGGGTGAACAAAGAAAGCAGAGGAAAATTAATTAGCTGAGCCCAAGCAGAGCTGCATTTCTACCTCTGTTGTTTAGTAAAACAGCAGCGACAATGAAGATGAAGTAGACCAAAACCAAGAGATTTATTTTGTCTGGGGACCACTGGTTCTTCTTTTTAACTTCTTTTCTAAAATATAGGTCACATTTCAAAAGGAAAAAACCAAGCACTGATTCTGAAAGATGAGGCTGAAAGGCTTCTTTCAAGCTGTCAAAATGAAAAACTTCAGCACATTTGGGGGAAGGGAAATCCTTGTGGGACACACAAACACACACACACACAAAACCTGGCCCAAAAATGTGTAAATAATTTCCTTCTTCCATAAACAGCATTTTCCCCCAAATTTTCAATCTACTGAGGACAAAATTCCATAGATCTCCTTGGCAGCATCCCCCTGGATAAGGGCTAAATCTGAACAGAGGATTGATAGAAAGACAAGGAGATCCACGGACAAAGATTCCATGCATGGAAGAACTCATGGCAGGAAACGAGTTTGCTTCAAAGTCAGGCACTACTGAACTCTGTGGCACAGCAAACATCCTTTGATCCAGCTCCAGCAGTCACTGAGAAGCAGAGAGGGTTATTTCTCACTCTAAGTTTGATAAGAAATGTCCACATGCTCCCCCCAGAGGAATTAAAACACAAGAAACCCAGATCTGGCTTAGTTCCACTCTGCTGTGCTTGGGGAAAAATGGAGCAATTGAGCTCAGTCTGTATGCAGCAATTTATTAAGTTGTGCATAATTAATGAGCAGCGACGTGCTCCATGTGTTTTCTGATGTGATTCCATTTCCTGGGGATGAACTCACAACAGACTGTGCATTGCTCCTTCTTCTGGCTCCCATTAAATATGAAATATTCATGGAAATACCAACTTTGCAGGGTTCTTCACACTGAAGTGATGGTTTAGAGCTGGAGGACCCCACCACTATCCAAGAAATCTTCAAAAAAGGTGACTCAGCTCATGTTCCTCACTCAGGCTGAGGAAAACCTCAGATGTCCTCATTTCCCTCATACCCAACATCCTCAAACTTTCCTGCTTTCACAGTAACCATCCTGATTATCTTCTGAAAGGCAGATTTTATCAGAAATCCATCCAAGCTGGGGACAGCATTCCCAGATGACAAATTCCCTTTTTTCCACCTCACAATCCTTGCAAACACAGCGGCTCCTTGGGAGAAGTGCCTTGAATATGATGTAGAAGGTAAGGCTTAGAAAATAATAAATATTAGTGTGCAATGCACTGAGAGAAAAGCCTTGCTCTGACCACTTCCTCCAGCTAGAAGAACAAACACAGCTCCTCAGGATGTGAAAACACAACCCCCAAAGATGTGAAAACACATCCTCCAAACATGTGAACACACATCCCCAGAGCTGTGAACACACATCCCCCCAAGATGTGAAAACTCATCCACCCAAGATGTGGCTGTGAAGGAGCTGTGCCCCTTTCAAGCCAACCTTGGTGTTCAGAAGCCCTGAGGTGACTGCAGGGTGAGTCCTTAGTGCCACCTTCTCCCACCACACTCCCAGCACCTGGATTTGGCTCCTCAGCTGGGCCAGGCAGCTTTGGGGGATGCAGGAAACACTCTGAGGGCCAAGTGTTGGGGACTGGAACAGTCACACACGGGGGACATTTGCTGTCAGCTCCAAGCAAACTGGAAGCTCAGTACTGCAGTCATTTTGGAGCATTCCCACATTCCCACGGCTTTGCCCCAAACCTCTTGGTCCCGGTTCCTGCCTCTTGGATCAGCAGCACCAGTTTGCTCCCTGTCAGACCTTTCACATCCAAGTCACTGTGCCAGTTTTTCTGCGCTGGCCAGATTTCAGCTGTTTGCACCTCTCATTGCTGAGCTATTGTTTATCCATCCAGAATTTATCCTTCAGCAGCCACACTGCAAACCAGCAGAGATTTTGTGCCATGCCAGGTGAAGCTCCCAGCTATTCCCTGGGAATTGGTGGTTCTGGAGTGCTGGCCTCAGGAGGAGCCCAAGGCAGCCTCCACATCCCTCTGTGAGCCCTGATGAAGTTAAAGAATAAAATAAATAGAATTAAAGAAATAATTCAAATGGCCAATGAAACATTCCCCTGGCACAGAGCTGTGGGAGGATCCTGATCCATCTCCATTGCTTCCTGCTTTTAAACATTCCCTCTGTTCCATCAAGCCACTGTAGGATCAAAGCCAAAGTGACCTCCAAGGCTGTGGCCAGCGAGCTGTGCCCTCCTCAGCTGTCCCACAGGTTTTGGGTTTACACAGAAAGGAGCTCAGCAGCACCAGCAGGGGATGGTGCAGGGCACATTTCCCCCAAACTGGGTCAATGAAGGTGTTTTTCCCTCCTGACTTCAGGACTGACCACCCTGATGTGGAAATCTTTGTGGTTTTGCTGTCATTCCTGCCTTAAAAGGTGTCCTGTGGCCAGGAGGGATCAGTGCCAGGATGCCCAGACCCCACTGAGGTGCAGTGTAGGGACAGGGCTGGAACAAACCCCAGTGCCAGAGCTCAGCTGCTCTAACAACCTCCCTGCTGCACAGCAGGGAAAGACAAGCTCAGCTTAATTATTCCATGGACAATTAAACTCTGCAAAGGCACATCAAGGCTGTAGCACATCAAGGCAGAGCAGGTGGATTTGTTGCAGAGCTGAGAACAAATGTAGGGCACGTGAAGAGCAGGGTAAAAGTTAAATGGATCTGAGAAGATGATTATCAAAAACAGAGAAAAGAAGGAATTTCAGGAAGAATTTCTTCATGGAAAGCACGGTCAGGGATTGGAAGGGGATGCCCAGGAGGGTGGTGGAAGTGTCCAAGGAATGCATGGAGGTGGCACTCAGTGCTCTGGGCTGGTGAGAAGGTGGGCATTGGGCACAGCTTGGATTCGGTGATCCTGGAGGGATTTTCCAACCTCAAGGATTCTGGGATTCTGGGATTCACCAGCCCTCACAGCAGCATCTTCCAGGGGGTGTGGGGATGCACAGGATGGGGAGAAGCAAACCTGAGGGACCTGAGTCCAGTGAGAAGCTGCAGTGATGCTGTGGGTGAGGCTCTTCCAGCAATGGAGCCAGTCCAAAATTGCTTCAGCCTGGAAGGGCAGGGCAGGGCAGGGGGAACGCTGTGAAATGGGAGCAGGGACTGGCAGCACATCCCTTCGTGGGGACAGAAACTCCCTTCCCCTCCCACAACAGCCCAGGGCTCCTGGGGAGGCTGTTGGGAAAGGATGTGACCTTTGGGAAAGCACATCTGAGCAGGGAAGCTTTATTATTCCACAGCAGCTACAGCCTGAAGGAAGATTAAGTTGTCCCAGGGACAAAGCTGAGCTCTGCAGTCTCGCTGCCAGTGCTTTGTCAGGGCAGGGCTGGATTTAATGAGGGCTGACGAATAGCAATGGAATCAAGGGGCCAAAACCATCTCTGAGCACATCTGCACCAGCCAAACGTGTCCCATCAGATAGGTCTGACACATCAGCCACTCCTGCGTCCCCCAGGTGGGATTCCTCCTTGGAATGGCTCTCCAGGGAGGGGAGAGTTGGCTTGGAGATGTAAATGGGGATCACTGGGCTGTGCAGGACATGGATCCAGCTCATGGATCCCTTGGCTGAGAGCCTGGTGTGACTCAGGCATGGTCACACATCCCCTGAGGGATCCTGCAGGCCAGAGCCTTCCACACAAACTGCTGTTGGAAAACTGCTCCTTCCTGGGAGAAATGCTGCTCACTTCCAAAAATTTAGAAGGTTTGTTAAAACCTTATGAAAAATACAGCAGAAGAATGAATAGGGAAATCTTTCCCACCATGTGCTCACCAACATAATGGAGGTTTCACCTTTTAACCCTTTACCTCTCCCAAAGTTCTGTCCATGTCTCCTTCTTCACTGTCCAGTGGTGGAGATCACTGCCTTAAATCTCAATTAGGGGTCAGCTGTTCCCATATTAACAATCCCACCCTCCAAAATGTCCCAAACACAGGCCCCCCCGATAACAAAACAAGGGGTGTAAAAAATAAATATAAATCTACAAAATTTCTCTTAACATATATAAGATTATATATATATAATCTTATATATAAGATTGTATATATAAAAATATATATTTATACATATAAAAATATATATATAATATATAGAATATAGAATATAGAATATAGAATATAGAATATAGAATATAGAATATAGAATATAGAATATAGAATATATATATTTATATTATATAAATATATAATATATATAAATATATATCTCATATATATATACAATTGTAATATATCTCATATGAATATGATATTTGTCTTTTACTTGTAGGAGTCAGCCATGGCATTACTCATCTGTCACATTCCCCACCACAGGTCTGGAGCTGCCACCTGCCCACCTCTGCAGTGCCACCACATGTCCCTGTCCAGCAGGGCCATGGCTCAGCCCACCACAAACCAAGACTCCCCACGTTTGCTTTCTTTATTCATGCTCTGCAGTCTTGTTTCCTCCCCTTTTGTTTCCAGGATGCATTTGTGATGCTAGGGAGAAAAAGAGGGGAAAAGCAAACTCATTTCATCTTTTTGGGATATTTCCATCTTCCCACAGCCACCTCCTGGCACCACTGTGGTGTCTGTGAGAGTGATCTGAGCTCTGCAGGGAAAGGAAGAGGACTCTGAAGTCTTCAAGAAGGAAGAAATCTTCCCTATTTCTCAGGGTGGGGAGGCCCTGAGAGCAGCTGTGGTTGCCCCTGGATCCCTGGCAGTGTCCAAGGCCAGGTTGGACATTGGGGCTTGGAGCACCCTGAGGGAGTGGAAGGTGTCCCTGCCATGGCAGGGGTGGCACTGGATGAGCTTTAATGCCAAAATTCAAATTCTGTTTCACTGGTCTTCCCCAATCAACCAAAATTAACCAGAATTCTCCCTGCAAGTGTCGGGCTCACTTCACCTCTGTCCCCACGCGCAGGAGAACCAGCTGTCTCAGGAGAATTCCCTGCAAAACCCACTGGAAATGGCCCCATTTTGCCCTTTTCACTGGCAGAGCACCATCCTTGCCAGGCCAGTGGCACCAGAACAGATTCATCTGCCCCAGCTGTGGCACACACCCCTCCCTCAGCCCCCTGCTCTCTGCTGAACCCCCCAGGGCTCTCAGCAAAGCTCACTTTGTTTTTGGGGCGCTTGCAGAGTTCACAGCCCTCACAGTGCCAGCCTCCCTGGTGAAGATAAACAATTTCTGTGACACTTTCCTAATTATGGAGAAGAGTTTCCTAAAGGGGACTGAACTCTCTGCTCTGCCCTGATGGGAAAAGGAATAACTGACATAGTTGCAGCATTTTTCATGCTGGAAGATCCAAAATCCGGCTGTAAACACAAGCTGTGAGTGGGGATTGCTTTGCTCAGCACTGAAACACAACTTTGAAAGTGAAAAGGAACAAGGTAAAGATTGTTTGGGGGGTTTAGGTCAGGAATTGGGAGGTTTATAAAAAGGACATTATAATTTGGGGGAAGAATAACAGATTTGAGGGGTTTATTTAATGCCACGTGCTATATATACAATATAAAATAACTCATGTATAAAATGATTCGAGCAGGTTGTGGCCCAGTTCCTCTTATGGGAAATGCAGAGCAGTTGGATGAACAGCCTATTTAGGACCAGGATTTTCCCTCTCTGACAAACCATCAGAGCTCTTCCAAAACGGATCCAACCTCGTCCTTCCCAAATCCCTCTGTAAATTCCTTGAGGATTAGAAACACAATCATTGGGAATGGCATTGCTGAGAAATGCTCTGCTTCAGGGAAATGATCTCCTTGTCATGGAAGAGGAGCTCAGAGCCAGCCAGGAGAGCCCCTGATTCCCAAAATTTGCCAAAATCTGTGCCACCTAAACCAGGCAAGAGCTGCCAACAGACCCAGCCCAGGGAGGGATCTCAGTGCAGCTTTTTGGGCTGGGTTTTATAGGATTTGGGTTGCCTAGAGCAGAGTTACAAATGCCAGCATCTGTCCTTTCCTCTCCAAGGATCAATATTGCCTGGCTGGCTCCCAGGGTGTGCAATAAGGACAAAAAGGACTCACTGCAGGTGCCACCAGTGGCCACAGCCCCTTGTCCCTGCCCTCCCTGCTTGGGGACATGGACAGTGACACACTGGGGGTGGCTGGGCCACTTCCCACCTGCTCTCAGACCAAGCTGGCACCACTGTGCTGCCACTTGGCACCAAGCTCTGAGTGGGAAGAAAGGGAAAATGTTGGCAAATGTTCACCTGCTCATCCTGAATGTCACAGCTCCTGCAGGTGACATTCCTGTCCCTGCTCAAGGCAAATCCAGGAGGGTTTTCCTGTCCCACATTCCTGCTGGGATGTCCACAAGCCCCTCCATGGAAAAGGAAGGGAAGCAGAGATGCCTCTTGCAGGACTCTTGTCCCCACCTCACCCATGGTGGCTGTCCCCTTGTCTGGACAGTGACAGGTACCCCCTGCTCTGCCTGGGCTGTTTTTTCCCAGCTCTCCCCATTTCCCCAGCTCTATCCTGGAGCCTTGCACTGGGTTGGAGCTGTTTTTCAGGGGAGAAGCATAAACAGAGCTCTGAGGGACACTCATGACTGTTTATTTGCCTGGTGCTCTTGCCTCCTTTCTTGGTCATGGTTGTAAGTAAACTTTTTTTTTTTTCAAACTTTAACAGAAAAACAAATTAATGGTTTCCTCCAGCCACGCTCTGTTGGCCAGCAAGAGCAGCTGTCGCCCACAAAGGCTGGGAATTGTGACTCTGAAAAGACTGGGAACAGGTCCCTGGCTTTGGAGAGAGGCTGGGATCAAAGAGAAGGAATTTCATCTCCAGGGTGGCTGCACAGCCAGGAGTGCCATCTTCTGGTGCTCACCCCAGTGATGGGCACAGTCACAGAATACCAATGAGGTTGGAAAACTTCTCCAAGTCCATCAAATCCAGGCTGTGCCCCATCCCCACCTTGTCCCCAGCCCAGAGCACCGAGTGCCACCTCCAGGATGGGCACTCCAAACCTCCCTGGGCAGTTCCAGTGCCTGAGCCCCCTTTCCATGGGGAAATTCCTGCTGTGCCCACCCTGAGCCTGCCCTGAGCCCCCTTTCCATGGGGAAATTCCTGCTGTGCCCACCCTGAGCCTGCCCTGAGCCCCCTTTCCATGGGGAAATTCCTGCTGTGCCCACCCTGAGCCTGCCCTGAGCCCCCTTTCCATGGGGAAATTCCTGCTGTGCCCACCCTGAGCTGCCCTGGCCCAGCCTGAGGCCGTTCCCTCTCATCCTGGATGCCCACCTGGCTGTCCCCTCCTGTCAGGAGCTGTAAAGAGCCACAAGGTCCCCCCTGAGCCCCTTTTCTGCAGCCCAAAGCCCCCACTCAGTGCAGAAGGAGGGACACACTCCAGGCAGTTCCTCTCCAGCCCCTCTCCTCCAGCTGCTTCCCTGCTGGATTTCCTGGCCCATCCCTGCAGGCTGTCAGCACTGAATGTCTTTTCTTCTGCCACCCCTGACCCTCTTTCCCTGGATCCCTGCTCCTGGCTCATCCTGGGAGAACAAGTTCTTCCAGCCAGGAGCTGCAGGGAGCAACCTCTGTGCTGAGCTGTGTCCTGAACCTTCTCCTCTGACAGATGTCCCCTGGCTGCTCCTTCCTGCTCACCTCTGGGGCCAGGAGCAGCTGTCCACTCCCTCACACGTACTGGGCTTGACTCCATGAAGAATGGAAAAACACTGGATCAGGAGCAGATAGCTGAGCTGAGGAGAAGCAAAAATACAAACCCAAAAGGTGTCCCTTGAGCTGCTGGTCTGGGATTTGGGGATATTTAACAGTGAACGGGATGGAAAGGAGGAGCTTTGGGCAGGTCTGGGGGTGCTGGTGGGGAAATGAGGCCAGGGCTGGATGAGGGAATAGCAGAGAGGCAGAGAACTTGTGCTGAGGCTCCAGTGTGGTCACCCTGGTTCTCCAGCAGGGCTGTGTGTTCATCTGGCCCTAAATGTGCCTGTGTGACGGTGTTCACAGGGGTCTCGGGTTGAGGGAAGAGATGAGGATCTGACTCCATGTTTCAGAAGGCTTGATTTATTATTTTATGATATATATTACATTAAAACTATACTAAAAGAATAGAAGAAAATGTTCCATCAGAAGGCTAGCTAAGAATAGAGAAGAATGATACAGGTTTGTGGCTTGGGGCTCTGTGTCCGAGACAGCTGAGTGTGATTGGCCATTAATTACAAATAACTACATGAGACTAATCACAGATCTATTCACCTGTTGCATTCCACAGCAGCAGATAATCAATGTTTACATTTTGTTCCTGAGGTTTCTCAGCTTCTCCGGAGGAAAAATCCCGAGGAAAGGATTTTTCATAAAAGATGTCTGTGACATGCCTGGGAACAGGACATTGTACATGGGTGCATCTCAGCCCTGCTCCTCTGGCCTGTGCAGGATTTCAGCTGGGAGAGCTTTGTCTCTGTGTTCTGCAAAGGACTGAGCCCAGGCCAGGCTCCCTCGCCCCCAGAAGCCATTCAGGCCCCTCCATGGCCCCCTCCATTTGCAGGATAACAAACTGAGTGCAGAACAAGCCTCTGAGCGTGTGTTGTGCAGGGCAGCCAGAGCTGGCAGCGCCAGCGCCTTCAGAACCTCAGGCTGCTCCACTGGAGCAATCTGCAGATGAAAACTGCAGATAGGGAAATGAGCTGCCAGGCCAGGATCCAGAAGGACATCTGAGAAATCAGGCAATTCTATTCCAAAGGCATAACTTTTTGTGTTCTCACAGCTACAAATATAGCTCCCAGAACAGGCTCTTCTCTGGCAGGGCTTGTCTCTTTGGCTCATCAGAGTAGTAGGCAGGCAGAGGATAAAGATCTTTGCTATCAACCCTTTTAGCTAAGAAATGGAGTTTAAATGAACCTTTTATAGACAAACATCTGGAGAAGGGTGGATGGAGTGAAACTCCAGCACTTCAGCAATTGTCTCTCCAAGCATTCACAGTTCTCTTGCTCTTCTTTGGGGGACATCATTTATAGTTTCTCCCCTGAATTTCCCCAAATTTTTTTGAATGATTTCTCTGTAATAGGGCCACGAGGTTGATAAGGGGACTGGCGCACATTCCCAATGGAGACAGGCTGAAAAAGCTGAGGATATTGAGGAAGAGAAGAGGAGAGAGAAGAGGAGAGAGAAGACACCCCTCAGTCTCTTCCAGTACCTGAAGGGGTTCCAAAGAAGCTGGAGAGGGACAATTCATCAGGAACTGGAGGAACAGGACAAGGGGAATGGTTTCACACTGAGAGAGGGGGAATTTAGGTTGGATATGTGGAAGAAATTCTTTACTGTGGGCTTGGGGAGGCACATCTGATCAGGATTAACAGGATCTTTGTTGTTTGTCAAGCAATTTATCTCCCTGATTTATTTCCTAGGTCCAGTGCAATGCAAGGTAAGCCAGATCTTGCACCAGGAGGTCCCTCAGCTGTCCAGACCCTCTGTTGTGACTTCCTTGTGCAGTAAAAGCAGAGCCTGTTTGCACATTTGAAATGTGCTGCTGCCTAGAACATCTAAATGCAGCCTTGGGATTGCACTCCTCCCCTGTTCATCTGTTTTCCCTTTAAACATGCCATGCCTGAAACCCCCTCAGAGTGGAACCTTTTGTGAGCTCCCAGCCTGAAGAAGCTGCTCTGTCCATCTGAAGCCATTCCACCTTGTCCTGTCACTCCAGGCCCTTGGAAATTACCTCTCTCCATCTTCCCTGTAGCCCCCTCAGGCCACAGTTAAGTCACCCCAAAGCCCCTTTCCTCCAGGCTGAACAATCCCAACTCTCCCAGGTCTAATCCCCAGTTTCATCTCAGGCAAATTTTAGGGCCAAAGCTTTCGATTTTGCCACCCTGAGTTTCTCTGAGCCAATTTAGTGGCAGTCCTTGTCTGTGGCTTGGCTCCTTCACCCTTTATAGCTACAAAGCAAACTGTCTTTTCTTGGCCTTTAGCCCAAACTTTGATGCCTTTCCAAGAGCTTTTCAACTGTGTTTTCATTTATGGGCAGCTAAAACTTTCCCAGTGAAGATAAAGGGGTTTTTTTTGCCAGTGTCACATCTGTGGTTTGCTGTGAGGAATGTGTGAAAGTGCTTTCTCAGCAACCTTTGTGGGTCCCAGGGATCTGCAGGCATCGCCCTGAAAGCTTCCCCTGCTGCATAAACAGAGCAGGAGGGACCAGGACTGGAGGTGGTACATGAAACTTCTTGCCTTGCACTGAAAATCAAATGATAACCATGGTTTCTTCCCATGTTAAATCTGCAAAGTTGTGAATTGATTTAACACCCCATGGATGTCCAGGGAAATGCTGTCAACTCATCAACCCAGCCTGGCCAGCCACTGAACCAAGGCTTGAACTGTTCACAGCGCTTCTTCCTTGGGTCACTTCAGTTTGGGACAGTTTCTTCATCTTTATGGCTTGCAAAGAATATCCTGAAAAGTCCAATTTGGTGCCAAATAAACAATCTCATTTTTGGTTACTATTCAAGTTGCCAGTGTGATTTCCTGAGATCTGGCTGTGCTTGGGCTGGATTTCATGTTTAACATGATGTTTGATCTTAACATATTCTTAAACCTTGCCAGCTCTTCACTGTTTATTTTCTTTTTTTTTGCCCTTCTTGCCTCCCATTCCCCCATGGATGGAATTCCATGAGAACATCTTGCCTCCTCCACTTGGATTTTGGGAGCTTTGGATTTTGTGTTTAAAAAAAGACTAGACATGGCACTTGGTGCTATAGTCTGGGTGAGGTGTTAGGTCATAGGTTGGACTCGATGATTTTAGAGGTCTCTTCCAACCTCATTATTCTGTAATTCTGTGATTCTCCCCTGTCATCATTGTGACCTCTCCTTTGAAGGCAGAACTATTCCTGGGGAAGGACCTTTCCATGACAATGGATGTGACTGAGCCATGAAGCAGCACAGGGCAAAGGAAGATCAGGAATTATTTTGATGTATAAATAATGTACTTTTTAGGGTGTTCTAAGGTAAACAGACCGAGCTGAGCCATGGGGAGGGTCCTGAGGTGGGGAGAGGAGAGGGAGCAGTGCTCCCATAAGGTCACTGACATTTCCAGGACATTTTGCTGATATTCCACCTCCTTGCTCTGTGGGAGCAGGGCAGGTTGGCACCTGCAAGGAATATTTTGCTCTGCTTTTCCATTTATCTGCCAGATAATGCCCAAATCCCTTTCTCTACCTTTAATCACAGCATTTGGAGAGAATTTCCCAGTGAATACACACAGCACTTATTGGCTCTGTCTGCTCCTCAGCTGGAGTTAATTCAGAGAATAATGGAGGAACTTTATCTATTAATTAAAAATAATGACTTTATAAACTGGCAGATGTGTTAAACTTCAAAAGACCTGCATTGAAGGCCAATAGGAACAGGCAATTTACAAGCTGGGATAATAAAGGAAATTGCCTTGGAATAGGTTTATCCTGCAAGATGAAATCCTCTCCAGCCATTAGAAACTGCAAAGGGAATTACTGTGCCTGGTAGCCCTTAGATTAACCACCTTTACCACCCTATTTCAGAGCTGTGGACACTTCTCTTGTACCAGGAAAAGCTGGGAAAGGACATTTCCCCCTCCAAGGTAAATTGACAAAGAAGCCATTGCAGGGACTCCCATTTGTTTTCCTCCCAATTGTTTCCAAATTGTGCCTGCTCATTTTTCAAACAGAAGGAGTCCAGCTGGATGTTTCATGCTCCTCACATCCCCAAGAGCAGTAAAAGCTCTGCTACCCTTAATGTCACAGCAGAGAGCCAGCAAAGCCACACTTGGCTGCCCAGAGTGGTCATGAGTGGTTGCACAGCCCCAGCAGAGATCTGGAGATGCTCAAAACCTGGGAATGGGCACTAAATCCTGGAAAGGTTTGCTTTAAGTATCTAAAATATCTAAAAGTATTGGAGAGCACCCAAAGGAGGGACATGAGTGTGGAAGGGTCTGGAGGAGCAGCTGAAGGCACTGGGATTGTGCAGCTGTAGGAGGCTGAGGGGTGTTGTCATCTTATCACAGGGGCTCCATACTGTTGTCTCCTTATCACAAAACTTTCATATTTTTTTGGTGCTTTCCCATGGGCAGTCCCTCAGAGCACCAACTCATTCTTCCTCACACAGCAGCCACTGACACCACCCCACTCTTTTATAGCATCTTCTTCTCATTGCTTACAGCTGTGGCCTGTTAAAGTCAGGCCTGTTCCTAATCTTTGATAATTGGCCCAGCTGCAACTCCTTAGGGGTGAGATTACTTCCTACACCATCTTTCTTTTCTCATGTTCTATCCCCCTACAGAGGGGAGACTTCTTGGGGGCTGCAGGTCCTCCTGAGGGACAGCTCTGATCTCTGGGACAGGACACAGGGAAGGGCTGGGCCAGGGGAGTTCAGGATGAATTTTGGGAAAGGTTCTTCCCCAGGGAGGGGCACAGCCTGAGGCTGCCAGAGCTCCAGGAGGGTTTGGACACCCAGGCTGGGATTTTGGGGCTGTGCAGGGCCAGGAGCTGGGCTGGATGATCCTGTGGGTCCCTTCCAGCTCAGGATATTGTGGGATTCTCTGATTTTCATATGGGTGACACAGACAAGCCCCAGAGCCACCTGCAAGCCCTCCAGGTGTCCTTTCCCCATGGGGAATAGAGAGGACACCCCCAAGGTTTGGGGTTTGGAGGGACAGCACAGCTGCACTGGGCAGAGCTCTCACTCTTACTGTCTCTTGTTAAAACAGAAGCATTTACACATATTAGACAGCAAAACCATGGGGTGAGGTGTTTCCTTCCCACTCCCAAGCACAAGGGGTGGCCAATATTGACTCCAGACTCATCAGGGCTCCAGCAACAGAGACAAAAGTGCAGCCTGTGCTCTGGGGCCTGCAGGATGACAGCCTCAGTGACTGTGCCCCTGACTGGTGGCTGTGAGGACACAGAGTGTTCACAGACCCTGGATGCTGTGGCTGCTCTCAGAGCTGCCCAAAACATGTCCCAGGTGCCAGGGACCCGTCCTGGATGCCCAGGGACCCATCCTGGATGCCCAGGTGTCCATGGAAGCTGCTGCACACCTGTGAGGAGCTGGCTGGCCACGTGTTCCTGTCCCTCCTCCTGCTTTCCAGCTGCCACTGAAATTAAAAGGAGCTAAAAATACCCAAATACTCTCCTGATAGCATTCTCAATAGAAGCAGGAGGACAGGGATGCTCTGCAGGCATGAATGAGTTTGTATTTAGGTTGTGTTTATTTGGGCAATGAGGGAAATCTGAAATTCTTGCCCCTGCAAGGATGAGTTCAGGAAGCTCTTTGAGGATTTTTTCAGCTCGGGATGCATCAGGCATCCAAACAAATAAATATCAGAGCCTGGAGAGCCCAGGCAGGCCCTGTCCCCACCCTGGCAGGGACACCAGGACAGCACAGGAGCCTGGCCAGTGTGGTGGAGCAAGGCCTGACTGCTCAGATCTGCATGTTCCACCCTCCTGACAGCTTTACAACACAGACTCCCTCCATAAACCTGGGAAAGAACTCAGCTGGTGTTTGCTGCATCCTCTGCACCTCCTGCTCTCATGATTGTTGGAGTGTGAGTTCACAGCAGGGAGGATCAAGCCTAGAGATGGGAGCCAGCTCAGGAAAAAGCATCAGCATCTTTGCAAATCTGTCAAAATTGGGAACAGAGGAGTGGAAAGAAACACCCAGGCACCTCCCACACCCCTACAGGAGGCACCTTTCCCCTCTCCTTAGAGAAATCTGTGTTTGTCTGGGGAGCTTTAGGCCAGGCCTAAAGGGGTTTTGTGCTGCCCACCTGTCCTGGGCAGAGCTCACTGCTTCCAGGTTGGAAATACTTGTGTGAAGGAACAAAACCAGCTGGAATGTCCCCCCAGGATTTGTGACAGGTTCCCTGTGCACCTTTGCATCAGCCCTGCTGTGAAATCCATGTTCTGCACATGGAAACCGCAGCCAAAGCCCCTGGCTGGTATAAACCTGTGTGGGTGATTTAGGTGTGATTTGGTGGGAGAATAAAGCAGATGCTCAAAGCATTTTGTTCTTCTGAGAGCAAACATCTCTCACAAAGCCACAGATGTTGGGTGGAAAGAGGAGGTACAAGAATTCCTGCTCAGAAAAGCAGCAGTTCAGAATAGAAATGGGGAAGCCTTGCTCTTGAGGGTCCCACAGATTGTGACAGAAAAATCCCAAAGAAGATGGGGAAAATTTGGCTATCTGTCACCCTCAGCCTCCCAACACCTTCCCGCCAAGGCCTTGGTCCTGCCCCAGTGCAACCCAGTGGATCCAGTTGGGAAGTTTGTTTGTGTGCCTGGAGGAGGGCACAGCACCTTCAGGAATGGTCAGGGAATGGAAAGATATCAAATACCCCCCCCAAAAATAGCAGCTATTCCACAGCCCAGGGCTTGGAGGTCCTGTGTGGATAACAGCGGGAGGGCACAGCAGCATATGGCGAGGTGCCTGATGCCAAGTGGAATTTTTCCAGGCATGTTTGAGGACCTCAGGTTGAAGTGCTGCTCCCCAGGCCTCCCTCAGAGCCTAAATTTAACCAGGCTGGATTTGCTGGCAGCCAGGGTGGGGTGGGCAGCACCCAGCACATCACCCCTCTCCCAGAAAAGGCTCTTTAAAGGGCTGCAAGGGGATTGTGGTGCAAAGGCAAGAAATGGTAAGGAAAAAGGAATGCTCAAACACGCTTTCCTTCTTACAGAGGATGTCACACCCCAGGCAGTGCAGGGAGCTTCAGCAGCCCTCACAGACATCCACAAGCTATTCCTTGGTAAATCTAAAATATTTTTTCTGTTTCTTTCCCCTCTGAGCCCTTCCCCAGAGCAGGAATCCCATGGAGGGCACAGCCCTGGCTGATCACCTCAGTCCCAGCTGGAAGAGCACCCAGCTCATCCTGGGAGCATCCCTGAGCTCCCAGCCCCATCCCAGCCCTGCAGGGAGATCCCTGTCATCCCCCTGGCCTGCCAGGAGGCTTTGGGGTGTGTGCAGAGCCGGCAAAGGGCTGG
Source organism: Ammospiza caudacuta (assembly GCF_027887145.1). NCBI lineage: Eukaryota > Metazoa > Chordata > Aves > Passeriformes > Passerellidae > Ammospiza > Ammospiza caudacuta. The sequence goes on along the minus strand of NC_080608.1, from coordinate 16,851,754 downwards.
GAAGGGCTGCCTGCATTGCCAGGCTTTGAGCACCATCTCCTGTCCTGCTGGCTCGGCTCCATGCAGGTGCAGGGACAAACTCTGAGGAGCAGATTGCTCTGCTGGCCATAAATCCCACAGCCATGGGGCACATCATGCTCTCCAGGCCTGGATAAAGAGCCTTTGGGGCTTCTGAACTCCTCAGCTTCTTCACAGTGGCTCTGTGAGGCCAGGGAGGCCGATGGAGCCCAGGGTTCAATTGGGAGCTGCTCACTTCACCCAGCTCAGGAGTTTTCTCTTGTCTCTCCTCTGAAGGAGCTCTGAGCTGTTTTCCTTTCAGCTCTCTGGAGTGATCCAGTCCCCAGGAGCCCTGGCATGTTTGGCAGCAGCGAGAGCTTCAGCAGGGAGGCATTTTCCTGGAGCTAAAAGCTCCTCCTGTAAGGGGACACTGGGCGCTGCCGGGGTCACTCTTGACGTCAATGGCACTCGTTGGCTGCTGGCCTGGGGGATATCGATGCACAGGCACCCCTTGCCCTCACTTCCCCCCTGCCTGGGAGCAGGAGGCACCTCCCTGCAGGCCCATGTGCCATCTGCCACCACCCTGGGTCCTGCTCAGGCTCCATGTGCCATCTGCCACCACCCTGGGTCCTGCTCAGGCTCCCCAGGGACACCCAGCTGGTGAATATTCCCAATTTCACATCCCTGCCCATCTCCACCACCACCAGGATCTGCCCCCAGTAAAACCATCCCAAGAGCTCAGCTTTGGCCACTCTGATCAAACCCCACAAGGTTTGGGGACTCCAACAGCAAATTCTGTCCCTAGAGGTGCCCTTCAATGCCTGGCAGCAACGCCAGCACTGGAACCACAGAGCTGCTGGGCACAGCTGGATGGGACAGGGCACAGCTGGATGGGAAGCAGGGCTGGAGCTGGAGCTGCAGCTGCAGCAGAGCATGGGCAGGGTGCTGGGATACCCCTGCTGAACATTTATTTTAGTGCTTCCCTCACTCCCTCAGGCAGAAAAACCCATCCCACGGTGCTTTTACACCATCACACCTTGCTGAGACACCGAGTTCCCCTGCACTGGGTTTGTTTCCAGCCTCCCAAATTGGGAATAATGGTGCAATTGTCCCCACGGTTCCATGTGGTCTTGTACTCCTTTCCATAAATATTTTTCTGCTTGTCCAAGACTGTGAAAGCTGGGACTGTTTGGTGATGTTGAAAGGGATCAGAGCTAAACATGTTGATAGGGGTGATGTGTGTTGGGAAGCACACATTCCCTGGAGAAGCCCACTCTAATCCTGGGGAAAACCACTTAGCAGTGCTATAAATGAAGCAAAATCTGTTGCTGTTTTTATTTTGAAAAGAAAAAAAAAATTACAGCTCACACAGCAAATTATTTCGGGGAGTAATAATTGCATAATCAGGGCTAAAAGTGGATATTCTAAAAAGAAATGCGTGGGGTAATGTTGATCATTACTGGAAAAAAATAGCAGCACATGCTTGGGGAGCTCAAGCAGGGGAAAACAGAGAGCCCCCAGAATAGCAGCTATGAAGCAGGTTATATTTTAAACCTCCTGGGAGGCAGAGCAGAGGGCCAGGAGCCAGGGCCACATGGGATGTGCACTCTGCAGGTCTGTGCTGAGCTCCCAGCAGCCTGGGCTGGCAGCAGATGTTGTCCCTGGCAGGGCTGCTGAGCCAGCAGAGCTCTCTCCGTGCCCACTTTAGCCCTGTTTACCAGCAGGGAGCCAGGCAGGGTCAGCACCATGGGACAGAGGACACCTGGCCTGAGACAGGGAAAAAAAGGGGAGAAATATGAGCCAGGGATTTTTCACCCCCTCCTGATTTGGAAACACAACATGATTCTCAATGGCCCACTGGAAGTTATTCCCAATCCCCTCAGCAGGCAGAGGGGGAATGGGGAGCAAGGGGCTCAGTTTTACTTCACTTTAAGGACCTAAAGCTCATCCTGTTCCACCCCTGCCATGGGCAGGGACACTTTGCACTGTCCCAGGCTGCTCCAGCCCCATCCAGCCTGGCCTTGGCACTGCCGGGGATCCAGGGGCAGCCACAGCTGCTCTGGGCACCTGTGCCAGGGCCTGCCACCCTCCCAGGGGGGAATTTATTCCCAATATTCCATCTAAACCCCACTCTCTGTCAGTTTGAATCCATTTCCCCCTGTGCTGTCACTCCAGGCTCAGCCCAGCTGTGCTGTGGGGGAATAAACTGCAGAATTTTGGGCATCAAATTGCAGAACATTGGGCACCACCTGGAGCCAGCCCTGGTGCCAGGGAGGGTTTGGTGGCTGCACAGGGTTCCAGCTCTGTCCCTGGGCACAGCACAGCCACAGGGACATGGGGACAGTCATTTCTGAGCCCAGACACTCACCTGAGCAGTGAGCTGGAGCTGGCCACAGCCTCTGTGTCCTGGCCATGAAATAAAAGCCTGGCTGTGTCCCTGTCCTTCCCTCTCAGAGGAGAGCATTGACAGCCCAGCAGGAGCAGTGCCAGCCCTGCCCCTGGCACGGGCACAAGGAGCTCTCCCTGCCATGGAGGGATGGATGGAAAAGCAGCAGGAGCAAGGTGGAAGTGTAGCCCCAGAGCTGGTGGCACATGTCCAGGCCTGGTACACTGCCTGGTTTGTTCAGTGCCCTGCATGGGGCAGCCTGGTGAATAGGCACAGTCAGGCTGCTGCCCTGGCACCTGGGGTGGCTCCTGGGCAGGACAGGGACAGATCCTGCCTAGCAGGACCCTCAGGAGACAGGACTTGTTGTAAGTTGGGTAATCACAGGAGGTTCTGCCCATCTCCCCTGAAGAAAGGCCCTTGCTCAGGCCCAGCTCTGGCTCACTCAGGAGCTGGATCCCTCTCTCATTTCACATTCAGGCCCTGGAATAAATTCATGAGGCAGGAATGAAATGCCAGCTTGTTTTCTGTGGGTCCAGCCTGGCTTGCCCTCACCCTGCTGTTTACACTGACTGCAGCACCAGGCCCAGCTCAGGCCCTGGAAAGTAAAACACAGCCAGGGCGGCCTGGTTCATTCCCCATTCCCCATTCCCCATTCCCCATTCCCCATTCCCCATCCTCAGCTCAGGCCCTGGAACGTAAAACAGCCCCAGCCAGGGCTGCCCGCCCCATTCCCTGGCCTTGCTCCACGTGCTTGGCCCTGACAGCAAATTTCCCAGCTGAATTTGACTGGGCAAAGGGGAATGGCCTCAAACTGACAGAGGGCAGGGTTAGATTGGGAATTAGGAGGAATTTTTTTCCTGTGAGGGTGAGTGAGAAGCTGTGGCTGCCCCTGGTTCTGTGAAAATGCCCAAGGCCAGCTTGGACATTGGGACTTGCAGTCACTTGGAATAGTGGGAGGTGTCCCTGCTATGGCAGGGGTGGCACTGGTTGAGTTTTAGGTCCCTTCCAACCTAAACCATTCTGATTCTGTGAAGAGGAGGTGAAAATGTCTGTGTGAAGGAGCCTCTCCTGCAGGGCTCACCCCATTCCCTGTCTCTGTTGGTTATTTCAGCTTTTCCCTCAGCTCCATCCCCGTGCTCACCTGCAGTGGGAGGGAATCAGGGAGCAGTGGGACACCGACACATCCTCAGCACTGCTGCAGGGCCCCACAAATGTTCATTTGTGCCTCCACTCCTCCACCTGCACAGAGCCCCAGGGGAGGGAGCAAGGCCAGCACCCAAACCCAAATCACAGCGCAGTGCTGTGCTCATTAATGGCAGGAATGACCTGCAGGGCTCCATCTCAAGGCTGACTCTGGGGTAAGATTAAATAGGGAAATCAGCTTTTATTTTCTAATTGGAGAAAAAGATCCTCTGGCCCTGCTTTGAGAATGATCAAAACCCTGCAGTGTTCATTTGCACACCCCTTCCCCTCGTGGTGAGTTAAGTGAGAGGAGCTTAATGATCCTTCCTCAAAGTGCAGGAATTTATTTTACACATCCCATGGAGCAGGAAGGCAGAGCAGCTCACACTGTGGGGGCTCAAAGGGTCTTAGAGACCAGCTGGGGAGGGACAGCCCTTCCAATCTGCTCCAGCTCTTGGGAATGTGGGATCTCCTGGAGCCCTGAGTGTCAGAGTGGCTCTAAATGAGCAATTCTGCAACTGCAAATATTCAGTGGTGAGAAGCAGCTGGTGAATTACCAACCCTGCTCCCCACGGCCCAGGGGAAGCTGGGCAGGACAGAACGTTCATTTATTGGCACAGCCCTGCTGTTTGCCTTTCATTCCATCCCCCTTTCACAAGCAGCCCTGTCTGAGGGTCACTGGGGGTGCCACATGCCCCTAAAATGCCACCACACTTCATTAAAAGCTGAGTGGAAGAGGGAGAAGCCAGCTGCCAGCTCCCTGGGGGTGAGAGGGCTCTTGTTTGCACAGAGCCAAATGCTCTCAATTTGCACAGAGTGAAAATTCAATATTGGGCTCTTGGGATTGTTTATTTTGTGGCTTGGGAGGTGCCAAAAAAGTCTCCGGCTTTCAGCAAGGGATGTCAGGGCACAGAGGGATGAAGGAGGTGCAGTGCTCTGACCCTGGCTCTGTTGGACTAGAACATTATCCCTCTAACTCCCTCTGAGAATAAAGCTGGGCTCCCAAATTCAATAAAAGCAGAGAAATAAAGCTTAATTTCACAAAAAGAGGTGCAAATAGGCACATGTGAAGCTGTGCTCTGCTGGGGTTGCGTTCAGGCACTGCTCAGCAGGACTCTGCACTTCTGGGCTTGGCTCTGGTGTTAATTTGCCACTAATCAGCAGCTCCTGCCCATTTCCCATCAGCAGCAGCAAAATAACAGCCTGGAGCACTGAGAGCTTCTTTGTTAACTCACAGACTTTTCTGGGATGCAGTTTCCCTGCCTGTTTATCACAGAGTGATGGAATGACCTGGTCTGGAAGGGATCCCCCAGTGCCAGCCCTGCCACCTCCCTCTGTCCCAGCCTGGCCTTGGGCAATGCCAGGATCCAGGGGCAGCTGCTGGGGAAGGATGGAAAGGAACCCAAAGGCAAAGCTGCCCTCCCTGTCAGGAATGCTGGGAAGGTGTTTCAGGGTATTCCAAGGAGGATTTTGTTCCCAGAAGAGTTTCCAGAGAAGGGAACCCATCCTGCAAACCGCTCTGGCAGGAATCTGCTCAGTTTCACTGTCAGGACCCAGGACATCTCTCTGGCTGTCCTGAGCAGCCAGGAACCTGCCAGGGGGCTCAGAGACTCCAGAATGCCCCTGTGGTTTTGATTATGACCCATGGAGCAAGTTACCAGCCTGAGATGAGGATCTGCAAGCCATGACAAATTAAGTAGAATGAGAGTGAATTTATCACAGGGTGGAAAAGTAGATTTTGGGGGTTTTAGAATGGGAGTTCAGGGGCCAAGATGGAGGGATCTGGGCGTGTCCAGCCTTTCTCCTTCTTCTTCTTGGCCTCCATCTTCTGGGTGATGGTGGCACTTACAGATTGGTTTAGAGTAGAAGCTCACTGTCTAACATAGGTGATAGGTGTTGGGAAGTTATTGTAAATATTGTACATGTAATTTTTAATATAAAGACATAGCACTGCCCCAGGGGCAGGCAGAGTGCCTGGAACTGACCTGCTGAATGGACCTTGGCAGGGCAGGAGAAAGAATTTTATAGATAAGGAACAATAAACAACCTTGAGAACGAGAAATGAAGAGCCCTGACTCCTTCTTCAAGCGCCAGGCTGGGAAAAGAAACTTTCTGACACATCTTGGGGTCACTGTGAGCAGCTAGACATTCCAACATTTCACCAGCCCAGCCCATCTGTAACCACCCCTGCACTGACAAAAGTGTATTTATCCCACAGATTACCTATAAAATAAATATTCCAGAGCCTGGTATTTATTTATTTATTTATTTATTGGGTGCAGAGAGTCACTGATGTCCCCAAACCCAGCTCAGCCTGGCACAGAGGGGTCCCCCCTTGTCCTCTGTCCTTGTTTCTGCAGGAGGATCACTGGGAATGCTCTAAAACTCAAACTGGACAGCAGGAAAACCCCAGAGAGACGAGGAGGAGGAGGAGGAGGAGGAGGAAGGAGCAGAGAGCCCATCAGTGGCGAGCACAGAGAGGACAATGCTGACCTGATAAATAAAATCATTTCCAGCTCATTTCAAGAGGCAGCAAAGAGGGAGAAATTACAGAAGGGGTTGGGAGGTTTCCACCTCTGTCCTGCAGGGAATGAGGAGAGGATAAACAGAGGACAAACCTGACCCCTCATCACAGTTCTCTGCAGGAGGAGGTGAGATCAGGTCCACAATGGGATGGGTCCCATCTGAAGCTTTGCATTCTGCCATGTCCTGGATATTCCTGACCCAAATCCATGAGAATTTATTGAATTTCCATAATAAAAATCCCTTCTCTGCTGAAAATACTGAGAGGAACTGAATAAATGAAGGGGATTTATTGAGTCAGGGGATGCAGAGGAACTCTTCCTTTTTCCTTTTTCCTTTTTCATTTTTCCTTCCCATCTTTTCCTGGCAGAGCTGCCCCATCCCAGACCCCTGCAGGGGCCAAGGCTGGGAAACAGCTCTTGGTGATGATTTAAACTTTTTTTTTTTTTTTTGGGAGCTTTTTTCCCCTTTTGGAAGGAACTTTCTGATGGTTGAATTTTTTTCCCCAACAATTTCTGAGCTTCTCACGAGCCACGTGGGCCAGGCGGGTTTGGTATCCTGGGAACTCCTGGCAGTTATTGACAGAAAATGCTGCTCCAGCAGAGGCTGCTGAGAAAGCACAGATGGGAGCAGGTAGAAGCTGTCTGTAAACAATTATTGGGTGAAAAGCCTGTGATTACAGCAGAATCACAGCTGAGAATTGTGAAAGGTTTAGGAACTGGAAGAGGATGCTGTGGGAATTGTTTCTCAGGAATCCATTTCTCCCAAAAAGGCTGAATTCTTCAAATCCTTCTACTCACAGAAGCTGAGATGGGGGATAAAAAAGCATTTTTATGAAGTCACATTGTTTCAATATTTTTAAAAGCAGATGGTCAGTTTAGGAGCTAGAACCAAAGTAATTTTAAATGTGTATGTTAAAATTTAAATATTTAAATATCGTTTGTTTTTGCAGTCAACCTGTTCTTTAAAAATATAAAGCAAAATCAGAGTTTGTATATTTTTTTTTAAAAAGAGGTTTGAAGGTGTTAAATCATCCAAAATTTGATATCAGGTCCACAATGGGATGGGTGCCACCTGAAGCTTTGCATTCTGCCATGTCCTGGAGGTTCCCAACACCAATCCATGAGAATTTATTGAATTGCCATAATAGAAATCCCTTTGCTGAAAATACTGAGAGGAACTGAATAAACCTCTTGCTAAAGGGGATTTATTGAGTCAGGGGATCCAGAGGGAGATGTTTGAAGGTGTTAAATTATCCAAAACTGAAGAAAAATGAGAGGTTTTGAGCTGAACTAGAATAATCAGTTTCTTCAGCCCCTGGAGATTTGGACCATTCCAGGGTGGGGTTTGGCCAGCTCTTCTCCATGACCCCAGAATGGTTTGGGGTTTGGGGTTTGGGGGTTGGGGTTTGGGTTGGGAGGGCCTTTAACACTCATCCCATTTTCCTCCTGCTGTGTCAGGGCCCCTTCCCCAGCCCAGGTGCCTCGAGCTCCAGCCAAGCCTGCTGGTTCTTGGCTTCTTTTCTGCCTCTGTCACGGTCAGCATTGAAGCACCACTGATGGTATTCTGTGTTCAGGCTCAAATGTTTATTATTTCTCATCCAGACTGCAGTTTTACAAGTCATGAGTTCTGCAATATTCTACTAACAAGCTACAAAATGCCCAATTATCTTGTCTACAAAGTCTTTTAAAGCATCCAACTAAGAAATGACACCTATTTTTTTTTAACTTTTAACCCAATAATTAATCACTCATGTCCCAGAATTCTGTCCAATTACAAAACACCACCCAAACCCATGAAGGAGAAGGTGAAGAAGAACAACCAGCACCACCCTAAAACCTCCATTTTGTCCCATATTTATTGCTATATTCTAAAACATTAAACTCTCATTTTTTGGCCTCAGGTCAAATGCAATGTTCTCCTGTGGGTTTGTGCCTTTCAGCACAGAAAGGTTAAAATTCTCAAAGTTGAGAATTCTCAGCATCCAGGGCTCCACCATCAACCCTGATGCTTTGCAAGCTCCCCAAGGACACCTCGTGTGAGATCCAGCCCGTGCAGGAGATGGAGCCCGGCCTGAGAGCCCCAGGGTGCTGGACACAAACACAGACCCCTCCTTGGCAGGAGCTGAAATCATCCCTGAACTCTCCACAGCTTGGATGAGGAGCTTTTTATACTTTTAACCCAATAATTAATACTCATGTCCCACAATTCTGTACAATTACAAAACACCACCCAAACCCCTGAAGAAGAAGGTGAAGAAGAACAACCAGCATTGCCCCAAACCTCCGTCTTGCCCCATATTGGGCACTCCCTGCCCTGGGATGCTCGATCCCCAGCAAAACTGAGCTTTTCCCACTCTGGCAGCTGCAGGATGGAGCTCTGCTCCCTGGGAAACCACGTGGATTCAATGGGTGAAAATAAATTGGGTGACTGGGATGGGACCCACTTTGGGTTCTCCTCTTTCATTGGGGGAATATTGGGGACATACTGAGCTGGCTTTGGGGGCTTTGGCTCTGCTGAGGATTGGGTTTTCCTCAGCTTCTCTCCCTAGAAATATCCCAGGACCTCAATTCCCCAGGAAATCCATTTTTGTGGGTTCTTGAGCAGCAGGGCTGGCCCAGGTGGAATCTTGTTCAGGACGCCACAGGCTGAGGTGGCCAGGGAGAGTCCCCACTTCCTTCCAGAGAGTTTGGAACAGGTTTTGGAAAATAAACAATGCCCAGAAAAGAGCCATAGAGCCCTGCAGGAGCAGGGCTGGCTGCTGACTCTGCAGGTGCTATTTTTACACCTTAAGTGTTCCCAAGCTCCCAAGAGCAGCTCCAGAGGAGACGTTCCCTGGGAAGGGCTCTGCTGAGCAGGAGAGGTTTTTTCCTGTTTATTCACTGCTGACATTGTGTTTAAAAGCAGGAGGGAGTGACTTTGTGTCAGCCTGCAGAGCATTTCCCTTGCCTGGCTTAGTGGCCAGGGAAAACAATTGCAAAAATAAAACCAAAAAAATAAAACCAACAAAAAAAGCAGATTTCTGCCCTAGGGTTTGGCTGAGGGGAGGAAAGAGAAGAACCCAAAGTAGGTCCCATCCCAGTCACCCAATTTATTTTCACCCATTGAATCCACGTGGTTTCTCAGGGAGCACAGCTCCACCCTGCAGCTCCCAGAGTGGGAAAAGCTCAGCTTTGCTGGGGATGGAGCATCCCAGGGCAGGGAGTGCAGGGAGCCCCCACCACACACCCATGAACCTCTCCAGGTCTGCGTGCTGACAGTGAGGAAAGAACAGTCAGTTCTTCAGTGTTGTTTTAATATATCATTTACTTTTAATATAATCATAAAATAATAAAAAAGATATAATAAAATAATAAGATTTTATTTTAAATTATATAATAAAATAATAAATCAGCCTTCTGAAACATGGAGTCAAGATTGTCATCTCTCCCCTCGTCCTGGAAGCCCTGTGAACACCCCCACACTGAGCACATCCTCCAGCCTGATTTGGGGCTGAACACTGCAATTTCCCTGCTGCTGTCAGAGAGAGGACATGCCCTGGGATGAGCTCCCATTGCCATGCCAACAACCCCAGCAGCACAAAGGACATTTCCCCTCCTGGCCAGGTTTTAGCAGAGCCTTGCTAAGCCCTGGGGTTGGTTTTGGGGACAGGCAGCGCTCCTGAAGAGGGGGAGAGGCTGGAATCTGTGACACAAAAGCACAAAGACAGCGTGAAACAAGCCCAGCTGAGGTGGCACAGCCTGTCAGTCCCTTATCTAAGGCAGCCCTTCTATTTTTGGCTCTTTGCTGTACCATGTTTAGTCTGTGCCTATTGTACTTTTTGGCAGCAGTTCTCCAGCACCAGCTCAGCTCCTTTCCTAAAGATGCTGGAGCAGAACACATTCCCCATCTCTGCCACCTGGGCAGGTTGGGTGTTCCTAAATCCAGGAATAACGTGCTGAGAGGATGGAATGCAAAGTCCTGTGCTCAGGAGGGAAGGCAGTGGCGAGTTTTGAAGCCTCAATTTGAGCTTTGAAGCATCAATTCTCTGCCACAAAGTCTGGAGCAGGCAGTGCCCCAAAGTACTCAGAAAATCTGACCAAATCTGACCAGAACATGTTCAGAAAATCAGACAAAAATCTGTCCTTGTATCCCCATCATGTCCATCAACTCCAGCTCCTTTCCTAAAGATGCTGGAGCAGAACACATTCCCCATCTCTGCCACCTGGGCAGGTTGGGTGTTCCTAAATCCAGGAATCAAGTGCTGAGAGGATGGAATGCAAAGTCCTGTGTTCAGTGGTGAGTTTTGATGCCTCAATTCTCCTACACAAGAAGGAGACTCTTTCAGTTTGAATCCATTCCCCCTTGTCCTGGCACTCCATCCCTTGTCAAGCCTCTCCCCATCTTTCCTGCAGCTCCTTCTCCTCCTCCTCAATTCTTCTCTGGTACAGGCAGCACCAGAACAGCTCAGAAAACCAGACAAAATCTCTCCTTGCATCCCTTCTTCCCAGAGCCATCCCTTCCTGGTGACACAGGGATCTGCAAGGGCTCCCACAGACCCAGACATGAGCAGAGAATCATTATTCCTGTTTAAACCAACGTGGTTTTACCATAGCAACTCCCCAAGAAGGAATCAACAGCTTCTGAGCAAACAAACACTGATTAAAGCGCCCTTGTGAAATATTTATGCTTTGTTCCCCCAAGCCCACTAAGTGCCGGGCCCTGCCTGGCTCCAGGAGTGGCAGGAGAGCCTTTTTTCCGCTGCCTGGCAAAGTGGAAAAACCATTCTTCAGCAGAGTGTTTGTCAGGGACACAGCAGCTCCTCAACGTGACTGCAAGGAGCTGCAGCAGAGGGAACAGCGCGGCCTGGGGCCTGCACAGCAGGGCAGAAATGCAGCAGCTTGAGGGGTGCTGGGGAGAGGAAACACGAATTTACACAGGGCTGGAAATGCCAATGTAGCTGTTGGGTTTTGCTGTTATATACTGGCTTTTGCAAATTATTATTAATAATACGTAACAATTTTAATGTAATATAAAATATAGAAATATTAATATAATAGAAATAATTAGTAGAAAATTAATATCATGAATAAATGAGGTAAAAATATAAAATATATAAATAAAAATAATATATAAAGAATATAAATAATATATAATATATAAATAATATAAAAGAATATAAAATAAAAATACTATATAAATATTATAATATTATAAAAATATGAATACTATATTATAATTAATAAATAAATTTTATATAAATAAATAATAAGTAATGTAACCTAATAAATAATAAATCTATAAATATAATAAAATAAATAATAAATGAATAAATTAAAATAATATAAATATTAAGTTTATAACCACTTTTTAACTGTTTTTAATATAGTATTTAGTATAGTATATATATAGTATTATAGTATACTGTGAAGTATATATAGTACATTGTATATGTGTATGTATGTGTATATTGTATATTATATTTCATATAGTATATTTTTATATCATTTTCTGGGCTTGGAAGAGCACAAAGAGGGAGAAATCTGGGAGTGTTCAATGCCTGTGTGAGCCCCAGAGCCCTGTTTGTTTATGTGCTGGTGCTGCACACAAATATTTGCCAGGCTGGTTTCAGACGGTTTCAGGAAGTTTTTCCTTAAAGAAGGGAGCCCCGCTGCTCTCTGCCACGTTTTCTGCTGCAAACACGCCGAGATTTTCTGCTCTGAGAGTCCCTGCAGATCACCAGGATGGAAAAGTAAGGAGGAAATGGCATTGTTTTACGTCATTTTATTTTAAAGACTTTGGAAATAATTTCATTCCACTCCCAGCCATGGCAGGGACATCTCCCACTGTCCCAGGTGCTCCCAGCCCTGCCCAGCCTGGCCTTGGGCACTGCCAGGGATCCAGGGGCAGCCACAGCTGCTCTGGGCACCTGTGCCAGGGCCTCCCCACCCTCCCAGGGGAGAATTTATTCCCAATATCCCTCCTAAACCCACTCTCTGCCAGTTTGAATCCATTCCCCCTTGTCCTGTCCCTCCATGCCTTGCAAATCCTCTCTCTCTGTGTTTCCTGCAGCTCATTCAGGCACTTCAAGGCCACAATTGTGTCACCCCAAAGCTTCTCCTGTCCAGGTGAACAACCCCAGCTCTGCCAGCAGAGCTGCTCCAGCCCTCTGATCACCTTTTGTTTTTTGGGGTTTTTATGGTGCTTTTGTTTTTTGGGTTTTTCCCCCCCTGGCATAGGTAATATGGTATTGGAGAGCTCTCTAACTACAGAAAATCACCTTGAAATTGAAAAGAAAGAAATAAAATATTGTAATAATATAAATAAATAAATAAATAAATAAACTTTATAAACATAAATAAATAAATATAAACTTAGCTCCTTGAGAGCCCCAGGACAAGAACTGGGTGATGCTGGAACCTCATACGGGCAGAATTCCCAAAGCATTTGCAGAATCTGGCACAGATGGATCCAGATTTCACCCTTGGCCTGTTGGGTGGAGCAGCTCAGCCCTGAGCCCCAGGCAGGAGCTCTGAGCACAGATTTGGACACAAATTTTGATTTATTTGCCCTGAATCTCCTGATCTGAGCTGCGGTTCCCATTTCAGGCTGCACAAGCGGGCATTGACTTTAGTCTGGCTCTCTCTAGTGGTGTGAAGCTTAATGAGATGGAAGTCTGTGGGATCTCAGCACCTCAGGATGGAGGTGCAGAGAGGCCGAGACCACCCTTGGGGGGCTCGGGAATCCTGGAATGTTGCCAGAAGTGTCTGGTGGCAGGATTTTGATCCTACACAGGAGATGAGACCTGTATGAGGACTGGGAGGAATTCACTGGGTGAATGGTGAAGGGATAAGTTAGTTAAAGTGTAAAACACAGGGTTTAGGATTTTGGTACAGGGGGGTCTAAAGAAGTAAGATGGAGGAATTGGGGCGTGTCCTGTCCTTCTTCTTCTTCTTCTTGGCCTCCATCTTCTGTGGTGATGGTGGCACTTTGGGATTGGTTATTACTAAAAGTGCACCGGTTAATAAGGGTAGAAGGTATTGGGGAGAAATGATAAATATTGTACACGTAACTTCGGGTATAAAGATAAGTGACCGCCCGGGGGCTTGCAGAGTGTGCCCATGGCTGACTTGCTGTGCAGACCGCTGTCGGGCTGAAAGAAAATCTTTTAGATAAACAATTAATAAACACCGAGACCGAGACAAGATCAGAAGTCTCTCCTTGTCCTTTGAAGCGCCGGGCTCTTCAAGGCCATCCCTGGGCCTTTCCAGGCCACCTAAACAGCCGAAAACCTTACAGAAGTCCTGCTCTGTAATTACTCTGGGTGATTGAAGTATGAACAAAAAGACATCCAGTCACTTTGGGGCAGTTCAATTAAAAGCAAACTGCACTGAGCTACCAGGGGTGTGCTTCCAGGTGATAAATGCTTTCTCACAAATCTCATAAACCTTCCTTTTTCTGCTGCGCTGAACTGGGATTTTATGGATCTTTTTAATAGTGCCTCAAATAATTTCATCAGCATAAAGTCTCCTCCTGGATGGAAATTTAATAAAAAGCTGAATTGTTCAGAAAGGGATGAGCTTGATCTCATCTTGCCCTTGTAAATGTATTCCTGGCAGGGTGGCAGTTAATAATTAATAAATGAAATAAACTACTTGGAAATTGCAAGCTGACACCGGGCTCTCCCCTCCTGCCTGCACAATGATAATTCACACTTTGTTTTTTTCAGTCAGTTCCCCCTGTGATCCAGATTAAGCACCCAAATTAAGATGTGGAGTGCCTCAGCTCAGGGTGCAGAGCCAGCATCTCTCATTTCACATTTCAGTGTGGGTTTGCTGGGTTCAAACCATCAAAAGTGAGCCTCAATACAGATACAGAGAATTCCTGGTCTTTTTTAGAGCTTGTAGCATGGAACAGGAATCATTCCCTGAACCAGTGGGTCCCAGCCCAGCTCTGTGCTTGGATTCTCCAGCTCTTTTTCCAAGTCCCACCTGTGAGTTCCAAGCTGCCAGAAATCCTTGGCTGCAGCTCCAAATCCTCCTGTGGCTCCCAGGCATCCCCTTGATGCCTTGGGAAAGCTGAGCTGGAACAGAGACTGGACAGAGCTACAGAATAAAGCAGGGATTTATTCAAAGGATCTCCTCCATGGATGCACCTTGGGCAGCACCAGAGCCCAGCCAGGGCTGCACCCAAGATGAACCAAAATGGTCAAAAAATGAACCCAAGATGAACCAAAAGGGCCCCAAAATGCACGGCCGGGCACGGGCTCTGTCCCTGGGATCAGCTCTGCTCCATTTGCACCTTGCAGTTCATTGTCCCATTGCAGCTTTAGCCCTGCAGTCCCACCCTGCTTGTTTTTCTCTCTCCAGCCCACGGGGTTTGTGCTCCTGGGCTGAGATTTGGATCATTTGTCCTTGGTGCCCAGCTGGAGCAGGAATTGTTTTGTGTCCCTGCTCTGTGCACAGAGCTCAGCATCCCCTGATGTGAGCCCAGACCCAAACACTAAAGCAGCACAGAATGTGAAAAATAGAAAAGCCAAACCTGAGGCATCACCCTCAGACCAGTTTGGGTCCATAACCAACATCTCAGGGATCTTCTGGAGCCCTCTGCCCCCTCAGCAGCCTGACAAGGGTGGTTTGGAGCTCAGGGGAACATCAGGAAATCATCCCTGTCCCAGAGATAATTCCTGCAAAACCCCAGCCTCATTTTCCCTGCAGATCTGTGGGATTTTCCCAGCTCCTTGTACAGGCACTCTCCTGTCCTTGTGTGGGCTCTTTTTGGGAGAAAATCTGCTTTGTTCCATCCTTTTTCCTCACCTGGTGCTAGAAAGGAGCTGAAGCCACTTGTATATCCATGGGAATACACCCATGGAAATGTGTGGGTGTCCTGAAATCAGCAGAAATTATGGAAATGATGGAATTTATGGAAATTATGGAATTCATCCCAGAGCACTTGTGAACCATCCAAGGGAATTTCTGAGGCATTAGTGAGGATCTCTGAGAAGGTGGTGGAAGGAGGAATAAACAGTGCCCTGGCTTTGAAAAAGGAGGAAAAGAAGCCCCAGGAGTGATCCCTCAGCCTGGCAACTCCATCTCTTGGAAAGATCCTGGGACAAGTGATGAAATAATCAGTACAAACACCTAGAAGGTAAAATTACAGGGGAAATAAAAATAAAATAACCAGCATGGATTTGTCAGGAGCAAATCACATCAAATCAATCTGATTTCCTCCCCTGACAGAGGAACAGCCTGATGGACAGGGAGAAGCAGATGTGATATATCCTGGATGTAAAATCTGTGTACTCAGGATTGCATGGCAGCCTCATGAGCAAATCAGGGCCATGGGAGCAAAATAGAAACATGAAAAAAGCTCTGTAATTTCAGTGCCTCGACAGGAGAAAATGCAGCTCCCAATTCAGGTGGGGCCAGAGCTGCTTGTTCTGTTCATGCCCATTAATAGGTGATTTGTCTGATAGCAGAGATAATGCAGCTTTATGAGCTGGGAGGTGTTGGAACAACACAGAGAGCAGCTCCGGAATTCAGATTGATCTGGATAATGGGATGAGATCCGTGGGCCGAGGACAAAGGCAGAATCCCAGGCTCAGGCAGCAAAAATCAAATGTACAGATGCAAAATGAGATAAGGGACAAAGCCTCGCTGGGAGGATGGGGACACAAACGATTTCATCTCTTCTGCCTGAGCTCAGAGGGTTTCTTTTCTGATTTCAACGTGTGCAGATGCTTTTGACATTGACAGATGGTGGAAGTTCTGAGATTATTTCTTCCTATTATTATTTTTGACAAAGAACACGTATTTTTCCAGGGTTTATGGATTAAAAAGTAATGTTTTAGGGGAGAGCTGGAGTGATGAGGTCACACCTTGAGTGCTGTGTCCAGTTCAGGGCAAGATGGGCATGGAGGGGCTGGAGCATGTCCATGGAAGGGAAAGGAGCTGGGAAGGGGCTGGAGAATCCCTGAGGGAGCTCGAGAGGGGCTCAGACTGGAGAAAAGGAGGCTCAGGGGGGCCCTTGTGGCTCTGCACAGCTCCTGACAGGAGGGGACAGCCAGGTGGGCATCCAGGATGAGAGGGAACGGCCTCAGGCTGGGCCAGGGCAGGCTCAGGGTGGGCACAGCAGGAATTTCCCCATGGAAAGGGGGCTCAGGGCAGGCTCAGGGTGGGCACAGCAGGAATTTCCCCATGGAAAGGGGGCTCAGGGCAGGCTCAGGGTGGGCACAGCAGGAATTTCCCCATGGAAAGGGGGCTCAGGCACTGGCACTGCCCAGGGAGGGTTGCACCCCCATCCCTGGAGGTGGCACTCGGTGCTGGGGACAGGGTGGGGATCAGGGTGGACTCCATGTCCTGGGAGGGCTTTACCAGCTTTTCTCTGGGATCCTGTGGCACCAGCCAGGCCCAGGACCTGGCATGGAACCCTGGTGGCACCAAAGGACAAAGGACACCTCAAAAATGGCCACTCAGAGCTCCCATCCCCAAAACTTTGGGTGTTTTAGAGCCAGCAGCAAGGCTGAAGCGCTGATTTAAGAAGTCTTTCATTTTTCCACAGGCAGGAATAGGATGCCCTCATGTTATAAATGCCAATATTTAACCATTTTTCCCATCTCTTCAGGTGTTTCCTGTCATGGGTTTCTCTGACCAGCACGTTGCAGGTGGGATGGGAGCTGTTCCAAAGCCAAATCCAGGCTTTCTTCCAGAGGAATTTTCCTGCAGGAGGACTGGAGATCACTCCTTAGCACCACCTCCTTCTGAGCTATCTCCCTTTGAGGTTCCCAGAGTCACTCCAGTCCCTGCATCCCTTCAGTTTAAATTGCTGAGAGTATTTTGCAGAGTGTTAAATTGAAATTAAAGTGATGTTTATCCCTGTGAATCCGTGGATTCCCAGACTTGGCTCTGTCCCCTCACACGCCCTGGAGGTCACGTCCCCAGCAGGGCTGGCCCAGGAGGATCCCTCACACCCAGCTCTGTCTCACACAGATTTTATTTTCCTCCACTCACACAAAGCCCATCTAATCAGGCACGAGGAGAATCTGCCCCTTTGTTTATTGGGAACACAACAATAAGATCCTATCCCACAGCCCGAGGGACAAACAACGCCGCTCACAGCCAGGAGCTCTCCTTGCCATTATTGGTTTTGATGTTTAATATCACAATCCAAAGTTCCAAACAGATTTTGATCCAGGTTTAGCATCCCTGATGCAATTCCACCACTCATTAGAGGCACAGCACATGTGAAATGAACTCCTCAGAGACAACGGTGATAAGAAGAGATAAGATTTTGACGTCCAGCCAGGTGAAATCATCTAACAGCTTGTGTGAATGTGTCCTGCCATGCTGGGGGTTGCTCAGGTTGGGATTTCCATGCAAAGCTCAGTGAATCATTCACAAAATAATTTGGCTCTGAACACTGCCTGTCAGGGTTAGGAGCTAAGAGCTGGGAAGGATTCTGGTTTTCTCTAGGAGGAAAGGAACTGCTGCAGGGACAGTGTGGCAGGTCTTGGTCCATGCCTCTCCTTGGGTGTCCCCAAAACCATGGAGCAGGGAGCACCTGGCAGTGACAGTGGCCCTGCCCTGCCCTGCAGCCAGACCTTGCTCCTTTCCCTGTCTCTATTTCCATTCCTGCTCTTTTTCCCATCTCCATTTCTGTCCTTTTTCCTTTCCCTGTCTCCATTTCCATTCCTGCTCCTTTCCTTGTCTCCATTTTTGTTCCTGCTCCTTTTCCCATCTCCATTTCTGTTCTGCTCATTTCCCTGTCTCCATTTCCATTCCTGTTCCTTTCCTTGGCTCCATTTTTCTTCCTGCTCCTTTCCCTCTCTCTATTTCTGTTCCTGCTCCTTTTCCCATCTCAGTTTCACTCTCTGCTCCTTTCCCTAGCTCCATTTCCCTTTCTGCTCCTTTTCCCATCTCCATTTCCATTCCTGCTCATTTTCCCATCTCCATTTCCATTCCTGCTCCTTTCCCTGTCTCCATTTCCATTCCTGCTCCTTTCCCTGGCTCCATTTCTGTCTCTGCTCCTTTTCCCATCTCCATTTCCCCTCTGGCTGAGCCCCTGCCCTCAGCTCCAGGCAGGGAGCAGAGCAGGAGCTCAGCCAGCTGAGGACAGAGGGGAGGAATGAATATCCCACCAAAGCACAGCATCCAGACCAGGCAAACCCTTCCTGAGCACAGGAATCTTCTTCCAGCTCCCCAGCCTGGGAGAATGCTCAAGATCCAAAGCTAAAATATTTGGAATATTAACATCTATCAGTTTCACACGTCTCTTAAAGCAGCATATTCCTTGCCTGATTGATCCTGCCATATGGGAACATTAGCCTGTACCATCACCATCTGCTGCAGCTTTAATTTTATCAAAAGCATTATGACAGGAGGGAGAATGTTTCCTTTTCCACCCTTCCTTCTCCTCCCGCCAAAACCTGGCTGATTTCTCCTCAGATGAACTCAATTTCCAGTCCTGAGTGAGAAGGCTGTCTGGATACTCTGTCTAGGAATAGCTCTTTGATTTCAAACACTTCACTTTTGGGAAGCTGAGCTAAAAATCCAGGAACAAGGCAACTCACAAACTTCTCTCCCAGAGAAATTTTGGGTATTCATGAGCTCAAAGCTGAAATAGAAGCGTGGCTTGGGTGTTGCACATTTCTTCCACTCTCTGCTCAGAATCCCTGAATTATTCAGTTGGAAAAGCCCTCCCAGGTCATGGAGTCCACCCTGATCCCCACCTTGTCCCAGCCCAGAGCACCGAGTGCCACCTCCAGGGATGGGGATGCAACCCTCCCTGGGCAGTGCCAGTGCCTGAGCCCCCTTTCCATGGGGAAATTCCTGCTGTGCCCACCCTGAGCCTGCCCTGAGCCCCTTTCCATGGGGAAATTCCTGCTGTGCCCACCCTGAGCCTGCCCTGAGCCCCCTTTCCATGGGGAAATTCCTGCTGTGCCCACCCTGAGCCTGCCCTGAGCCCCTTTCCATGGGGAAATTCCTGCTGTGCCCACCCTGAGCCTGCCCTGAGCCCCCTTTCCATGGGGAAATTCCTGCTGTGCCCACCCTGAGCCTGCCCTGAGCCCCCTTTCCATGGGGAAATTCCTGCTGTGCCCACCCTGAGCCTGCCCTGAGCCCCCTTTCCATGGGGAAATTCCTGCTGTGCCCACCCTGAGCCTGCCCTGGCCCAGCCTGAGGCTGTTCTCTCTCCTTCTGTTGTTGGTTGTCTCAGAGAATAAAAAATATTGTACTTTAATCATCCCTGACTTATCCTGTTACCACTGATTGTGCATCCTTTCATAAGGGGGAAAAAAAGGAATGCCAAATTTTTATGCCTTATTTCTTCTCCCCTTTTCATGACCACAGATATTTTTATGATGTCCTTGCTGTGTTCCTTTCCTACAGCAAACCATGAACTAAACATAAACTTCAGTATCATAGAAAAAGAGAATGGTTTGGGTTGGAAAGGACCTTAAAGATCATCCAACTCCAACCCCTGACATGGGCAGGGACACCTTCCACTACCCCAGCTTGCTCAGAGCTCCATCCAGCCTGGCCTTGGGCACTTCAGTGGAGATGTGAGCTTCCAAATGAGCCTCCAGACATTGATAAAATATTTATATGACACAGAATGAACACAATAATAGAAGGAAAGGCAGAAATGGCACCAGCACAGGCCAGGTGGGGCTGTGCCCTCTGCTGGCTCCGTGACCCAGCTCCAGGTGATGTGAGCTCCCAAATGAGCCTCCAGACATTAATAAAATATTTATACAACACAAAATGAATACCATAACAGCAGGAAAGGCAGAAATGGCACCAGCACAGGCCAGGTGTGGCCGTGCCCTGTGCTGGCTCAGTGACCCAGCTCTGCAGCAGCTCCTGCTGCTCTGGGAATGTGCACAGAGCATCCTGGTGTGCTCCCTTTCTGCCACCCGGCCCTCCATTATTTAGTGACACAGAACACTCCTGCAGCCAGGCACGCACAGAACCCCCTCGGAGGCAGCTGGAAGGGCAGAGAGAAGCTGGCCACAGAGAGCAGCTCAGGAGGGGAGCAGCTCTCAGGGCAGGAGCTGGGATTGATGCTGCGCTCTGGAAATGCCAGCCCAGGGCTGTGACAGTGACAGCGGGGTGTCAGCGACTGCCTGGATGCCATTGCAGCAGAATAATGATAATAATTTTTAAAAATCAGGTTAAAAGTGCCGTTTCTTGCGGTGTCTCGCTGTGCAATCAAGGAGG
This sequence comes from Ammospiza caudacuta, assembly GCF_027887145.1. NCBI lineage: Eukaryota > Metazoa > Chordata > Aves > Passeriformes > Passerellidae > Ammospiza > Ammospiza caudacuta. Next base: position 16,831,471 of record NC_080608.1, on the reverse strand, counting down.
TCACCACAGGAGGGAAGCAGCGTTTCACTTTTGTTGCTTTAGCAGCCAAGGTTTTGGGGTTTTTTTTCTGTTTTAATGTATATTTTGATTAGCAGAACCTGCCTGATGTGACAAAGCAATAGATCATAGAGTCATGGGATGGTTTGGGTTGGAAAGGGCCTTAAAGATCACTTCATTCCACCCCTGCCATGGGCAGGGACACCTTCCACCAGCCCAGGTTGCTCCAAGCCCCATCCAGCTTGGTTCTTGCAGTGGAATCCACCCCTTCCAGAGATTCCTACCACCAGTGCTGTTGCTGCTCATTAAAAGGGATTTTTAGCCTTTTCAGTGACCCCTTTTCTCCAGCCATTGCAATCAAAACCTCAGAGCTTTGCAGAAACATTTAAAGCAAGTGGAATCATGACTTTTCCTTGTTATTGACAGAGAGATAAAGAACCCAAGCAGTCCCCAGCAGTGGGTGTGGGGCTTTGCAGAGATCAGGAGAGAAACTCAACATTGCTCTTCCCAGCGATAATCCAAGGGTGGAAATTCCTTCAGAGGCTCTAGATTCCCATGCTGGCATCCCTGCAGCAGAGGTGTGTGCCCGGGCTCCAGGAGTGGGGTTTGTGCTCCTGGAGCACACACAGAGCCCTCACTCTGCTCATTCCCGGCCAGCTTGAGGTGTTCTGGTGTCTGCTGGGGCTCCTCAGCCACAGGAATTCCTCAGGGCAGTGTTCTCTCCTTGGCCATCCCAGGAGAACAAACCCTGCCTGCTTTCACATCGTTTTGACACAGCTTTGCTGCCTCTGGGTGCTGGAGATTGCTACCAGCCACTTTGGGAAGGGATGGATCAGATGGGATTGGAATCAGCCTAAAAGCTGCTGGTGGAAAGTTTGGAACGGGAGCCAGCATTCCTAAAACCTACATCTGAACAGAAATGCTGTGCAGGGAAACCTCCAGCCTGTGGAAATGAGGCTACAGCCTCAGCAGCTTCCAGGAAGAGCCATGGGGAAATGAATCTGAAAATAGCAAATTGCTGAATCTCTTCAGAGCCTCTGAGGAGGAAAATGAGCAGTTGGACCCCAAGGTTCTTTCCTACTTCTGTTTCCTGTGGGACCTTTGCTTGATAACCTCATCAGCCCTGTCTCCCTTCCCATCTGTCAAAAGCAGAAATCTGGGAAGACTTCCAATGTGGAGACTTTGATAGTGCTGTCCTGAGCAGCACTGCTAAAAATCAAACAGTGGATGCCTGAGAGAGAAGTTTCGGTGCTGATGCAATTTGTCAGCATCTCATCCTTGTTCCCACACAGAGCTGAATCATCAGAGAACAGAGATTTGTCACTCTGGATCATCATGTGATGGCAGAGCCCACCACCACCACCACCACCACCACCACTGAGAGCAAACAGAGAGAGCCCAGCTGGGGAGAAAAACTGGCCAAGTGCAGAAGATATTTCATTATATAGGATTATAGAGGGTTATAGAGGGTTATAGAGGGAATAACTTGACAATCACAGAGCCATGGAATGGCTTGGGTTGGAAGGGGCTTTAAAGATCATCTAGTTCCAATCCCTTTGCCATGGCAGGGACACTTTCCACTGTCCCAGGTGCTCCCAGCCCTGTCCAGCCTGGCCTTGGGCACTGCCAGGGATCCAGGGGCAGCCACAGCTGCTCTGGGCACCTGTGCCAGGGCATCCCCACCCTCACAATTTCTGCCCAATATCCCGTCCATCCCTGCCCTCTGTTAATGTGAAACCATTCCCCCTTGTCCTGGCACTCCATCCCTTGGAAATTGTCTCTCTCCATCTTTCCTGCATCCCCTTCAGGCACTGTGAGGCCACAATTGTGTCACCCCAAAGCTTCTCCTGTCCAGGTGTGCAATCCCAGCTCCATCCCTCTGCTCCAACACAGTGCACGTGGATCTCCTCAGGGACTTTTACACAAATCCCTTCCTTCTGGTGCTCCCAGGACAGCACAGCCCAGCAGGGTTTGTGCCACAATAAAATCCTCCAGCTGTTGGCACTGTAGGGTTTGTGACCCCCCAAATAATCCCAACCACACCAGGCAGCGGTACCTCCATGGCACAGTGCATCCGTGACAGCCTTTAATTGTGAAAAGTCACTTTTGATGTTCAAAGTTTTCCATCCCACACACTGGAGGCAGTTAGCAAGTCATAAAGAGCAAGAATTAATTAATTAATCCTGGCCATATCCCCAAGAGATGTGCAGACAACACTGAGCTACTGACAGAAACACAGCAGCCAAGGTTACTGACTTGTCCAAACCCCAGTGGGTGCTGGAGCAGAGCTGAGATTGAGGTGCAGAAATTGATTGCAAAGCTCAGGGAAATTGATTTTGAGGAGGAATAACCTTCAAAATAAACAAACATTTAGAAAAAAAATGTTTGTTTTTAATTCAGTACTTTGTTAGTACATCTTGATCCGTGGGGTCAGGGTGTAAATATTCGCTTTGGCCCATCCTGAGGGTTTGTATGCACACAAAAATGTGCGTATGATATATATGTGCTCCATACCCTGTGGGAGAGAACAACGAGGTGTCCAGCGAGAGAATTCAGCCCCAGACAGGCAGAATAACAAGCTCTGCTGTGTTTTTCCAAGGCTCCACCAGCAGACTTTCTCACGCCAGCCCACAGCCCTGCAGCCACCCTGCTCTGGAACAGAGTCACGTTGGGTTCCACCAGCTTTGGGGTCTCACTGGGTACCAGATATCCCCACAGTCCATGATTCCCTGCAGAGTTATGTGCCCTGATGGTAAAATACTCACAGCAACACCTACTTCTAGGAAAATTTGCAACTGCCTTCCAAATTTCCTACAGTTTTGAATAAATAATATTGAATCCCTCCCCCTCAGCCTGACATATCTCAGGAATGGGATGCTCAGGGAGGTTTGGAGTGCCCACCCCTGGAGGTGTCACCTGGAGGTGGCACTCAGTGCTCTGGGCTGGGGACAAGGTGGGCATTGGGCACAGGTGGCACTCTGAGGTCTTGGAGCTCTTTTCCAACCTAACTGATTTTGTGATTCTGCAATATCTTTGATCATACAGTGGATATATGGGCAAACTCCTTCGTGGCCCTCAGATGAAATCTGAAAGCAAAACAACTGAGCTCTGTGGGGCTCCTTGATCTGGTTTAAATGTCTGCACAGACAAGGAGTTTTTGCTTTTGTTGTAATTAGTGGGCATGTGCTCAGACTCTAATCATTGTTCTTTAGGCTTTCTTAGCAGGCCTGACCTTCCCATTTGGACCCAATAAAGCAGATGAGCTCTGTGCCTTTTTGTTCTCAGATGACAAAGTGCTCGGCATTTGGCACTCAGCTTATCTCATCCATTTGGGATTTTAATTATCAACACAAGAGCCTTCCCAAAGGCTGGCTGGGCTTTGGGCATGAAGATTATGTAGGGAAATTAATGGCAGAAAAACGCCTTTGTCCATCAGTTCTTTTCACTCTGGAGACTAGAAACTCTACAAACAGCTATGCTATTTTAATTCCAAAAAACACATTTGCAATGTCATCTCTATGGAGGAAAAATATGCTCAGCTTGAGTTTTGTTTTGTGCTGCTCTGTGTACAAGAACATGGAGCTGCCGTGTTTGCAGAACATGTGGGGAACCCAGAGCACAGTCTGTTAGCAGGCTTTATTTTTTGCACTGTCTGCTCCCATTTTTTCAGTGCTCTGACTTATTGCTGATTACTCCAAGGCGCTCCAGTGCATCTGATAGTGCAGGAACTGTAACTCCTCAATCCCAGGCTGGGATGGCTGCTGAAATGAGATAACCCAGCCAGGCATTGAGAGCACAAGTGTTGAACTTTTCTTCTCAGAGAACTGAAGCCTGCTTAGTCAGACTGACCAACAGCACTGAGTTTGCTTATTTCAAACTGGCAGTGTGATAACACAGGAGTGGGTGGCTGCATAGTGGGGCAGGGATTTATCTGAGTGTGGCCTTTCTCTTCATGTGCAGAGAAAAATCACAGAACGGTTTGGGTTGAGAGGGACCTTATGGATCCTCTTGTTCCCTGGGCAGAGACACCTTTCAGTAGAGTGAGATGCTCAGAGCTCCATCCTTGAACACCTCGGCGATGGGGCAGAGCACAGCAGGGCACGGGGAGCCGCGGGCTGTACAGTGAGAGGGGAATAAACAGTGATCAGGGAATAAACCCAGTGATCAGGGAATAAACCCAGTGATCAGGGAATAAACACAGGGAAAAGGGAATAAACACGGCCTGGTACCCAGGGCCGCGGGACCCGCCCGGGCTGGGGGCTCGGGGCTGGCCCCGCATCCCGGTGCCGGTGCCGGGCTGGTCCCAAGGGCGGTATTGGGGCGGTCCCGATGTCGGTGTCGGGGCGGTCCCGATCCTGGTGCCAGGGTCGGTGTTGGTGCCGGTGCCGGGGCAGTCCCACGGGCCAGAAAAGGTCCCGGTGTCGGTGCCGGGGCGGTCCTGGTGTCGGCATCGATGTCGGGGCGATCCCAGTCACGGTGCCGGTCCCTGTGCCGGTATTGGGGCGGTCCCGTGGGCCAGAGGCGGTGCCGGTGAGGTCCCGGTGCCGGTGCCGGTGCGGTGCCAGGGCGGTCCCGCGGGCCGGAGGCCGTGCCGGTGCCGGTCTCGGTGCCGGTCGCGGTCCCAGTCGCAGTCCCGGTGCCGGCCCCAGTCCCGGTCCCAGTCCCGGTGCGGGTGCCGGGGCGGTCCCGGTGCCGGGGCGGTGCCAGGGCCGGGCGCAGGCCGCGCCCCGGGGGCGGCGTTGCGGAGCGGGGAGGCGGCTCCGGAGCCATCGCGCCTGCCCGGCCGGCGGCGGAGCTCGGTGCAGGGGAGGGGGGCGGGGGGCGGCTCGGCGGCGGGTCTGCGGGCCCCATGGGCGGGTGTGTGGGCTCCCACCACGACTCCTCGGGCAGCCTCAACGAGAACTCGGACGGCACCGGAGGTGAGCGCTGCGGGCCGGCCCGGGGGGCCCGCGGGGGGACCCCGGGGCGGGCGCTGCGGGCCGGGGCCTGCGGCGGGCGAGGGAGCCGCGTCCGGCCCCGGCCCGGATCGTGCCCCGGGCCATCCCCCGGCTTCTCTGCCTCGTTCGCCCGAAGTTTGCCGGGCCGGCGGGGCCGGCGGCGCTCGGCGGGCGCTGCCCCGGGGCTCAGCCCCCGCCCCGCTCCGCGGCCCCGGCGTGCGGGGCTGTACCGGGGCTGTACCGGGGGATGGCCTGGGCTGTGCCCACCGTGGCCGCAGCGGGGGCTGTACCGGGGTTATAGCGGGGCTATACCGGGCTGTGTCCACCGGGGGCTGTGCCGGGGGCTCCGGGGCCGGGCCATACCGGAGCGGTGTCGGGGCTGTCTCGGCGGGCAGTGCCGGGGGGCTCAGGGACGCGGCCCCTGCCGAAATAAAGCCCGGCTGGGGAAAGGCCCTGCCCGGGGCTCCCGAAGTTTGTTTTCCTCGGGCTCCCCTCCTTGCGGTGTGCGGGCAATGATTCCCCGGCTCGCTGAGATCCTGGCAGTGCTGCGGGGCCCGGGGTTATTTTCCAGCCGGGAGAGGTGCCTGGCTCCAGCCCCAGCCGCCCGTGCGACCGGAGCGGCTGGAGATGCTGCGTGGATGGATGGATGCATGGATGGATGCATGGATGGATGTATGGACGGAGCAGCGTGGTCTCTGCGAGCGCAGCCCGACCTGGGCAGCAAAGCCAGCGTGAAAACGCTGCTGCAGTGTCAGCAGCCTTTCACCGGCGGGTTTCTCTCCAGCTAAATGCCTGAATGATTGCTTTTTCAACCCTCTCAGGTTTGTGGACCCCTGAGGTTCTCCACCTGAGCTGTGTGTGTTTTATAGTCATTTAAAGTCAGCCTACCAACAGGACACTTGACTTATAGGTAGTCCTCGTGCATGCAGGGTCCGCAGATTTCAGGAGGAGAATTGCTGATCTAGGTCTGTGTTTTTCCTTGTGTTTTACAGAATGTTATCTATCAGTCTGGTTTTTATTTCGGATGTCCCAGCTGATGGGTGTTCTTTCCATCAGTGCCTTTACTGTCATTCTTTAATGTAAAAATATGCAGCACTTGGAGTTGTATCTGAACCAACCATCTGCTGGTTCATGCCAGATACAGAGTTCATGGAAACACCAGAATTCCAGCTGCTAGGAGCTGTGTGGGATTTCACAGAATTCAAGAATAATTGGGGTTGAGGACTCCAATAGTTGGGGAGTGACCTCTGGAGATCATCCAGTCCAACCCCCCTACTGAGGCAGGGTCATCTGGAGCAGGTGACACAGGGACACATCCAGGTGGGTTTGGAATGTCTGCAGAGAGGGAGGCTCCACAACCTCCTGTGGATTTAATCACATCAGTGTCATTGAAAGGAATTTTATAGCTTTGAGTAGTGTGAGCCTTACTCTATTAGTAAAAAGAGAAGGAGTGTGTTACCTAAGATGCATCTGTACTGAGCACATTTACCAACCAGTAAAAACCTGCAGGTGTGCTGAGCAGATTGGACCAGTCAAAGGAACAGAACAGCAGGAATCATCACATAGCCCAAAATCTTGACCAAAAAATAGCATTAAAAGCTCCACTGGTGCTTGTCCTGAGATGTGCTTTGGTGTTATGAGGTGAGATCATGTCACAGAAATAGGCTGGGTTTCATTTCCTTGCTCTTATCTCACCTGTGATATCGAATGAATGAGATAGGAGAAGAACACGGTCAGGCTTTGGGTGATATTGTAAAACAGATTCCACGCCCCAGAGCAGCGTGTGAGGTGGGCAGGCTCCATCCATGCAGGCTCTGTGTCCCTGCCTGGTGCTCCCAGGGCATGGCACTCTGCTGCTCTGGGGTTAAATAACCCATTGTGCCTGCTGCATTACAACAGCAGCTGGGCTTTCAAGATGTAAGAGATGTGAAATTCGTGTCAGCTGGCTCGTGTTGATTCATGCTCTCAGGATAATGTTCCTTAAGGTTGTCTCGCCAAAGTGAGAAGCGCTGAAATTTCACTTGAATTATGAGCTTCTTAGGACTGTCTTAAACAATCAGCTCCAGTGTGCAATAGCCTGTTTTGTAATGCTACAGATCTGTTCCTGCCTCAGCACAAGGAGGAAAGGGGGGGTGGGTTAAGCTGGGGGAAGCTCTGAGTATCTCCCCTAAATGTGACTCCCCAGGTGCCAAAGTCCAGCCCGTGCTGATTCCGAGCTTTACAAATTCTGCCAAGCCTCAAACCTGGCTTGCTCTCTCCAGGGAGCTTCTGTCTGGAGGCATCAGCCAGTGAAGCAGCTGAAGCAGAAGTGAGCATGGTTTGGAGTTCAGACCTGTGCAGAGAGATGACTTTTTCCTGTTCCCCAGTGAGGCTCATTTCCTCCGGCTCGGGGGTTGTGACCTCGCCCGCTACATTTGCTTTCAGATCGCTGTCGGTGAGCGGGGCCAGAACGTTTTGAAATCCTGGGAAGGTGTTTTGGAACATGATGATTGTAGCTTGCCAGTGATGGACTTGTTTTGGAGAGGCTTTGTCTTTTCCCCAGAATGGAAACGTTTCCTGGAGAATTGCAGGCGCCCAAGAGCTGGATCAGCCAGCAGCGGCTGTGTGCGATGCTGGGCGAGAGCAGAGCCAGCTCTCGAGTCTGATTCATCCCAGTTTCAATTTATTCCAGGGCAGTGGGGAGTGGTAAAATCGTGCTCAATTGTGTTACTGGAGTTGAGAGGAGGATTTGTCACATCCCTGTATTCTCCTCAGTGTTTTTGTCCATGGCCAGCGCTTCCCGTTGCTCGTGTGCAGCTTGGCAGAGCTGACGGCATGTCCTGGCCACGTGTGCTGCTTTTGTCTCTTCCTGTGGGCATTTTTCAAGGTCAGGATGTGCCTGTGTGTGTCAGGAGAGCTGGTGTGGATCCTCAGGTGTGCCTGCATGTGTGAGATGGAGCTAATCAAAAGCCCAGCTTATTGCACAGCTCTGTTTGCAGTGACCGGAGCAGGAGGAGGCTGTTCCTCAACAAGAATTTAACAGATGCTGCTCTGCCCATCGGGCTGGAAATAAAATGGGCTTTGCAGATTGGTACCAGCTGTTTCATTAGCACTGCTCTTTTTAGCAAGTTCTCATTTCACCAGGACATTGTTTGGCATAGGCAGGAAAAGTTCCTGCCTCGATGCTCGGTGTGTTAAAACCCAGCAGCACCAAACTGTCGTGGGTGTCCTGGGTGGATTAATTGGGGAGTCATTAAAGGACATCATTAATTGGGTTATAGACACAGGTTTTCATCCCTTTAGCTCAGCTGTCTCCCACCCAACAGCCCAAGGTTTCAGGAGCTGAGCGCTGCATCCCTTCCAGCTGTGCCCTGCCAGAGGTGCCCGAGTTCCTGCAGGATGGTGGCAACAGGGAGGAATAACTGTTCTGCAGCCACTCCCCAGCTGTGTGACCTCTTCACTTGTGCTTCTGGCATTGCTTTGGGCTTGGAATGAACTGCTGGCAAACTCTGCCCTTGTGCCTGTACATCAGGTATGTTCAGTTGAGCAAAACCAGCAGAGCTGTGCCAGCTCCCACCCCACAGGCCAGTCCTTCTGGAGGGCTCCTCAATTTCTTTTTGAGAAGCAAAAGGAGGAACCTGTTCATTCTCTTGTGGCAGCTCTCACCCCTCTCAGAAGCTGCATGTTATTTTGTCTGACGTGGTGAATTCAGTGAGACAGTGACTCGTGTGGGGTGAGGGAAAAGCAGGGAATCCAGTGGCCGGGAGCAGGAGTCATTCCAGATTAGGGATTTTGGCTGCAGCTGTCTGATTGCTGCTGAGCTCTCCTTGACACGATGCTCTCCTGCCTGCTGCAGTTCTTGTCACCCTTCCTCGGGAGCAAAGATGCTGATTCTGTTTGAAATTTGTCTTCTTTCCTGCTGCCCCCATCACCCAGCAGTGAGAACAGGGCCAAGTGGAAATAAGGCTGCAAGAATGGGAGATTATTCCAACTCTCAATTCCTCCCGTGGAGTTTGATGCAGTGCTGGAGCTTCATTAACTCAGAGAAAGGCAAATATTGTGCTCCACCTCTGCTCTCAGCAACTGGACAACAGTTTCTTAAATATTTTCCTTGAGTGTTGTGCAGGGCTGCGTATCACATGGCTAATTGGAAGTCACAATAAGTGCTTTCATGGTGCTTCTCTGCAAGACTGACCAGGGGAATTTGCATATTAAGCAGTGAGATTTGTGGCTCACAATTGCACTGATACAGCCGGGCTCTGCTTGGCTGGCACGGGGGTTAAACAAGCAGCTCATGACTGAGCACTTAAGAGCATTTGGTGCCTCCCTTTTGTGCTGGAGCACACAAAGAGTCTCCCAGAGGGATTTTTCAGTGGGTTGGAGCTGTTGGGTGCAGGCTGGGATGGTTTTTCACTGCCATCTGAAAGAGGCACCTCTGGATTTCAGGTAGTTCCTGCTGGTCTGGAATACAGAGCTGGCAAAAACATTCAGAAATCAGAGCTGGCTTTTGCTGTTAGGTCCTAATGGGGGGGTGTTTTGTATGGTTTGTTTTCATTTTGGATTTTTTTTTAATGGAATAACCAAAAAAGCTTAGCATGACACTGAAATTTGCTCCAAATCCTTCCTGCTCCATGCCTGGGTGTATTTAAAGGATGTGTAGATGGAGCACTTGGGGATGTGGTTTAGAGGTGGCAGTGATGGGTTAATGATGATCCTAAAGGTCTTTTCCAACCTAAAGGAGTCTCTGATTTCCACAAGGGGTTTTATCATGGCTTTGGAATAAAACTAGCCTTTTATTATATTATCTACCTATTATATTATCTGCAATATCTATTATAAGCCTTATTTCCCGAGGGCTGGGCACCCACAGCCTCCTGGAGGTGATTGTGGTCTGGGAATGGGTGCTGCCACCCCCTGATAATTCAGTCCCAGGTGTTCCTCTCCTGGCTGCCACTCTACTGCTGTGACACCTTTCATTTGTCAAATACAGGACTCGGTTTTGTTTTCCAGGTGATAACAGGGAGCTCTCAGAAACCCAAATAAAGTGTTATTTTTGCTGTTAATAAGGGCTGGCAAACGAAGCTGTTTGGTTTCCTTTTTGGCTGGTTCCTCCATGTAATTGTTTGTTTGGCTTCTGGATGAAGTGATTTATTTTAATTTCTCTGTTTTGGATTGCAGTGTTGAAAACGACAACATCCTCCTTCACTGAATGTTAAATACAATAAATTGAACAGTCATTGTGCTTTGGAGACTTTTGATAAATGGAAAATATTATTAGTTGCCAGTTTGAATAAACTCTACAAAGCAGCCATGCACTCTCATTGCAGCAAGTAATGTGATAGCTATTATTTTTCATGTGAATGTTGAATAATATAATTTATGAGTCACAAATTATAATACAGTTGAAGCCTGAAATACAGATTTGCCTCGTGGTTAAGTTGCAAATTCCTGTGAGTCTTCTTGCAGGTACAAGGAAGGGTCAAGTTGGCCTTAATTGCTTTGATTGCCTTTAAAAAAGAAAGAATATAAAGATTTGGAAATTCATGAGCAAATGACCATGATTGAGAAGGGAATATAACTCCTCCTTATAATTTAGAGTGTGATGTAACAATCTTCGTCTTCTTTTCTATACAGACATTGTGTATAAATGTCTGATGCGTTTTTAAATAAATTGTGCTGTCTGTGGAGGAATAACGAAGCTGGGATCAGTACCTGACTGTAGAATAAAACACTTTTCTTGCACTCTGAGGTTTTTAGTTAGTTTCATCTGCTGCTTCTGTGTTGTCTGGCATTTTAGAGTTGACAAAACAGAAATGTGCAACTACTTAGGAAGTAAATGAACTTGTCAGTTTTGTTGGGGATTTTTTTAGATTTGGTTTGTTTTCTTGTTTTTTAAGAAAACAAAAAGCTTTCCCCTCACGTGGGGGCCGTGTCTGCAGTGTAATTCAGTGTTTCAGACTGAGTTATCCACAGCAGAAAAGGTGATGGATCCAAAGCCTCCTGCATCCCAAAGCAGCAGGAATGCTGGTGGCACTGAGTGTGGGAAACACCTCCAGCACAGGATGGCAGCTGATACTGCCCTGTTGGACCTGTGTGCAGGGAAAACGTCTCTTGTGGTTTATTTAAGGTTCAGCTGGAACCTGGATTTTGCATTTGCTGCCTTGTGCTGGCCCTGGCACACTCAGATTTAATGCAATGAGAGCTGGACAAAAGATGGGGCACAGCAAACTGCAGGAAGTGGTTTTGTTCTGATCCCCGTTGTAGGATTAGATTAAAAACTGTCTCAAATGCTGAATGAGGCTTTCTTAGACTACCTTAAATATTTAAAATACCATCAGTCTCATCCTGAGGCTCCCCAGCCCTGGGAAATGCAAGGGCACTGCAGGTTCTGCACGTAATAAATGCAGGAGCAATTATTGGATGCTATCAATTTGCAGGAGCTGCTCCACAGCCACTTGACCTCTCAGGCCTGATGGAAAACATTTGGAAATTGTCCTTCCCAAAGCAGAAACGCTGCTGGGGATGTGGATTAGGGCAGTTTTAGCAGCTCCTCCCTCCAGCCTTTTCTCAGTGTCCTTTTCCCTGCCCATCTCCCCCTCTCCTCAGTGGAGAGGATTTTAAAAGGAAAATTCAAAGCCCTGCTTGAAAGCCATTTGTGGGAGGAGATGGGCACAGCTCTGAAGCACTGAATTTTTTTTTTTTTTGCTTCTGGAGGATCTCAGATGTGCTGGAGGATTTTCTGTGTGCCTGTCTATCTGTGTGTGTGTATGAAGACATCCTTGTGCTGCTGCTGAGGTGGAAGGGAGGGGATTTGGGGAGTTTCTGCATGATCTGTCATGTGTTTTTTTTCCCCCCACATTCTCAACCATGAAAGCAGAGGCACTTCACAGACGGGAGTGGAAAATGCTTCAGTAGTTTGCAGCAAGAACAGGTAGTGCCCAGGGGGAAAAGATTAGAGGCTAAAATGGGAAAATGTGTCACACAGAGCATGGTGGCTCTGCACATGTTTAACAGGGAAAGTTTACTCTTAAAACATATATATTCAGTCTAGCATTACCACCACTTTTCTAGAAATAAATTACTTTTCATGCCCTGAAATGATAAACATTTTATAGCTCGTAACAGCTTTCCGTTTATAATAATGTATAATAAATGTAGCAACTATAAATAATTCCCTTAGTTCAGACAACAGATTCTGGAGGGAGGCATTTTTCACCTGTTCCCAGAGGAGCTGTGTGCTCTTTGAGAGCACTCCCAGGCCTGAAATGGCATCGGAAGCAGAGCACAGCACTTTGGGATTGGAAGCTTGTTACCTTTCTATTTTTAAAATCCAGTCATGGAGCTGCAGCTCTGCTCCCATGCTGTGATGAAGGGCACTGTGGATTCAGCAGAAGAATCTCTCCGTGGCATTTACTTTGTTGCTTTATTTCCCTGCCACAGAGCTCTCATCTCCTGTGATTCCTGCCTGCCTGGGTAAATACAGACTCTGTAAAAGAGCACCTACAGAACAGCACAGGCTACCTGCAGCTGCCAAATGCCATTTTCTCCTCTCTGCCAATTGTTTTGGGGTTTTTTTTTGGGAGCACCTGAGCCTGCAGCAGAGCATCAGCAAGCACAGGATAATGGCTGGCTGGAGAATTTAAGGGAAAATTGTTAATTCCCCTGCACTGGCTGCACAAAGCATTTCGTGGAGAAGCTGTCACCGAGCCCTGCCTGTGTCACACGTGCTGGATTTGTGCCTTCACAGTGGGTTTGGCTGTGTTTTTCTCCCTCTCAGGTGCACGCAGAGGCTGGCTGTGTCAAAAGAGTGTCTTTGATGCAGAATATTGAGCTTTTAAATGCTCCTGATGCATTGCACTGCCTCCCTGACCCTCAGAGGAGACAAGCCCTGAGTATGAAGGGGACGCCCAAATCTTGGAACGTACAAATGTATTTTAGATGTTTTTTTAGTGCAGGTATAAATCCCATTCCTACCTAGCATGGCTGTGGCTGCTGCCAGCTTGTTACCCCTCCCCAGGGTGCGAAGACAGGGGAAGGAGCAGTTGGGAAGTGTTTTGGGAAGCATAATGGTCACCCAAAGATTGGGTGGGTGAATTCCCAGGTGGGATAAATTTGGTGGCAGTGATGCCTTGAGAAGGCTGAGCTAGAACAGAGAGCAGACAGAGCTAAAGAATAAAGCAGGGATTTATTCAAAGGATCTCCGTGGATCCACCTTGGGCAGCACCAGAGCCCAGCCAGGGCTGCACCCAAGATGAACCAAAATGGCCCCAAAATGCACGGCCGGGCACGGGCTCTGTCCCTGGGATCAGTTCTGCTCCATTTGCCTATCGGGGTTAATTGTCCAATTCCAGCTGGATGAAGCCCCATCCTTCTTCTTTTTCTCTTGTTTGTGCTCTTGGGCTGAGATTTGGATCATTTGTCCTTGGTGCCCAGCTGGAGCAGGAATTGTTTTGTGTCCCTGCTCTGTGCACAGAGCTCAGCATCCCCTGATGTGAGCCCAGACCCACACACTAAAGCAGAGCAGAATCTGCTGCTGCTGCCTCAGGTTTGAGCTTTTCTGTTTTTCAGAGTCAAACAAGCTCAGCTGAGCACTCCAGTGCTTCCCACTTCAAGGAGCAGCATTCCCAGATTTGCCACTGCCCCATGGCTGAGGCTGAGCCAAAATGCCCCTTTCCCTGGGCATTCCCATCCTCCCCGTGCCTGGAATGACCAAACCTGCTCTGGAAACTGGGAAGTCACAGCTCCCAGCTGAGCAGGAGCACTGGGAGGGCTGAAGGAGAGGAAAGCTGTCACAGAGCTATTTAAACTTTATTTTTTTGAGGGTTAGATTTCACTCATGAGTTGCATGTTGATGACTTGGCTCGGTGAAGCACGTAGCAGACTGATTTTTTTTTTGTGATTTTTTTCTGCTCTGTGCCCACATAAGTTCGTTAAAAGCACATGGGTTGCTGTAAATATGAGCGCTTTTAGAACAAAAATACCTTCTGTGAAGTGCTGATCAATATTGGATATTATCCTGAGACAGGTTGAAATGCTCATTTGAGATGAGTTCTCACTCTTTTGTGTGTTTTTCACATCCACAGTTCTCCATTGTGTGTTTATCCAGATCTAAAAGTAGTTCTAGTGCCAAAAAAGCTCGAGTTTCAACAGAAAACCACATGATTATTGCTTGACTGAAGTCACACACTTCCAGTCACTCACAGATGGGATGGCCCCACGTGGATGTTACAGCAAAATCCCATTTTTTGCTGCCTTCGTGCATCCCAACAAATCACATTCCTTGTGTGTATCCAGGGCTCTCCTTTTAATACAGCACTAAAATAGCTCCAAAAATCCTCCAGGCATGGGTTTGGCTTTATCTGAAACTCCTGGAAAATAGAGCAGGGAATACAAGATTTTAGTCTGGCAGCTGGGAATAAAAAAGGAGCAGCAGCATTGTCAGATTGTTGTGGTTTGGTGTTACAAGGCAGTACCAGAATGAAAATCCCTTAGTTGCAAATAAGCTTTCAGTTCTTGAGCTCTGCCTCAGAATGGAGACTTTCTAATTGAGTGTGGACAGAGATTATTTTCTGTAAACCTCTGGAAACACTTGGATTTGGGGGTTTTATTCTCCTAAATAACACAAACCTTTAGAAACCATCACAGGTTCTTCTCAGCTGTTGTTGGAGGTGAATCTCAAGGGCTGTGTGTGCTCTGCCTCCCTGGGAAGTTTTGTGCCCTTTCTAAATATTTGTGCCCTTTCTCCTAAATATTGCTGTCATTTTGTGCCCTTTCCAGTTCTCCTGAATATTGGTGTTGTAGGAATTAGGTTAAAGTTGAGGAGGAGAAGTCGTGGCTTTTGATTAAATTATCACTCTGGCAGCTTGAAAATTGAAATTTTAGCTTGAAAATTGAAATAATCTGCTGGGTTTTGGAGTGTTGGAGTGCTCAGCAGTGGGGAAAACACAATCACCCCCTTAAACAGGAACCCAAAATTCTCTTTTTTATCATCAGCATGATAGGAGTGGGATGGCTCCAAACACTCCCCATTCCCAGCCTTCCTCCATCCCAGGATCAGTCATGATCAGTTCTCAGGGAGCAAATTTCCCCCAGAATTTTTAATTTAAACTTATTGGAATTGATGCTTACCACAGCCTCTTCACAATATCGCTTTGGGAAATCAACAGGTTCCTTTATAATTTTTTTTTCTTGCTTTATCCATCCCAAATAAAGTGTTTTATCTTAGGAATGCCCCTGCTGTTCTTTCAGACTCTGATCACGTTTTTCCTGATGATTGGTGTGCTGCAGGAACCACATTAGCATTTTATCTTATTGTGCTGGGAAACTTATTACCAAGAGTTAATAATTTGCATTGAGCTCACATTAGTTAGGAAAATATTGCAGATATTTTTGAGGTGGGGGAGGAAGTGTTTTGGTTACTGCCAGTGTCCTGCTTTAACATCTCTTGGCAGCTCTGTCCAGAGGGATGCTGAGCTGCTGATCTGATCATTGAGCCTGTTCAAAATCCATTCTATTAACTAAAAAATCCATTTTATTAAGTGTTAAGTAGTGACAATTCAGCTTAAAGTTGTGCAAAGTCCAAGATGGCAAAGGCTTCTGTATCTCTGCTTCAGTGCTGTGTCAAACAGAATATTCTGCCTTAGAAATTCTACCAACTGATCTAATCTTGCCTTGAAACCCTTTCCAGGTTTGCCTGCTCAAGGATTCTGTCGCTATCTGATTGCTCTGCCTGCCAAATTTCCAGGCTGGGTTCATCTGCCATTGATAAAGTGCATTTCTCTCTGCTCACTGCCTTCACCCTTCCTTCTTTCACACGTCTGCTTTGGTTATTATGAATTAATCAGGGCATTTTTTCCAGCTGAGGGGACTCTTGCCATGCAATTCAGCTTCAGGGATCTGCACCATTTCTTTTCTTGTGTTTTGAAACTTTCCAACTTTCGCTGGTTTCTGTTGAAGGTTAATAAATTAGGAGCCCTTTTTCTCACAGAGCATTTTTCTACCAAGATATTTCAGGGATTGATGTTTGTTAAAGGCAGTTTTGATGCTAATAACAGGGAGCTGTGTGGATGCTGCTCAGGTTTTAATGCATTTTTCCCCTGCTCATCCTCAGGTCTGAAAGTGGCCCCAGTTCTGCTGCTCTGGGCTTTGAGATGCCTTTGTTCAGAGCTGTGGAATCAGCACTTCCTGGGCATGGCTTGCTCGTTAGAGCACAGTAATTAGTGAGTTTGTCATGGACTTGCATGCAGCCATTCTTAGGAATCCTTTGCACTACTGCAGTGAAATCAGCTTTGGGTATTGGGGTTTGATTTCTGCAATGCTTTCAGGAGTTCCTTTCCCTAAACCAAATTATCCCACCTGCCTTGAGGAGCTGTGGGAGAGGTGGGCTCCTGTTTTCAGATGCCTGAAATAAGAATCTCTTTTTAATAATGCATTCTCATTGCCACTCAAACTTCTCATCCTTAATTTGAAGCTGTTTTCCCTTGCAGAAAGGGCAGCAGGGATGAGAAGAGGATCTGTGTAATAATGGAGAGTTCTGCTTGAACTCGGAATTTTTCTTGCAGTCACTTTAGGGTCCAGCATCTTCACTTATTTAACCTGTTATTACATCAATTATGCCTTAAATAATGGGGAAAAGTAGGAAAAGTGCATCTGTCCTGACAAAGAGCTCTGCTCTTGCTTTGCAGTGATGCCACAGGAGAAATGAGCTCCTGGAGCACTATGGTGAGGAGCTTTTTAGAAAAGACAAGCACAGCCCATGGCCGAGCCCTGCTTCAGCTTTTGCTGGCTCTGGAACAACTGAGAGCATTGCCAGCACCATCCCTGGGCTGCCAGTGTGGAGCCTGCCCTGAGCTGTGGAGAATTAAATTCATTTTCAATCAAATTCTGTGATCCCTGCCTTTGAAAGGAAGTTCCTCAAGGGCTGTGTGTCCGTAGGAAACACTGAGCAAGCACCACTCAGGCCATTAATAGAGCTAAAGCCTGGTGTGCTCAGGGACTTCTGAAAGAGATCAGATTAATTTGCTAAAGGTGGAAAGGCTCTGGCTGCTTTAATCTCACTTCATTTCAGCAATTGAAGTGAAGAGGGCAGGTTCCTGTGCCTCCTCCAAGGTCCTTCCAGCTCACAAGGTGCTCTCTGTGCATTGCTGTGAGGAGGAGGAGGCCTTGATCAAGTTTCTAATTTTGGGGGATTTTAAATACTTAGGATTGAAGTGACTGGCACAGGGTGCCCAGAGCAGCTGTGGCTGCCCCTGGGTCCCTGGCAGTGCCCAAGGCCAGGCTGGATGAAGCACCTGGGACAGTGGCAGTGTCCTTGCCCATGGCAGGGGATGTCCCTCAAGGTCCCTTCCAGCCCAAACCATTCTCTGATTGCATCAATAATCCTTGAGGCTCTAACAGGGCTGGTTTTTCCCTTTACAGGGGGATAAAAAGGCCTTGAATGGAGGGAGTTTTAATTTTTACACTCCCATTTACAGGTTTGGGTTGGTTTGGGGTTTTTTTTCCCCCCCTGGATGTACAAGACATCCAGGTATTTATACAAGTTGCAACAAAGGCTTGCACGTTTTTCATTTTAGCTTAGATTGCTTTCTAATTATCTGAGCAATCCACTGATGTCCTTATCTGTTATTACTTGCCTCTAACTCGGGGATAAATGTGGATTTCTTAACAAGATGTGTAGTTGGAGGGTAGGAATTCCTTATGAGGTTGCTCACGTGTTCTACACTAAATTCTGAGCTCTATCCAGCATGGGTGCTGGAGTTTCCTGGGGGGTGACTGCCCAGGAGAACAGAGAGGAGTTGAGTTTCAAAATTGAATGTGAAATATTAACTTTACTATGGAAAAGTACCCTCTAAAATAGGGCTGAATAAAGCAGCAAGTATTGTTCTGAGAAATCCAATTTCTTAGATGAAATCTGTCAATGTTTGTGTGACTTTCACTTTCACTTTTCTTGAAACCAAGCAATCACCTTTCAGTTTTCCTCAGGCACCTGAGGAACATTACATGGGAGTGTAAAATGAAATCATTAAGATAAAGTATGTTTGGGATGTGTGTCAGGTAAGATTCCTATTTTCAGCTTACACTGAGCTCTTAATTAACTGATGAGCTTAAGCAGCTGAGATACAGTAATAGTGCATTTAGTTAATTGGCTCATGTGAAACTTTATCCCTGCCAATAACTGTGACACTGGAATAAATTCAAGACATGGTGTTAGATCCTTTAACTAAGCTAATTTAATCATTGGTCATTGTAAAAACAGCCACCAACTTGGAGGCTTTTTTTTGGTCATTCCCTGCTGGAATTTGTGCTGGCAGCAGTGACATGGCAAGCATGGCATGTTCAGCCAAAAAATCCTTGGGAAATGGAGTTGGCCATCTGTCCTGAGCATTATACCTTGAATTACCCAGATTTCAGGGTGTGCTGGGAGGGTTTCATGCAGCAAAGCCAAATTTTGGCTGTGCTGAGATGGGGTCTGAGCAGTTTTACCTGAGGGAAAAACCTGAGAAAGATGGAGAGGGAATTCTGCAACAGCCCGGAGTGACAGGACAAGGGGAATGGGTTCACACTGACAGAGATGGATATTGGGGAGGAATTCTTCCCTCTGAGGGTGAGGAGGCCCTGGAATGGCTTTCCCAGAGAAGCTGTGGCTGCCCCCCATCCCTGGAAATGCCCAGGTTGGGGCTTGGGGCAGTCTGGGGTGGTAGATACTCTCCTTGCCCATGGCAAAGGCTGGCACTGGATGAGATCCCTTCAAACCCAAACCATCCAATGACTTAATGAACTTTGGGTTTACTTGTAGTAAATGCAATTCACTGGTGGCACCATCCAGAGGGTCTCCAGAAGGTTCATCCCCCACATTTAAACACCCTCTGTACAAGGTCCTGCTGAGCAGGGTGTCCTGGCTGCTTCCAGCACCATCACACCTCAGAGTTTGAAGAAATCCTCAGCCAAATATTTTTTGTCATTCTGGCAGGGTGAAAGATAAGGCTGCCTTTGGTAGTTATTTTTTTTCCCCTTGAAAATTTTGCTGATGTTGGAAGCACTGGTGGTGTGTTAAACACAGCCCAGATGTCCAGCAGATGGTCCTGTGTCACTTGCCCAGCTCAGAATTCCTGGTGGCCTCGTGTGGCCGGGCTGTGGCTGTGTGACAGAGGCCAGCACTGGCCACACCACTCCCCTGGCTCAGCCCTGAGAAAAGCCAGGCTTTGGTTTAAACCTGCTGAGCCAAACCCCGCCTTGGCCTTGCTCCAAGCACCCAGAACTCAGCTGGGAGAAGAGTTACAAGCCACGAGAGCTTGAGTAGAAGGACAGTGGATTTGTCAGGGTGAAAAAGTAGAATTTTGGGGATTTAGAATGGGGGTTCGGGAGGCAAGATGGAGGAATCTGGCCATGTTGTCATCGTCTTCTTCTCCTCCTTTTTCTTCTCCTTCTTCCCCTCCATCTTCTGCTGTGATGGTGACACTTCTGGATTGGTTTAGAGTAGAGACAGACTTTCTAACATAGGTGATAGGTATTGGAGAATTATTGTAAATAAAGTACATACTGTTTTTAGTATAAAAAGGGCAGTCACCGTGCCACTGTCAGTGTGTGGGGAGGCACTTGGCACTGGGAGAGTTTTGATGCTGCTCCTTTTCCCTGGAGGTGGCACTCAGGGCTCTGGGCTGGTGACAAGGTGGGCATTGGGCACAGCCTGGTGATCTTGGAGAGCTTTTCCAACCTCAGTGGTTCTGTGGTGTCAGCCCCAGTGAACTTTAAATCACTCTTCTAGCACTTCATGCTTGTTGTGCAGAGGTCAGAGGGAGAACAGTCTGAAGGAGGGAGGGAATTTGTGAGCCTGAGCTGTTCCTTTGCAGAACTGGACATTCCCTGGTGTTCAGTCCATGCTGCCCATGAGCCTGGAGCAGTGGGCAGTGCCCTGTCCCAGCAGGCACCAGCACAGGTTGTCCAGGCAGGAATTTGCACTTTTATCTGATGTGTCTAAAGTTTCCCTGGGAACTGAAGGGACAGGAGACACAAAAGGCTTTTAGTGCTTTAAAGGTGAAGTTGCTGAGTTGCATTCTTCCTCATGCTGAGATACATTTAAGCTCTAGGGTGGGTTTTGTTTTTTTTTTTTTTTTTTTTTTTTTTTTTTTTTTTTTTTGTTTTTTTTTTGTTTTTTTTTTTTTGGTTTGTTTTTTTTTTTTTTGCAGATAACTTCTGTGCAGCTTCCCAGTGCATTCCCAGAGCTGCTCCTGTTTTGGGTGTGGGGCTGCCCTGGTGCCAAGCTCAGCTGCAGTTGAGCTGCAGTTTAAGCCACACGCTGCTGAAGTCACAACAAACGTGTGCCCTGTGCAGCCTGCCTCACACAGAATATTTTTCACGTTGCTGACAGCTTCCTTAATGGTTCTTGTCACAGCTTTAAAAACGGTGGCCCAGTTGTGCACTGTAGATGGTGCAGATTGAAGCTCCTGGTGTTGCACTCTGTGGGTTGGGGATGGGGAAATCTTTATCCTCTGCTGTATCCAGCTGAAAACATTCATCTGCCAGAGATAGGAGCGGTTTAAATTCCAGAGTAAACAGTGCTGACAGGTAATTGTGTTGATAATGTCTGTCCCCTGGAGCTGTTTCACCTCACTGAACTTCCCTGCCGGGCTGGGGCTGACTCTCAGCCGGGTTTTACAGCTCCTGCTGTTGGACCTGAGTTCAGGCAAGCTGGGTTTGGGGCTCCAGAGGCAGATGGGCATCCCCTGGGCTGTGCCCTGCCTGGCAGCCTGCCTTCCTCACCCTGCTCAGCCCCTGAGCATGTGGGGACTCCACAAAGGTGTTCTCTCCCTCAGACATTTGTCTCTGTCCACAGGAGCTGCTGTGCCATGAGCTTAATCAAGATGATTGAGAATGAGATTGAGAATTGAGAATCAAGATGATTGATTGATTGAGAATTGAGAATCAAGATGATTGATTGATTGAGAATTGAGAATCAAGGTGATTGAGAATTGAGAATCAAGATGATTGAGAATGAGATTGAGAATTGAGAATCAAGTTGATTGAGAATTGAGACCCAAGGTGATTGAGAATCCTCTGTTTGTGCACCCAGCAGGAGGCTGGGTGGGCAGGCAGGACTCAGGAGTGCCCACAGAGCTTTTGGAAATAATAATCATGGAAGCAAAGGATGGTTTGGGTTGGAAGGGACCTTAAAAATCATCTTGTTCAGGGCAGGGACACCTTCCACTGTCCCAGGGTGCTCCAGGCCCATCCAGCCTGGCCTTGGGCACTGCCAGGGATCCAGGGGCAGCCCCAGCACCTTCCCAGGGAAACATTTATTCCCAATATCCAGTCTAAATTCCCCCTTGCCAGCTGGCTCTGGGCTGAGGATGCCCCTCAGGTCAGATAAAATGCACTGCCCTGGTTTTAGTTCTGTTCAGGACATCCCAGGGCTGTGGCCACCTGAGCAGGTCCTGCCTGGGCTGGGATGAGCTGGGATCTCTGCAATACCACAGAGCAAGCAAAGATTCAGTTTTCCAAAGCTGAAGCTTTTATTTCTTGCTGCAACACTGCTGGCTCCTTTGAGGGGTGATGAGCTGCCTGGAAATCTCCTGATTTCTTCTGCAGTTTCTGCTGAAAATGATGGGAAAAATGGAAAATGCAGTGGAATAGCTGCTAATTAGAGTCAGTTTTTCTCTTTGTCCAGCTCATCCATACACCCTCATCCTCTCATGCTGAGAAGCCTCTGGATTGACTCGGGGAAGGTTTAGTGTGCAGACAAAGGCAGGGATAAGCTGTCCAGAGCTGCCTGGAATTACCAGAGGAACTTGCATTTTGTTCCCTGCAGCCTCTTCTGGGCAATTTTTGGTGTTGAGTAAGAACTGAGGAGCAGCAGGGAAGGATTCCCTGCCCAGCAGTGTGTGCCAGGCTGGGGGCACTGAGTGGCACCAGTGATGGATTGTCCCCCTTGTCCCCAGAGGCAGCACATCCATCACTGAGCAGCAGCACATGGTGTCTGCCTTTACTGCTGCTGCTCCTTCCCTTCTCCATCTGATTATTTTGCGTTTATTTTCTTCCTTCACCTCCTTTCAGGTGGGGGAAAGGGGAAATTGCTGAGGGCTTGGCTGGAGGGTTTATTTCTGTGTGCTGATGTGTCTCTGCTGGGTTTGCTGCCCTGAAAAGCTTCACAGTTTGTTACTTGGCTCAGAATTAATATCTTTGAATTAATACCTGTGCCTACACTTTTGTAATATTGCTTTGAGTCTGCAGCCCGGTGTTTTAGTACACAACTATTTCAAGATACAACCTGAATTTCTACCAGGGAAGTAGCGTTCATTTTACCCTCCTAAAAAACCATAAAACTTGACTTAGTTTCAGGCATTATCTTTCCATCTATCTGTATTTATTTGGAAAGTTCACACAGGCTCCCTGAAAATATTAATTCCTTTCCTTGTTAGGAAGCTTAATTGTCCTAATATTTCACTTCTAAGTCTTTGCCACTGTCCAGTGCCGCTTCTGTTCCAAAATCCTCTTCTTGCCTTGGAAGAATGTGACCACCTTAAAAAGAAAATTGCTGAAAATCAGCAATAAACAGATAAAATTCTGCCATTTTGCTGTTGTTGGGCACGCCTGTGCTATTTAATGTAATTTAAATTGTGTAAGCCTGTGTTGCTTAATGTAATTCAAATTGTCTGCTGCTTAAGTGCAATGAATTTTCCCTTTCTCCCTCTCTGTTTTCCCTGGGTTTTTGCACTTTTCCTTTGTCCTGGCTCTTCCAGCACCGTTGTAATTCAGGATTACACTGGAGAACAACACAAACAAAATGTTTAGGATGAACTGTGTGGTAGTGATACCAAATTACAAGGTACCTCATGAGGAAATTGGAGCAAAATGGGTTTCAAATGGGACTCATTTGATTAAGTAGAGAAGTGCAGGGTGATTGTGGGGAGAGGAGCCCTTGGGACTATTCCTGACAGAAACTTTCTGGGTAGCAAACTGTTATTTGCATTTCATTCCTGATAGAAAAATACTTTGTTAGCAGCTGAGCCTTAACAGGGAAGCAATCTGGTAAAGAAAATAGTTTTGATCATTGGTTCAAGTTGTAAAACATTTCCTCAGCTTCTCCTGGCTGTCTTCAGGTCACTATCGAGGTTTCTCCTGGGGAGACATCCCCTGTCCTGCTGGGGCTGGGGAAACCTTTGTCGTCTCTCACCACTTAAGCAGTTGGCTTCATCTCTTGGATATTTTCTTAATCAAGGCAAAAGGAAAGACTACATTTTCTTTTATTTATTATTTATTATAATAAATAATATAAAATAAATAATAATATAAAATAAACAATATTATAAATAATATATTCATTTTGTATATAAAATGTCATTATATAAATAATATAAAATAAGTAATACAAAACAAACAATATTATAAATAATATATTGATTATTATATTTTATATATAAAATAAATCTTGCCAGATTTAGGTTATATATAAAATGTAATAATAATAAACAATATTATAAATAATACATTGATTATTATATTTTATATGTAAAATCTTACCAGATTTATTTTATATATAAGACATAATAATAAACAATATTATAAATAACATATTCATTATATATAAAAATATTATGATAATATAAATATTATAAAATAAATGCTATAAAATAAATGATGATATAAATAATATATTTATTATTGTATTTTATATATAAAATAAATCTTGCCAGATTCTCCTATTGCAACATTTCACCATTTTGATCTGGGAATGTTTGCCTACATCTGCTCTTAACTCGTGTCCCACTGTTGGGCTGTCCCTCCCTGGTGCTTTCTGGCTGTGTGTCCACCCTCCCCCAGATCTGCAGGGGTTTGGGGGAGCACAGCCAGGCCCTGTTCCTGTGACTCCAGCTGCTGATGAACCTGGAGATCCCCTGAAGTGGAACACACCCAATCCAGGTGGCTCCTCCTGGGTTTCCATGCCCTGGTGGGTTCTGTGTGCTGGAAACTTTTCCACCACCAGACTGGGCCAGTTTTCCTCTGCTTTTTACAAAAGCTGTAAAAGACTAATGCTGCAAGCAACATATGCTTGTGTTTCCAAGGGAAGGGAGGAAATTCTCTGTGGAGCACTTGCAGGGATAGAACAGCCAAATTTGGTCCTACTTTTAGTTTTAGAAATAGGTGCAAGATGTTTGAAGGATGGGGTGGGAGGGAAAACTCACATAATGCTGATGGCAGCAGAGGTGTTTGCTCAGATAATTAAGATTTGAGCTCAGCTGCTTCAGGGCTGTTTCAGGTAACCTTATCCAGAGTTACCTGGCAGGTCAGAGAGTGGGGAGGAGGAAGATCCAGGTCCCACCTAAAGCAGAGAGAGATTTGAGAGAAGTTCTGCCCTTCCCCAGAGCTCTGAGCTGTCCCTGGCTCAGCCTGGCCATGTTTGATTTGACACAAAACCCTCTGGGGCTGAAATATTCCCAGTTTGATGGTGGAGTGCTGTAATTCGGGTGGTATAAATTAGGAATTATGGATTGTGTAGCTGGATATTGGCTTTTAATACATGAATCCTGTGGTAGCAGCTGCTCCTGCTCATCTGGTCCCCCTCAGAAGAGGCACCAGTGATACCCACAGTGATATCCACAGTGATAGCAACATAACAAACACACCAGCTGCTCCAAAGAACTGCCACAGAGACGTTTCTTGACATCCTGTTAAGAAACTGATTTAAATATCTGGGTTTATCTGCATAAGGAGCAGAGATAACCTTCCAGATTCATTGCTTTGATGGGAAGCTGCAGGGAAGGGAAATAAATTTACAATTCAGGTGATAAAACAGTCTGCGAGGATTGGAGAAATACATTTTTTCTTTCTGAAAAATAAGACTTTGTAGGAGTTCAGTGGGGCTGACAGGAGCAATCCTGATCCAGGGTAGCAAGGGCAAATAGGGAATGCTGCTAAATCCTGCAGGAACAGCCCATGTGTGCCACTGGTTTGGGGCACTTTGAGGCATTAAACAGAATTATTAGGATTGGAAAAGAATGTTCAGAAGAGTTTGTGTCCAGTCTTTGATCCATCACCACCTTTCCAAGAGTTTGTGTCCAGTCTTTGATCCATCACCACCTTTCCAAGCAGATCTGAAGGGAGGTTTGGATCCCCAGCCCCAGGGAATTCCTGGAGGTGGCACTTGGAGCTCTGGGCTGGGGACAAGGTGGGGACTCAACGGGCTGGGAGGGCTTTTCCACCCTAAACTCTGTGCATTTCTTACCCTCTTTGAGATGCACAGCCCCACCTGCACACCTGAGCTGTTGGAACAACAGCCTAGCTCATTTTGGAGTGTGGCTGCTGATATTTCACTTTTTGAAAAGTAGACCAGTGCTGATTTCCATATTCCATTCTAAATAAATCCCTTGCCAAAAATATCAGCCATTGGCCTCTGCTGAGAGGGTGACCTGGAGCTTTGCTTCAGAGAGAACGTGCCTTCTTCTTGGCATTTGGAAAACAATTCCTGCTTTCCAGCAGGGTATTAATAATTTCTTACTCGTGTTGAAGTGATGTAAGATGAAAAATTAATGTGGATGCTGCTTTCTTTTCTGGATGCTGCAAGCTGCTGGTGCCTGTGATGGGTATGGTCTGAAATGAAGTCAGGGTTTCCTTCTGAGCTCTAATTTCCTTCCAAAGTGAGGAACAGAAAACTGACACTGTAAATACTTTTAAGTGGTTCAGACTGTTGATGTTTGTTTCTTTATCAGCCTTGTTAACAGAAAAGGGAAAGTGCTTTGATGTGGTCCGAAAGTTTGGTTGTGGAAATTCACATGTTTTGCTTTAGTGACTAAAACATGGGCTGGAAAGGGAAATATTTGGGCATTTTTGCACATTATTTTTTTACATGGCATAAGTTTCTCTCATCCATTCTGCCCCATCTATCCACAGAGCTAAATAATGAATATTTCTTCAGGGAAGGCATAAAGCTTTTTGGGGATCCTTGAAGCACTTCTATTAAATGATAAACACACCAAAGGTCTTTTTAAATACTGGCTTGTGCTGAAGCCAGATTGTGTTTAAAGGCTCAGTCCTGGGATGGATGGCTTGCTAGAGTGTATTTGGCTTTGGAGCCATTTGGAGAGTCCCTTTCTTCCACCACCCTTCCTTCCAACTCAGAAAAAAAAAGAATTTATCACTGGGTTTATGATCACTGCTGTCTGTGTGGGAAGGATGGGATCTCCAGGGAGGAGTTATTGGAGGCTGTGAGGATCTGAGCCTCGGCTGGAGTGAGGATAAATCAATTTTTAATAAATCTGGGTGCAGTCTGGGGCAGAGTGGGAAGCAGGGAGAGGAGTGGGCTGCTGGATTTGCAGTGGGCTGAGGGAAGTGCCTTTAACCTGCTTCCATAATTGATGGTTGGGGACAAGGAGAGGGCCCTGTGGGACAAATCAGCATCCATTGAGCGGATGCAAACAGATGTGAGCTAAAGTGGAACGGAAAAAAAAAATATCCACTGACCCAAATTTCTTGGAGTGTGTCCTGTTCTGTCTGGCTGAAAATGTCATGCTCTGGCTGCTAATCCTTAATAGGGAAACAGTTCCTCGTTGGAGTGTTTTCCCACATGTTTTTAGAATTTTAGCATGTACAGGGTTTAATGCACAGCCCCATTGCTTGAGGCTGCCCCAGCATCATCTTCCAGGCTTGCTCAGCTGAGCCTTGGACTGGGAAAGGCTGGGCTGTGCCAGGAAACTCGGTGTTTTGTAAACACTGGGGCTTGCAGCTCTGCAGTCTGCTAAATGGTCAGCGCTGCTTTGAAAAGCAAATGGAAGCAGTCCCATGGAAGCAATCCCCTGGAAACAAAAAGCAATAAATGCTTGTGGTCACTTGAAAGGATTTAAGAGTTTATTATTGTTGTGTTGTGCGTGGGACACGAGGAGCGGCTGGAGTCGGTGGATGTGGGCCATGCAATTGTCATTTGCTACTTTTAATTAGGAGCTGACTTTGTTTCTGTGCAAATGTAGGAGGCCAGCAGGGTGGGAGGGATGGAGCAGCTCTGCTGGGATTGTTCAGCTGCAGAGGAGAGGCTTTGGGGTGACACAATTGTCTGAGGGAGCTGCAGATGCAGACAAAGGAAAAGATGGAGAGAGAGGATTTCCAAGGGATGGAGAGACAGGACACTGGGAATGGCTTCAGACTGACAGGGAGTAGGTTTAGGTGGATATTGGGAAGAAATTCTTGGCTGTGGCCCCATCCCTGGCAGTGTCCAAGGGCAGTTTGGGCAGGGTTGGAGCACCCTGGGGTGGTGGCAAGTGTCCCTGCCATGGCAGGGGGTGGAATTAAATGATCTTTAGGGTTCCTTCCAACCCAGCCCATTCTCCCATGTTTTTAATCCACAGAAAGCTCATTCCTCTGCATAGCTGGCACTGTCAGCTCACCAGCAGGAATCCTTTTCAAACTCCTCTTTTCCATGATTTACACTTCAGGTTCATGGACGTGTCTGTCAGCCTGAGCCAGCAAAGGAAGCTGATCATTCTTTGCTCTTATGGGGTCAGATTGAATAAAGGCTTAACCTCCTGTTGGGGGTTTTGGTCTCCTTAAAACCTCTGTGAACTTGGAATCTCCTGCTGCAGCAACAGGCACTGATGGAGATGAGAGCAGGGAGTTTTAATCTGTCAAATTTATACCTGTGTGATAACCTCAAAGTGGCTATCACACCAAAATAGCTGTAGTTCAAGGGAAGCAAATGGGGTTGTGTTTATTGAGAAGGAGTGAAATGCTCTTTAAACCTTGATGGATTCCTGGATTTCCAGGGGAAATCAGCAAGCAGGAGGATGCATTTGCACAGAAACAAAGTCAGCTCCTAATTAAAAGTAGCAAATAACAATTGCATGGCCCACATCCATATCACCTCCCTTCTCCTGAGCTCCACAGTCCTTTGACCTCTTGGGGAAATTGAGGAGACTCTGAGTCTGGTTTTTACCATGCAAGACTGGTAAAAACATAAATATCTCAAGAAATGAAGATCTGAACCATGAGCAGGATATAATTAACACCCCTCTCACTGCATCACCTGGGAGGTGATGAACAAAAATGACCAGGCTTGAAAATTCAGCTCTGGGGATGCCTTGGGAAGGCTGAGCTGGAACAGAGACCAGACAGAGCTAAAGAATAAAGCAGGGATTCATTCAAAGGATCTCCTCCATGGATGCACCTTGGGCAGCACCAGAGCCCAGCCAGGGCTGCACCCAAGATGAACCAAAATGGTCAAAAAATGAACCCAAGATGAACCAAAAGGGCCCCAAAATGCACGGCCGGGCACGGGCTCTGTCCCTGGGATCAGTTCTGCTCCATTTGCACCTTGCAGTTCATTGTCCCATTGCAGCTTTAGCCCAGGCAGTCCCACCCTGCTTGTTTTTCTCTCTGCAGCCCACGGGGTTTGTGCTCCTGGGCTGAGATTTGGGTCATTTGTCCTTGGTGCCCAGCTGGAGCAGGAATTGTTTTGTGTCCCTGCTCTGTGCACAGAGCTCAGCATCCCCTGATGTGAACCCAGGCCCACACACTAAAGCAGCACAGAATGTGAAAAATAGAAAAGTTAAAACCCTAAACAAAGCAACCAAAGGGAATTTTGTGGTGTTATTTTGATGATTTCCTTTTTCCTTTGTCCCCACAGTGGCTCTTGGTCGTAACCAGCCCCTGAAGAAGGAGAAGCCCAAATGGAAGAGCGATTACCCCATGACGGACGGGCAGCTGCGCAGTAAGAGGGATGAATTTTGGGACACAGCCCCGGCCTTTGAGGGCAGGAAGGAGATTTGGGATGCCCTCAAGGCTGCTGCCCACGCCTTTGAGAGCAACGACCACGAACTGGCACAAGCAATCATTGATGGTGCAAACATAACACTACCCCATGGTAGGTGCAGCTCACAGGATGTGGCTTCTCCGGAGGGTGACAGGTTAAAAATCCTGATGGTTTTACCCCAAAAATCAGTGGTGGAATGGTTTAAAATATCTGGGTTTTATTGTGAGTATGCTCCTGTTCACAGTTTCCAAGCAAAATGGTGTTAATATATAGAAGGACCAAAAAAAAAAATCTGTTTTTTTTGGTAGTTGCTGCAGTGGAATGGGTGATGTGGTCCATGGGAATACTCAGCTTGGGTCTGGTCTTTCCAGGCAGCACTTGGGACTTTCTGTAATCTCTTGGAACACCTGGATGCTCCAAGGCACCATTTTCATAACTTTTTCCCCAGCTTCTCTTTGTAAGGAAGTAGATTATTTTTCCCTCCTGATTTTATGAGTTTCTTTGGCACTTGAACTGATGGGGTTTTTTTAAACTTTCTCTTCTGAAGAGCCTGAAAAAACTTCCCCAAAATTTGGGGCTGGCAATCTGCTGTTAGATCCTGTGTGAGATAAACTGCAAGGTCTTATTTTGGGTACTTTCCACTTTGTTTTGTTATTCTGAATCTTGCTGGGTGGGATTTTTTTTTCCAAGTAATATTTCCCTTACTCCACAATTCTGGAATAAATCACTTGCCTGTATTCCTAACAGAAATACAGTGAGAGGGGCAGGCAAGAAGTTCCTGATCAAGTCGCCATTCGGATAAATGGAAATAATAACTCGGAAATTGCATTTTTGCAGACCTAAGGGAGTTGCTGCATTGTTTTAGTTGCTAAAATAACAATTGTCGGTGCCAGGAAAATTTAATTTATACATGGGGAAGGTGGAATAATAAAATCCAGGTTACCTCTCACTGTGGTGTGTCCCTCACATCAGCCTGCAGCCCTCAAAAATTCTTTAATGTGAGAAAGTTCCTCTCTGTGAGGCTCTGAGTCTGTTTGACCATACCAAAGCCTGGTAAAAACATAATTATCTCAACAAATGAAAGTTTGGAGGCAGGAGCAGCGAGGGGGATATTATTTCTGTAATGAATTTGACGAGCCCCCATGAATGAGCTGTTTTGGCAGCGCTGGGTTGTGCATTCAGCACAGATGAGCGGCACTTGAGGGGAAAACACTCAATTTATGGCATCAAACCCTGCAAGAAGGTGTTTGGCACACGGGGCTGTGCTGGAGAAAGCCAAAGTTGAAGCGGTTTAATCCTGCCTGGAAGGCTCAGTGTGGCTTTGGGGGCACAGGGCAGTGCCTGGTGTGGCTCAGGAAAACAGGGGACGGCTCATGGGCCGTACAAGGCTCCCAGATTTGGAAAACAAATGGATGTGAGCTCTTAAATCTGTTTTTCCAGCAGTTTGCTTTGAGTCCTGCCCACTGCTAATCTGCTTTTTAAGGCTCACATGCAGAATATTCAGAGTATCAGAGAAATAACGCAGAAATCAAAGCTGTACCAGGGGCTCTGCTGCCCAAGGCAGGCCTAGCTTGAGGCTGAATTCCAAACACAGAGAATATTCAGAATTTTTATCCAGGATGTGGAGCTTACTGGGGACTTTTCTACCCACAGAATTGCATTATTTATTTTTATTCAGCTTTCTCACGTTTGGGCATCAGCTGTTGGCAAGATGTGACCTCCCCAGTCCAGAGAAAGCTGCTGCTTCTAGAAATCCAAATATTCCATTGGCAGTGCCATGGCTGAGGAGATTATGGATCAAATCCTCTCATTATTTTGGGCAAAATTGGGGAATTGGGGAAATATCTGCGAAGAAATCCAGCTGTGATGTCTGCAGCAGGATCCTGTGGAGGTTCCCCCTCACATCCTCACATTCCCCATGGAG
The DNA here is from genome assembly GCF_027887145.1 of Ammospiza caudacuta. Classification (NCBI taxonomy): domain Eukaryota; kingdom Metazoa; phylum Chordata; class Aves; order Passeriformes; family Passerellidae; genus Ammospiza; species Ammospiza caudacuta. The sequence goes on along the minus strand of NC_080608.1, from coordinate 16,800,903 downwards.
CTGCTGGGCTCTGCAGGGCACCACTGGCACTGCTGAAATTCATCTTTTAGCCCCTTTTTTGGATTTTCTTTGGGTGTGGGTGTTTTGGTTTTTTTGGGTTTTTTTTTTTTTGGGGGGGGGTTTTGTTTTTGTTTTGGTGGAGTTTTTTTTGTGGTTTTTTTTTTTGTTGTTGTTTTTGGGGGTTTTTTTTAGGTTGTTCTTTGTTTTGTTTTGGGGTGTTTTTGTTGTGGGTTTTTTTTTTGTTTGTTGAGATTTTTTGTTTTGTTTTGGGGTTGGGATTTTTAGGGTTTTTAGTTGGTTTTTTGTAGTTTTTTGTTAGTTGGTTTTGTTGTTGTTTTTTGTTTTATTTTGTTTGTTTGGGGGTATTTTTTTTTTGTTTTGGGGTTTTTTCTTCTAGATCTCTTTACCTGCCCAGGCTCTGTCTTCTATAAAAAAGTTTGGATGAAAATTAAGCTTCAGGCTGGGCCAGGGCAGGCTCAGGGTGGGCACAGCAGGAATTTCCCCATGGAAAGGGGGCTCAGGCACTGGCACTGCCCAGGGAGGTTTGGATCCCCATCCCTGGAGATGCCCGTCTGTATTCCTGGTATAAATCTAAATATTTCCCCAAGAAAACCCAACATTTGTTGGATAAATTAATTTAAATCTATGGGAAAAAAAGAGAAAGATTTCTCACTATTTTTTTCTTGTAAAATGCTGCAATGCCAGGGGCTGTGGGGTTTCATTTATTATCTGTGTGTACAACAAAAGGATTAAAAAAAAAAAAAAACAAAGCTCAAGGCAAGCCCCACATCTACATCTGACTGTCCTTGTGTTCAAACCAGGGGTTCCTGAGAAAATGAAACCTTGCAGGAAGGGGAGGAGGGAGAGGAGGGGGCTGGGCAGTGAGGAAGGACTGAAAATCCAGATTTTGCACCCAGAGACTCGGCCTGAGCCGATGCTGCAAAAATAAAATTGCTTTTTTATGCCAGAATCCTACAGGATTCTGATCCTACAGGATTCTGATCCTACAGGAAAGGGAGGGGAAATAAAAATAAAAAACCTCTTGTGAGGCTGTTTTCAGGCAGATGTGTCACTCCTCTGCTGTGAGGAAGACTCTCAGTGTAATTTTTCTAATGGATGCCTTTCCTGGCTTCTGCTGTTAAAAATAGCGTGTAAGAAGTATTAAATAAATAAATAAGCTTGTGGGATGGGCTTAGCACTTCTCATCTATCTTGGGTGACTCTGTGGGATGGGTTTAAAAATAGAAATAACGTTATCACCAATTTCTACTTCTTTTTTCTCCTCCTCCTGTCTTAAAGTAGCACATCCTCCATATTTTATTAATGAGTCCATTTCAGTTTCATGCAGAAGAGTTTTCCCTACTTCTCAGCTATCAAACAGGAAATCTTGGAGTGTGTAGTGTTTTAAAATAATCTTAATGTTGGGCTGAACTTGGCCTGCAAGTCATTAATATTAATTGTAATCTGGCAGGGGTTAAGTGGAGTTTTTAAATCCCAGGCTGGACACTTCATGAGCTGCAGCAGAGTTCCCAGGATATTGGGGATATTTAAGAAATTGCATCTTAGCAGCCCTTGCATTGTTTTGCTTGGTTGCTAAAATATAAATTGGAGATGGCAGAAAAACTCACTCAATTTATACAGGGGGAAGTTGTAGTGAAATGCAGGTTACCTTTAATAGGTAACCTACATTTTATAAATAATATAAACACATAAAATTTACTAATATACTATACTATAATATACTATACTATAATATACTATACTGTAATATAGTATAATATAATATAGTATAAATACATAAAATTTACCAAAAAATACAATAAAAAATTACCAGAAAAAATACAATGAAATAAATTTTTCCCTTAAAGCCACTCCACCAGCAGCTTTGGGTTGTGGGTGTTTTTAACATTTATCACTTGTAGTCAATGTAAAAAATTGCCCTTTGCTATGTTGAAAACTCCCTTTTTTATTGATGTTGAAGAAAACCTCCATTTATTGAGTCCAATTATTTTATTTTATGGTGATGGCAAGCTGAGCTGTCAGTGTGCGCTCACAGCCCAGCAAGCCAAGCATTGGGATTGAAATGTGCACAGCAACTCAGAAATATCTGCCACAAAATGCTCTAAAGTGTAGGGGGCTTTTAACACTGTCCATCCCATGGATGGTTCCTGTAAATTGAAGAGCTCAGAAGTGGAACTCTGTCCTTCTGCAGAGCTTTTTGTGTGGTGGCAATGTTGGAGTTACCTCTGTACTGATGAATTTGTGATGGAGTCAATCTGTACAGTGAATTTTGCTGCGGAACCTTTAGCATTTAAATTGAATCCCCTGTGAACTGCTGCCCTTAAAACCACCAGCTCCTTGTGGTTTTTCTTCCTCTTGTCCTTGAAAATTTCTCTATCCATTGCTGGCAATCAAAGCTGCAGGAATTGCTTGCTTGTCTGAAGAGGCTTTTTAATTATCATTCAAAATCACATTTTTGATGGATTATATTCTCTCCAAACATGTCAAACATTGCTGGACAATGTGTTTTTTCTGTGAGGATACCAAATACTCGCTCAGGTTTCTCTAATGCCCCTTTAAAATGATATTTTGGTGACTGAGGCTGTCTAATTTTAGATTCCAGCAGAGTTATGAAAGCTTTGGGAGGTCTGACTATCAAAGCCTGTCTGTCAATATGATCAGCAGTAGCACTGAGAGGAAAATGCAGCCCATGAAAGTTAAGCAAACTCTAAAATCTGTAGTGAACATCATAAAATTCACAGCTGAGCCTCCTGGTTTGTTGCTTTGGGGTTTTTTTTGACTAAACTCTGCCCAGGAGACAGCAGTTATTAGTTCCAGGGAAGCTTTTCCTGGTTTGTTTTTACTTCAGTTTAAAAAAAACCCCAAAAGGCAAGGGATTAAAACCCAAAATTGCTGCTGTCTTGTGAGGAAGCAGACAAGCTGCTGCTGGCACTGAGGCTGTGTGTGCATTAGGAGAGTGATTTTATTTTGCTTTTCCTTCTACACATGCACGTCTATTTTTAAGGGTTCTTGACGTCAGGTCCCCTCTGTAGGCTGGGAGGCTGAAATGGGGAGTGAATGCTTTGGGAATTTCATAAGTCTTGAATCCCTCCTGCCTCCCAGCACCCAGCCATCCTCTGGGAAGGGCTGGGAGCTGCATCCCAATTTTGGGGGTTCCAGCCCTGTCAGCAGCACAGGGCAGGGACAGGGGTGAGCCAGATCACCCCAAAATCCAATTCCCAGAGTGGGGCAGCCCAACTTATCCCAAAATCCATTTCCCAGAGTTGGGGAGCCCAGATCACCCCAAAATCCAATTCCCAGCTCATCCTAAAATCCATTTCCAGAGTGGAGCAGCCCAGCTCATCCCAAAATCCAATTCCCAGAGTTGGGGAGCCCAGCTCATCCTCAAATCCCATTTTTTTGGGGTGTAGGAGCCCAGCTCATCCCAAAATCCAATTCCCAGACTCGGGGAACCCAGCTAATCTCAAAATCCAGACTGCAGCTCATCCCAAAATCCATTTCTCAGAGTAGAGGATCCCAGCTCGTCCCAAAATCCAATTCCCAGCTTGTCCCAAAATCCAATTCCCAGCTTGTCCCAAAATCCAATTCCCAGCTCATTCCAAAATCCAATTCCCAGCTCATTCCAAAATCCCAGTTCCCAGCTCATCCCAAAATCCATTTCTCAGAGTTGGGGAGACCAGCTCATCCCAAAAACCCATTTTTTTGGAGTGTGGGATCCCAGCTCATCCCCAAACCCCTTTCCTGGAGCAGCTCTGGCTGCTCACAAATTGCCTCCTTTGAGGAGCAATCCCCCAATCTCTGCCTCTTTCAGTGCCCAGGCGCAGGAGTTGATTTTCCATCCACAGGAGGGATGCTCAGCTGCAGGCTGAGTGCTGGGTTTGGGATTTCCCTGCTCCAGCCTCCCTCAGCCTGCTCAGGGCACAGTGGCAGCTCCTCCTCCTCTGCTGCCCCTTATTTTGGTGATTTTTGGCATTTTCTGTGTCCATCACACCTGGGAAAATGGCATTTTCCCCTTGGGAATGGCCGTGGTTCCTAGTGAAGGATGTGCTTTGTTGTTGTGTCTCCAAATTCCTCCCGACCTTGAAAATGAATCACTTTCCTCACAGCCTCCTCCAATGAAGATGCTGCTTTCCATCATTTCTGCAGTGATTAATATTTCTAAAATAGATCACAACATCCTTTCTGAGGGATGCTGAATTCCCAATGTTTTCTTCAAGTGGAAGGAAAATGAATCAAACCCTCAGGATGTAAAGCAATTGTGGCTGGCTGGAATATTTATTTATATATCTAAGTGCAGGTTAGAAACTCTCAAAACTCTTCAAATAAAAACCCCACTTAGGGCTCCATCCTACAGTTGTTTTCCTTAAATATCCTTAAATTTCCTTAAATATCTTTAACTTCTGCTGTTGTGTTTTGAAAGGTTTTTTGAGCAGCTTTGTCAACAGAATTCTTGGGCTCTTCTGAGTCTCTTCCTCTGCAGCCCTCGCCTCTCTGTTTCCTGCCTTTGGTTTCAGTTTGTCTTTCTGCTGTGGGGAGGATGACTGTGCAGCACTTTTCAGAAATTATGTTTTAGGGGTTTTTTTAACCATTAATGTGTGACCAGAAAATTGCAGCTAATTCCTTTAAGGAAAAACAAAAACAAAAACAAAAACAAAAAACACCACAAAAAAACCAAACCAAACACAAAAAAAAAAAAAAAAAACCAAAAAAAACCACCAAAAAAACCCCTAAACAACAAACAACAAACCCAAATTGGCCACAAGATGCTCAAAATAAACCCAGATTTGTGCCAAAAGAAGGTCTCCAATTCCTCATGGGGGAAACTGCTTGTTGGTCATGGTGCTGCAGATGTTCCACACAGGAGTGTCTGCTGCAGGTGAAAAACAGTTCTGTGCTATCTGATGGTGCTCAGGACATGATGCCTGCTTTATTAAATATTCCCCAATAATATTCAGGACATGGTGCTTTATTAAATATTCCCCAGGTGTGGACATTTCCTCCGTTATTGGCTGCTTGCAGTGGAGGGGCTGAGGATCAGCTTCATCTGCCTTGCTGTCTGCTTGGGGAATGAGAAAAAGAAAGATGAACTGTTTAAAATATGAGTGGGAAATGAAGTTTGAAATGGGTTTTTCCCCTGAAGATTGCAGTGAGAGCCTTCCCTGGTGATCTCTGCTGCCTTCTAGAATTGTGGTTTGCAGTGGATTTGGTGTTCCTGGAGGGATTGGTGCCCTCAGGTTGGTAAATGGGGGGCTCAGCCAGACCTAAGGGTATTTTATTTTGATATTTTAGTAACTTATTTTGATACTTTAATTGCTAGGAAAACTCAATTTATACATGGGGAAGGTGGAATAAAATCCAGGTTACCTCTCACTGTGGTGCCTCCCTCACATCAGCCTGCAGCCCTCAAAAATTGTCTTTAATGTGAGAAAGTTCCTCTCTGTGAGGCTCTGAGTCTGTTTGACCATACCAAAGCCTGGTAAAAACATAATTATCTCAACAAGTGAAGATTTGGAGGCAGGAGCAGCGAGGGGGATATTATTTCTGTAATGAATTTGACGAGCCCCCATGAATGAGCTGTTTTGGCAGCGCTGGATTGTGCATTCAGCACAGATGAGCGGCACTTGAGGGGAAAACACTCAATTTATGGCATCAAACCCTGCAAGAAGGTGTTTGGCACATTGCTAAAATATCAATTTCTTGGGTGTCCCACCTGCTTCTGGCTTCTGGCTCATCCCACTCCTCCTCCATCAGCTCCACTTGATTGTGGCCAAAACTTTTGGCATCTTCTGCTGCTTTGGCTTCAGGAATTTAAATAAATAAATAAAAACATAAAATAGTTATAATAATTGTTATTGTTATTATTTTTCTTTTCTCTTATTATTTGACTCTTCTCCAAAACCAAGGCAGAAGTGTGTGAGCCCCAGAAAGTTTCTCCCTTGAACCTTTTAGGGGCAGGTAATGGTGAGGAAATCCTGCCTGAGGTGTCGCAGGGAACATGGGCAGCACTCATGAGGTTTTTCAGTATTTTTAAATATTCCACAACCTCCTTCAATAAATACTCAGCTGATAACTTGGAGTCATTCACTGGGTTTGTTACAAACAGCTTGACCTCTGGAAAAATCTGAATTTCAAAGGATTTTATGCACCTAGAGCTGGGAGCTGCTTTTTGCTGACAGTTAACATTGAGAAAGTCATCACTGAGAAAAAAACTTTCATTTTTTTTGCTGAGCCCAGCCCAGAGCAAGCAATGCTTGGTTTGTAGCTCTTTTGCAAAGAAAACCTGCAGCAAAATGAACTCTGAGTTCCCACCTGTGTTTAGAACCCTTGAAGCTGCACAGGAACAAAGAAACCTCTGAGGTGCTTTTAATAATTCCTGAGTGATCCAGGAAGGTTTTTATGGAAGGTCACAGGTACAGCAAGGCCTTGGATTTTTAACCTTTTTGGGCTCTCACCATCTGTGCAGCCTCTGCTCGGGGCACATCCAGGGCATGAGGCAGCACCAACATTCACTCTTCCACCTTTGTGCTTAATCAATCATTTTCTCTTGTTTTTTATTTTAAATAAGGGACACTAATTTTATTTTATTTGTTATTTTGTGTTATTTTTATTTTTATTTATTTTATTTCAATTTATTTTTATTTTATTTTGAATTTTATTTTATATTATGTTATGTTATGTTATTTTTAATGTTATTTTTATTTATTTTATTTTTATTTTACTTTTATTATATTTATATTTATATTTTTAAAATTTTGTTTAAATTTTATTTTAATGTAATTTTATTTTATTTTTATTTTATTTATTTTATTTCAATTTATTTTTATTTTATTTTGAATTTTATTTTATATTGTTATGTTATTTTTAATGTTATTTTTATTTATTTTGTTTTTATTTTACTTTTATTATATTTATATTTTTTAAATTTTGTTTAAATTTTATTTTAATGTAATTTTATTTTTTTTATTTTTATTTGGTTTTATTTATTTTATTTCAATTTATTTTTATTTTATTTTGAATTTTATTTTATATTATGTTATGTTATTTTTATTTATTTTATTTTTATTTTACTTTTATATTTATATTTATATTTTTAAAATTTTGTTTAAATTTTATTTTAATGTAATTTTATTTTATTTTTATTTTATTTAATTTATTTTTATTATTTTATTTTATGTGTTATTTTATGTTATTTTTAATTTTAATTTTATTTATTTTATTTTTTAGTTTCACTTTCTTTAAATTTTTATTCATTTTAATTTAATTTATTTTCAATTTTTATTTTATTTTTAAAATTTTATTTAAATTTATTTTTTTATTTATTTGATTTTGTTTTAAAGGAGGGCCTCTGCTCTGAAAGAACAGCACCATGGAGGTGAGGAGCAAATAAAGAACTCTCAGATCTTCTGTAACCTCCTTTAATCCCCTCCACCCCCGCAGCCCGAGCCAGCCTTGTGCTGGAGTTTTATTTTCGGCTGTGGGATCCTGTCAGGCTGCATGAGCTCCCTGGAGCCTTGCACAGTTTTGCTGCTGATCCGCGGAGACTGAGCGTGGAAATGGGGGAGTGCCAGGCTCAGGGCAGGGCCTGCAGGGCCTGCAGGGGGTGGGAGCAGGAGGAGCAGAGGTGCAGAGCAAACCTTGGTCCTTGTCTGGGTCGTTCTGGGCTCGTGCTGCCTTCAGAGGCTGGGCGGTGTTAGAGGAGTAAAGGGTTATTGTGACACCCTTATTAAAGGATTCACCTTATGGCTCCATCCTACAGTTGTTTTCCTTAAATATCTTCAACTTCTGCTCTTGTGTTTTGAAAAGTTTTTTGAGGAGCTTTGTCAACAGAATTCTTGGGCTCTTCTGGAGTCTCTTCCCCTGCAGCCCTCGCCTCTCTGTTTCCTGCCTTTGGTTTCAGTTTGTCTTTGCTGGTGTGGGGAGGATGACTGTGCAGCACTTTTCAGAAATGCCTGTGCTGCCTTCAGAGGCTCCTTGGAGCAGAGGCTGGGCAGAGTTAAATGAATAAATAGGTTTTTATTAGAAGCCCTTCACAGGACACACCTTGGGCAGTGCCAGAGCCCGGCCGTGGCTCCACCCCAGATGGATCCTGGCCACGAGTTCTCACACTTTGATAAGTTTGGGTCCATTTCCATGCTGGGGTGTCCAATCCCAGCTCCAGGTGATGCAGTCCCACCCTCCCAGGTTGCTCCCCTCCATTCCCTGTTGTTTGCACTTTTGGGGCTGAAGCTGCAGCGGTGTCCTTGGTTGTGGGGCTGGGAAAGGATTGTTCTGTGGGACTGAGCTGGGAGCAGAACTTGCTGACACTTTTTATGAAATTCAGAGTTATAAACTAACACAGTACCGAGTCTGGAAATATGAAAGCTCAAACTGAAGACATCATTTGCCTTCTCTCCCTGTTGCACACAGGTGGGGAAGAGTTTTTCAGTTTGAGGAGTTTTCCACCTCTGGGAGACCATCCCACACTCCATCAGAGCCAACATTTGTTGGGTGTTCAATCTGAGGGGTTGTCACTGCTGCTGCTTTACCTGGAGCTTTAACAAGTGCTCTGTCAGCCTGAATTTCCCTCCAAATCCATTTGGAGCTCAGATTAAACTCTCTGAAATCTCATTTTGAGCAGGGGATTGTTTAGAGGCTGAACTCCCTGCCTGGAGTGCACAGGAGGTGGAGCAGCTCCAGTGCTGTGCTGAGCAGTTGCTGATTGAACATCCCAACAAGTCCTGGTCAGTCTGTGCCTCCTCCTCTCTGCAATTCCCTGCAATGAGGTTGGAGCTGGGGGAGTTTGGTTTCTGCCCCAGGGAACAGGGACAGGAGGAGAGGGAACAGCTCAGGCTGGGCCAGGGGAGCTCAGGGTGGGCACAGCAGGAATTTCCCCGTGGAAAGGAGGCTCAGGGCAGGCTCAGGGTGGGCACAGCAGGAATTTCCCCATGGAAAGGGGGCTCAGGGCAGGCTCAGGGTGGGCACAGCAGGAATTTCCCCATGGAAAGGGGGCTCAGGCACTGGAACTGCCCAGGGAGGGTTGGATCCCCATCCCTGGAGCGCCCAAGGAATTCCTGGTTGTGGCCCTTTGTAGACTTCCAGGGACACAATCTGTCAGTGTCAGTGGCTGGCAAGAAAAAGGAACTTTTTGCCATGTGAATAATGTGAGCCTCCCATTTGGTTTCCATTTGAACCATAGCAGTTCTGGGATTTGGGATGCTGAGTGCCAGCTGTTCACTCTGGATTTACAGGAACAGCAGACTGAAAAAATCAGTGGTAACCAAGGCAGTGACAACTTGTGTAAATCTGAGTTCAGCCTCACCCTGAGCAGGTGACCTGGGGACTTCAAACACTGCCAGGGCAGCAGTGCAGCCACAGGTGGTGAGGATATTCTGCTTTATTCTTCTCCTCCAAAAGCCTCCAGCCCCTTGAAGAAGCTGGATAATGCAGAACAGCAAATGTAAATGAAGAGGGTACACAGAGAAGCTCTTTTACCAACCATTTTATTTTTAAATTTTTATCTAAGAAGCCTGTCTAGACAGGCATTTATTTTCATGACATGCAAAGCAGAGTAGTAGATGAATACTTCATTAGTAAAATGACTTGTCATCTTTGAACCCTGATGGAATATCTCTTGGAAGCTGTTCCTTCCATGCAATGTTAGATCCAAGTTTTACAGGGATATGGAAGTAGCAGTACATATGGTGTTGTTAACATGACAAGTACTGAGCATTAGTGCATAATTACTTTATTTATCAAAGCCAGTGAAGTGCACAGCCTGGAGGAATGTGAGCTCTGGTAGAGCAGTTTTAGGGAAGGATGAGGTTGTTTGTGGAAGTTGCACTGCTGGGAAATGTGGAGCTTTCTGGTGTAGGTCCCTTCTTCCCTGGTCTCCATCAGGTGAGGGAGGTGAGGTGACAGATCCCAGCTCCTCTGCAGGATTACACTGCTGCTGTTGGCATTAGTGTGGATTTCCAAGAGGAATTTTGGGGGATTTGGTTCCCTGAGCACCCTTTCCATCCCTGTCCCTCTGCTCTCCCCTCTCCAGCACATCAGGCACGGTGAGGGAGGCACAGCTGGGGCTGAAACCTGAACAAAAGTGCCTCATTTAGCTAGGGCAGAAATTCCTCTGCTTCAGAAGATTCTGTTAATTATCTTTCACCTTCAGCCTGGTTAATTAGTGCTAATGAGTGAAGTGATGCTGGTGCTGTGCTGTGAGAGGATCAGCAAGCCCAGCGATGCACGTGGCACACGTGCAGCCGGCTTTGCCCAAAATTGGGGTTTGTGGGGACCTTCAAGCTCATCCAGTGCCACCCCCTGCCATAGCAGGGACACCCTCATTGTCCTGGGTTTTTCCAACCTGGCCCTGGACACTTCCAGGGATGGGGCAGCCACAATTTCTCAGGACAAGCTGTTCAGTGAGGAGCCTGCCCTGTGCTTAGTTTGGGGCAGGAAGGCGTGGATACACCTGAGGGATCTTTGGTTGCATTCTCCAACTGGGAATTGCTCTTTAAAAGGATTATTTTGATATTACAGCATGAGGAAAGCTTCATTCTGTGGAGAGTGGCAGAGCCCTGGAGCAGCTGCCCTGGGGGGTTGTGGAATTCCCTCTCTGGGGACATCCCAGACCCACCTGGACGTGTCCCTGTGTCACCTGCTCCAGGGATGGGCTGGGTGATCTCCAGAGATCCCCTCTAACCCCAACCATTCTGTGACTGCAGGAAAAGCAGCTGGGTAGGATCCTCGAGGTTGGGAAGGGTGTCAGAGTCTCTTATTTTCCCTTCTTTTCAATTACGATTCCGGTGTGTCACAGTGGGAATGAGTGGGAATGAGCTGCTCCTGCTCTCCAAGCAGCTCCTGGAGCCCTGGGATCTCCTGCTGCCTCTGGGAATTCTTCTCCAGCATGGAATGGAGCCAGACCAATAATGTTCCCATAATGGAAGAGCTGCTTTTCAGTGGATTTGAAATGAGAATTATTAAATGCTTAACACTCATTATGTGCAAAGCCATTCCTGCAGGAGCTTCAGAGGCAGGATGGGGATGGGAACAGAGCACTTGTGCCCTGCCTCAGGATCCAAACTGCACCTTTGCCCTGGAGCTTTCTGCCAGTTCAAATCTGCAGAAGTTGAATGTGGAAGGAGCACAGGAGGGGATTTATATGGGTGGTTTATTATCAAGTGTTTCGCCATCACCATTAATTCTTTATTGTTTTCTCCACACCATGCAAGGCACTGACTTGCACAAGCATTCCCACAAATTTCCCTCTGGAAAAGGGGAAAGCCACTCTGGTACCAGCAGCTTTGGACACTTCCAGGGATGAGCTGAGCAGTTTCTGTTGGGATTAAGTCAGGAGGAGCTTTGTGGTGTGGATTCCTCCCAGTTTGGGCTGCCTGCAGGTGAGTGGAGCACAGCACTGTGTGTGTGCTGCTGTCCCAGCCCTGCTCCACCTCTCCCATGTCCTCCTGATGCCAGCACTGGGATTATTTTCCTTATAAAATCTTTCCCAGCTCAGACCTAGAATCAGCAGCTAATAACGATGAAGAGATAATTCAGCTTTTCTGCCTCATCACTGCTCTGCTGTAAGACCCAGAGACTTCTTTGTTTTCCTTCTGAATTTCAGGCATCAGTGATTTATATTGGGTCCAAATCAATACTCCACAGGTGAGAGCTCTGCTTTCCCCAATTTATTCAGCAATCCAGGCTCAGCTTGGCTTTGGAATGGAGATTTTCAGTCACGGAAACAACTGAACCAGCTGTTTCTTGGGCTAATGTGTTATAAACAGACAGTCTCCTTAAATTAGCTGAGTCTCATTGCACTGCTACAGCTACATTTTGGGTTGTGTTGTCTTAATTTCTCTTCATTGCAGCAAATCTGGCTGAGAGAAGGGGGAAAATAAAATGGAAATCTGCTCAGTTCTTAAGTTTTGGGTGTTTCTGAGCAATGCTCTTCAAAATTGCTCTAAAACCTAAAGTAGAAAGCACTTTAGAAGAGAAAACAAGAATTTTCCTGCTTTTTCTGAAGAGAATGGTGTGCAGCTTAAGGAACTGCCAAAATGCCATTTCAAATGCATTAAAACTTTTCATATTTTCAGGTGAGTGTGTGACCATATTTGCTTGATTTAATAACTCCTGCAAAAGTTGCCCTTCCTGTCATTGAGAGCTCTTGAATTGTTGGTCCTGCAGGAGGATAAGTGAATCCAAACTCTGAACTGCCTAGGGGTGGAAGCAGCATTTTAACCAGTCTTTTTTAGTGTTTTCCCTTCCAAATCCAGTGCAATATCATCATAATCTTCATAAAACAAAGTTTTGGTAGCTAGCAAAGCAATTAATTTCAAAATGTTCCCGTTCCCTTATGCTTGATGATCACATCTGCTTATTTTTTCCCCTCTGAAATTCTCAAGCTGTCTCCTACCTGGACAACAACCAACAAGAAGCTCTGCCTTGGATCCTTCCAGAATCCCTCACCCTCCAAGCCCCCGTTAGCTCTGAAATATTAAAATAATCCCATCTGCTGTTGTTTTTTTGCATTGTCTGCCACCCTTCCTTCCTTCCTGCTGCCTTCCTCCCAGATCCTGCCCCTTCCAGAGCTTTCTTGGGATGGTCCAGCAGTGAAAACTCCAATCCTCGAGGCTTTGGCATCTGAACCTCTCTGGTTTGGGGAAGGGAAGGGAAATGAGGCTCAGCTGGGATGTGGGGTTGTTTTTCCCTGCAGCTCTGAGCATCGCTGTGCTGGAAGGACCCTGCTGCCTAAGGGACAGAAAAACCTAAAAAATATTTATTTCTCTCTCGTTTTCCAGTTTCTCATGAAAACTTTATGGTCTTTTAGTGCCCCTTCCAGCTAAACGTAGCCCAAGCTGCTGTAACCTGCAGGAAGGATCAGAAATTTGATTTTCAGTTAGAAAAGCCCAGTTAGAATATTTGATTTCCTATGATTTTCAGTTAGAACAGCAATGTTAGGATGTGTTCACTGGTTGGGATATTTGATTTGTTATGATTTTCAGTTAGAACAGCAATGCTAGGATGTGTCCTCTAGTTGGGGTATTTGATTTCTTGTGATTTTCAGTTACAATAGCAATGTTAGGATGTGCTTTCTAGTTGGGATATTTGATTTCCTGTGATTTTCAGTTATAACAGCAATGATGTGTTCTCTAGTTGGGATATTTGATTTTTTTTTTGTGATTTTCAGTTAGAACATCAATTTTAGGACATGTTCTCTACTTGGTGTATTTTATTTCCTGTGATTTTCAGTTAAAAAAGCCATGTTGGAATGTTTGGGGATTGGGACAGGGGACATTTCCACCAGGATGAATGGGAGACTGGGATTACTGGTGAGGTTTATAACCTGTTCTTACATTAATAACCTGTTCTTACATTAACAGTTTGGTAAAAACCATTTCTCAGTCTGGGATGGGCCTGTGGGGTTTTATTGGCAAGAGTTTTCCTCTGCTGTGTCTCTTTCTATTTATTTATTTTTATAGCTGCAGACCTCCAAGTTAGCTGCTGTTTGAGAGGATTTGTTTTAATATTGCTTATCTGATGATGATTAAGGAATCCAGTGTTTATAGCACCAGCTTTGACCCATGTTAGTTCAGCTGGGCAGCCAGATAAATGATGAAGGAATTCCTCAGCAAGCTCCCCATGTTATTTAAAATTAACTCTTTGAGGAGCTCTTCTAAAGCTGATGAATTCTTTTAAAAGAAATGGATTTTGAGGAAATTTTAGCTACATTGAAAGGCTGTTGAGGTTTGGATTTTGGCTTGTTTTGAGCAGCAAATTTGTTTCTATGTCTGGAATTTAGTCCTGTGATATTCAGCAAATAGATGAGGAGTGAAATGAGCGTTGAAAAACAAAACTGAGGTGTGGGAACTCCAGGCTTGGGTCTGTAAATGGCAGAGAACCATAAAAGGGTTTGGGTCCAACACAGCTTTGATAAACGTTGGTTTGCTCTGAAATTCATTAGTGGTAAAACACTGTAATGAGTTGATGTAATTAGATCATTTTATTTCCTTTGGTTTTGTTCTCTGATAAATCTCAGGGCACAGATGCCTGTACAAACAGAAAGCTTAAACCATTGATCTTTTGAATGATTTCCTCTGTGCGTTTTTGCAAACACAAATTATCCTTTAAAAAAGAGGATTTCTATCCAAAAGCCTTCCAGAAGAAGATGCTGCTGTTACACTGGGCTGGGTGACACCACATATATCCCTGAGTTAGAATTTTATATTGGGGTCATTTTGCTGATCAAACAGCAAAGTTTAAGACAACTCAGTGTCCGCATGAAAAAAAACTCCAAATAAAAACCCCTTTAATTTCTAAGGAAGCACTTGGCTCTTGTGTGCAGAACAGAGTCAAAGAGGTTTTTAATAATCTGTAGCTCAAGGACTTGGCTCCTCTTCGAGCATTCCCAGCTCCACAAGGATGGGGAATTTGGCAAGCGACTGTGCCCCTCTATGGACAGAAATGTGGAAATTGGTTCTACAGGTGAATTCAGACCAGGCTTTAACCACAGTGAGAAGGGATTCCTGCTTTTGGGATGCAGCTTCCTCAGTTTCCCAGGCTCTGCTTTCAGCATTCTCTGCCTTGATTTGTTAAAATGTGCTGGTGCTTTTCTAGAGTGGCACTGGAAATCTATTTTAAAAAGTAAAATCTTTATTTTATGAAGTTACACTGTGAAAAACTCAGCCTGTATTTTGTAATTCAGCATGTGATAGAATTCCTGAGCACCCAGGTTGTCCAGATGACCCCAAGGGAGTTTAGGGAAATAAAAATCACACCAGGGTTTGAATGTGGGCTCAGAGGTGCTGTGGAAACCCAAAATCTGTGCTGGGTGTTGTTCTGTGGTGCTGATGGAGCCACAGACTTGGGTGGCCGTGTTTGTTTGTCCTGGCAGTGCTCACTAAAACACCAGGCCTGCAAGAACCATCCCAGCAATTTGGGGATGTTTGAGAGGTTACAAAATGCTCCTTTCACGGGGCCCTCCTGCATTTTCACAGCTCGGGCTCAGCCTGCTGGAATTGCTCCAAGTGGATTTTTGTGTCCTGAACCTTGGCCCTGCTGCTGAAATGAGACATGGGGGCACATCCTCATCCCTCCTGCATGCCTGGGGACTTTATCCTGGTTTAGCTGGGGTGTTTGGCTTTTAGGGGGTGCTTGCTTTTATCTCAATGCCCCAAGTTTCAAACAAGGTGGGGCACTGATGATTTTTGTCTTCATGCAAACAAAGTCAGGCATTGATGATTTTTGTCTGGTCCTTTAAAGCCTGAATTCCAACCTCACCTCTTGGGTGGTTGAAGAGCAGGGTAAAACTTCCCAGAGTGACCAGTGCAGTGTGAGATGCGCCAGCAATTCCCATTCATTCCCAGAATGACCACTGCAGTGTGAAATGTGCAGTGAGGAATTCTCACTCTTACCCAGAGTGACAGAGTGACCACTGCAGTGTGAAATGTGCAGTGTGGAATTCCCACTCATTCCCAGAGGGACAGAGTGACCACTGCAGTGTGAGATGTGCCAGGAATGCCCAGTGACCACTGCAGTGTGAGATGTGCAGTGAGGAATTCTCACTCATTCCCAGCGTGACCACTGCAGTGTGAAACATGGCAGGAATTCCCACTGCAGTGAGATCTGCCAGTGAGATGTGCAGTGTGGAATTCCCACTCATTCCCAGAGTGACCATTACAGTGTGAGATGTACCAGCAACTCCCAGAGTGACCAGTGTAGTGTGAAACATGCCAGGAATTCCCAGAGTGACCATTGCAGTGTGAAATGTGCAGTGTGGAATTCCCACTCATTCCCAGAGTGACAGAGTGACCCCTGCACTGTGAGATGGGCCAGGAATGCCCAGAGTGACCAGTGCAGTGTGAGATGTGCCAGGAATTCCTGCTCATTCCCAGAGTGACCCCTGCAGTGTGAAATGTGCAGTGTGGAATTCCCACTCATTCCCAGAGTGACCAGTGCAGTGTGAGATGTGCCAGCAACTCCCAGAGTGACCAGTGCAGTGTGAAACATGCCAGGAATTCCCAGAGTGACACTGCAGTGTGAAATGTGCAGTGTGGAATTCCTACTCATTCCCAGAGTGACCCCTGCACTGTGAGATGGGCCAGGAATGCCCAGAGTGACCAGTGCAGTGTGAGATGTGCCAGGAATTCCTGCTCATTCCCAGAGTGACCCCTGCAGTGTGAAATGTGCAGTGTGGAATTCCCACTCATTCCCAGAGTGACCAGTGCAGTGTGAGATGTACCAGCAACTCTCAGAGTGACCAGTGCAGTGTGAAACATGCCAGGAATTCCCAGAGTGACCAGTGCAGTGTGAAATGTGCAATGTGGAATTCCCACTCATTCCCAGAGTGACCCCTGCACTGTGAGATGGGCCAGGAATGCCCAGAGTGACCAGTGCAGTGTGAGATGTGCCAGGAATTCCTGCTCATTCCCAGAGTGACCCCTGCAGTGTGAAATGTGCAGTGTGGAATTCCCACTCATTCCCAGAGTGACCAGTGCAGTGTGAGATGTGCCAGCAACTCCCAGAGTGACCAGTGCAGTGTGAAACATGCCAGGAATTCCCAGAGTGACACTGCAGTGTGAAATGTGCAGTGTGGAATTCCTACTCATTCCCAGAGTGACCCCTGCACTGTGAGATGGGCCAGGAATGCCCAGAGTGACCAGTGCAGTGTGAGATGTGCCAGGAATTCCTGCTCATTCCCAGAGTGACCCCTGCAGTGTGAAATGTGCAGTGTGGAATTCCCACTCATTCCCAGAGTGACCAGTGCAGTGTGAGATGTACCAGCAACTCTCAGAGTGACCAGTGCAGTGTGAAACATGCCAGGAATTCCCAGAGTGACCAGTGCAGTGTGAAATGTGCAATGTGGAATTCCCACTCATTCCCAGAGTGACCAGTGCAGTGTGAAATGTGCAGTGTGGAATTCCCACTCATTCCCAGAGTGACCAGTGCAGTGTGAGATGTGCCAGCAACTCCCAGAGTGACCCCTGCAGTGTCCCTGGCCCCTGCAGAGTGACATGTGCCAGCAATCCCCGCTCACTCTCCCCTTTCTCTCCCCAAGGTGCTCTTACCGAGTGTTACGATGAACTGGGCAACCGCTACCAGCTGCCCGTCTACTGCCTCGCCCCTCCCATCAACATGATCGAGGAGAAGGGTGACCTGGAGACTCTGGACATCCCCGAGCCCCCTCCCAACTCGGGGCACGAGTGCCAGCTGCGCCTGCGCCTGTCCACGGGCAAGGACCTGCGGCTGCTGGTGCGCAGCATGGACACCGTGTACCACATGAAGCGGCGGCTGCACGCCGTGGAGGGAGTGGAGCCGGGCAGCCAGCGCTGGTTCTTCTCTGGGAGACCCCTGGCAGACAAAATGAAACTGGAGGAGCTGAAAATCCCAAAGGATTACGTGGTGCAAGTCATTGTGAGCCAGCCCTTAGCAAACCCCACCCCGGTGGAGAACTGAGCGCTGCTCTCGTTTGGTTTTTCTCTGCTGCGTCTCTGCTCTGGGGTTTGGTTTTGTCTGCCCTCTCTTCTTTTTTTTTGGGGTTGTGCTGCTCGTGGATGGGTTGCAAGGAATGACCAGCAAAAAAAAAAAAAATTCCATCTGTGATGGAGATCTGCAAAAATGTACAAATATGACCTGACCTGGCCTCTGGGGTTTGCCTGATCTCGTATTGAACACGACAGCAACGGGGCAGGGCAAAGAAAGGGGAGGGAGAAGAGGGAGGGAAGAGATTGTTCTTCATTCATGCAGATATGTCATGGTCCTGGAACTGTCAGTGGTGTCCTGACCCACGAGGCTGGAGCAACAGAGAGCACTTTTATTTAAAAACCCAACTTGAGACAGAATCAATGTTTCCAGTTCATATCAGCAGCACACACACAGTTCCTGCAGGAAGGAGCTCACGGGGATCCCTGGGGTGTGCCCGGGCTCTGATGAGGCACAGCCAGCCCTGGGCAGTGCAGCTGGGCTGGGCTTTGCTCTCTGGCAGCTCCTGGTGATGCTCAGAGGCAGCAATTTTACATTCCAAGGTGGCAGTGCAGCCCCGTGCCACTGCCCCAGGCAATAACACCCTGGCTGCTCCGTACTGTAACTCACCTGCTCCAGCACTGGCTCAGCCCCAGCTCCTGCCTCGTGGGCACCCGAGTCTGTGCCTGCTGAACTCCTGTCCTCGGGTGCCAGAGGCTGTGCTGGGTGAGTGCTGCTCTGTGACCCATTCCCTGTGTCCCACAGCACACCTGGGCCAGGTGACCCTGCTGTCCCTGGCTTGCAGCTCCCCTGGAAGCCTCCAGGCTTGCAGATGCTGAGGAAGCAGCAGCAGCGCACAGCTCCCGGCTCTTGGGGTGTCCCTGGGAGCCAGCCCTGGAGCTGGGGGGCTCTCCAGGACAGCCTGGTGGCCTCAGCAGCACAGGGAGTGTCCCCAGGCAGTGCTGGCCCTGCAGAATGTACCAGGGGCCCTGCAGCAGGTGACAAACCCCTCTGTAGTCTCCAGACCACACTGGGCTCATGGGGTGCAGTTTGTGCCCACTGGAGCTGCTCTGCACCCCTGCCTTTGCTGGACATCAAGGCCCTGCTCTTTTAATCATCATTTTTCTGTTTGCTTGGGGTTTAAGCCATCATTGAAATCACTTCTTCCAAAGTCAAATGTGCTCTTAACGTGGGAATAGCAGATTATTTTTTTTCCTGGTTTCTGTCTTCCCTCTGTGAATTGAGTGAAGCTGGGGGATTCCCTTGACAATTTTAAACTTCTGCTCCTTCAGTAATTCCATAGAAATCGAATTTCTGGCACTCAGAAACTCCAAGGGAGTTCTTGTACCAGGGAGATCCCAGCAGATGGAAGCAGAATTTCATTGATGGTTGGGAAACAGAGCCACATTTTCTTTGCATTTCCCACCCCATCCCACCCCACTACAGCTTTTCTTGGTCCTCATTTTGTACCAAACCTGAGGGTTCCTGACAGCTCCACTGGCCCCACTTGGCCCAGGATGCCTGAAATGCAGAGCTGGAGGAAGGAAAACAAATTCTCTGTTCTCATAATCACCAAAGTGACTTGCTTTGTTTTTCTCTTTTTTCTTCTTTTTTTTTTCCTTTATTTTTAAAGGTGAAAGTGAGCTTATCAATACTAACCTAGAACAAGTTTTCTATTGTGGAGTTTTTTTAAAGCAGATTTGCTTTACTGTACTTGAGGTTTTTTGCAGCCAAATCTTTTGCATTCCAGGGGAAGGGGAAATATTTGCTACATAAACAAGTAAAAAAAAATCTCTCTTGGGTTTTCTCTGGGCAAAGGATGGGCTCATGCCAGGAAGACACTACTTGTCTTATAAGGCATAATTTATATGTCTGGATAAATGCGCTTTGTGGTGTCATTTCCCTGCAGTCCCTCCTGGAAAGGGGGGAAAATTCTGATGGATTAAGGAGGAGCAAACCTGGAGCTGTGAACACTAAAACACCACTTTTTTTTTAATTATTTTTTCTAAAATCCTTTTTTTAATATTATTTTTTCTATTTTCATTCAGGCAGTTTGTCACCAGGGGCTGGTTTTGAGCTGTTGGGGCTGGGATTGCTCCTTCCTTGCCCCCTGTGAGCTGGAAAAGGCTCAGTTTGTGTCGCTGTTCCACAGGATCATGGTTTATATTCATTGCTTTTATGACAGGGAGGAAAGGTGATGCTCTGAAGGCCGTGTTGTGAGTGGGTTCTGAGTAGAACAGAGATTTTGTTCATGAAAATTCTCTTTAACAGCCTCCCCCTCCTTAATCACATATCAAAACCTGAAAGAATTCAATGGTGAAATGCTTTTAGAGGCGACAGTGAACAGTTTGACCCTCTCTGTATAAAGTGGCAGCACTACTGAGCACACACCCTGCAGAAACACAATTTTACAGGATTTCTATTAGGAAAGAACTTTAAAATCTCAAAATATTTGTTAAAAATATCAGCAACAAGCTCTAAAGGCACATGGCTGACAGGGCCACCGATAGAACTGGAAATTGTGACACAACAGAGAACATTTGTGTCTCAAATGTTTGAGTTTGCCCTAAAAGTTGGGCTTTGGTGCGGATTCCAGTACAGGGGAGAAGGCTGAGAGTGTGGGGTGAGTTTTGGGGCAGAGGGGGAAATTTATTGGAGTGGCTGAAGTGGCACTGAGCAGGGGCTCTGCTGTGGGGGCTGCTGGGGAGAGGATGGAGAATCCCCGGAGAGGATGGAGAACTCCTGGAGAAGGTGGAGAACCCAAGGGGAGGATGGAGAACTCCGGGGGAGGATTGAGAACCCCAGGAGGGGATGGAGAATCCCAGGAGGGGATGGAGAGCCCCTGGAGAGGGTGGAGAGCCCCGGGGGACGATGGAGAGCCCCTGGAGAGGATTGAGAACCCCAGGAGAGGATGGAGAACTCCAGGAGGGGATGGAGAATCCCAGGAGGGGATGGAGAGCCCCTGGAGAGGGTGGAGAGCCCCTGGAGAGGATGGAGAGCCCCTGGAGAAGGTGGAGAACCCAAGGGGAGGATGGAGAACTCCGGGGGAGGATTGAGAACCCCAGGAGGGGATGGAGAATCCCAGGAGGGGATGGAGAGCCCCTGGAGAGGATTGAGAACCCCAGGAGAGGATGGAGAACTCCAGGAGGGGATGGAGAATCCCAGGAGGGGATGGAGAACTCCAGGAGAGGATGGAAAATCCCAGGAGGGGATGGAGAGCCCCAGGAAACGATGGAGAGCCCCTGGGTTGCAGCAGGAGGGTGCTGGCAGCGTGTCCTGGCTGGGTTTGGCCCCTGGGTGCTGTCCCCACTCAGGCCCTGGGGTGTAAATGCTGGGACAGGATTTTAACGCACACGACACAAGCGAGGAGGAGTCAGTTTGGGATTTTTAAATTCCCCCTCTCAGCCCTCTGTGCCATTCCTGCTCAGCTCTGGCTGGGAGCTGATGCCAGGAGAGCCTTTTTCACCCTGTCAGTGACAGCTCTGTTTGACACAGCTCAGATTTTTCTACTCTTTCTTGTCACTTCTGCCCGAGCCAGAAGTGAGGACCCAGTGAAAGTCACACTCCTGACGAGCTTGAAGGGCAGAGAGGCACAAACCCCTGAGCCTGCCAGGCCAGGGAGCCCCAAAAAGGCCCAGGTGTGCTGCAGCTCCATTTGGGGCACTGCGGGAGGATGCTCAGGGGCTTCTTCCCCACCCCAGTGACAGCTGCTCCTTCAGAGCCCCCCAAATGTGTTTTTGGGGTTCCCCACACAAAGCACAGCTTGGGATCCATTTTCTGAAAGTTTTGCTGGGGAGGAGCTGGGGAGGAGTTTGGAAAATGAATTGGTGGTGTGGTGAGTTGGGTTTTTAATAGACACCTTAAATTTGGGGTGTAACAACACCAAAAAACCTCAGCCCAGGAGCAACCAAACCAAGCCCAGCTTTTCTTTGCCTTCCACAGAAAGTTTGGGAAGGAAAGAGGGAATCTTTGGAGCAATGTGCATAATGTTTGGTGAAGGTCAATGATAACTTGATGAAATATTGCTGTAGTGTGATGTGCTTCTGCATATATATCCATTGCTAGTAAATAATGTAAAATCTTTTTTTTTTTTTTTTTTGGAAAGTATTAAAACTACAAAAATACTCTTTGTTACAATGGTGGGATGCTTTTAGCCATGGAGTTCTGGAAGCATTTTTGCTGTGTAGGTGTTGACAAAGTGAATGCTGAACGTTTCTCCATGTCTGTGATGCTTCAGAAATGGAAGGGGCATTTCTGGCTCTGGAGCTCTCTCTTTTCCAAACTTTTCCATGTTCCTGTACAGACATCTGAGACCCTGCACCTTATGCAGAGAATGTTTACATTTAAAAAAAAAAAAAAGGAATTTTTCTTTTTTTTGGCTTTTTCCCTGTGCTGCTCAGATCCTGTTACTTTGAAATGAAAGTAGTCTCTGTTAGAAAAAGGGGCTTTTTTTAATTTTTAATTTTTTTTTTTGCCCTTCCCTGTAATCAAATCCCGCCTGGATTGTGGCTGGAAGCTCTGGGACAGCTTGGACTTTTCTGGAGTGGGATTAGAGGTGCTTGAGAAAGGTGTTTTTAACAAACCCTGCCTTGGCTGTGGCGATGAGCTTTGGAAAGCAGCAAACCCTGCTCCAAACCCCCTGGATGTGAGGCTGCCTTGCAGATTCCCTGGGAAGCCTCGGGGATGGAATTCCCAGCATCCACATTTGCGTTTCCTCCCCAGATGATGAATGTCCTGCTGTTCCCTCTGCAGCCACGAACACTTGTGGTGGTTTGGATGCACAAATCTGCTCCAGGATTTCCCTTCCCAGGAGTTGTTTGGGATTGCTGTGGGTGCCTCTCCTCTCCCACCCGTGGGGATGGACTTGGAGCTCTCCTTCACTGAGCCTACAGCAGGCAGGCAGCTGGAAAATGAGATTATTTTAACCAAAAGGCTCCTTAAAGCGGACTTTGAGACTTTAACCCAACGTGTCTGCTGGATTTTCCATGGAAAATTTGTCCCGACCCTCGGAGCAGGGGGTGGGTCCAGGGGAACTCTGGATTTGTACATTTTCCACATGAAGACCACTCAGCCAGAGCCATGGGGCAAAGAGACAACTTCAGATCCTGACTCCTGCCTTAAAACCTCTCGTTCATCCTGAGCTCCAGAAATTCCTGCACCTGCTCACTCCCAGGTCCCTTTTTGTTTCCGTCGGGAAATCGGAACCCGCTCCAAAGGCTGGGGACAACTCAAGGCAATGGAAAACAAAAGGAACTGGAGCTGGTGGCTTTATGAAAACAACAAACTGGTCTTGGCTTAAAACCCCTATTTGTGCCTCTCAAGTCCAGGGAATGTTTCAAAAGAGGTGGATTTGAGCAACGGCGGCCGGGACTGCGCTGGTGGCACTTGGTGACACCTGGTGGCACTTGGTGACACTTTGCTCCCGTGTGCTCTGAGCAAGGACTGGGCTCTGTGTCCTCTCTGCCTCATGGGAATGGCTTTCAAAGATGGCTGGTACCATCAAATTTGTACTTCTTGAATAAATACCTTCATTTTTATGGTAAGAGCCCTGCAGTGTGTTTGTGTGTGGGGTTCGGGGTGCTGTTCACAGGGGTTTCAGGATGAGGGGAGAGATGAGAATTGACTCCATGTCTCAGAAGGCTGGTTTATTGTTTTATTATATATATTATATTAAAAGAAAATTATATATTAAAACTACACTAAAGAATAGAAGAAAGGATTTCATCAGAAGGAATAGAAAGGAGTGAATGATAATAAAATCTTGTGACTGACCAGAGACAGCTGACTGTGATTGGCCATTAATTAGAAACAACCCCATGAGACCAATCCCAGATGCACCTGTTGCATTCCACAGCAGCAGATAATCAATGTTTGCATTTTGTTCCTGAGGCCTCTCAGGAGAAAAAATCCTAAAAAAAGGATTTTTCATAAAATGTGTCTGTGACAGGGGTTGGAGTTGCTGTTCCTGGGATCTGCTGCTGCCTTGGGATTGCCCCAGGACGCACCAGGATTCCAGGGATGGGGCTCTTCCTTTCCCCTCTAACTTCCAGGAACATTTTTAGAATCAAATATTGGTGTCAAACACATTTTTTAATATTTTCCTCCGCACTGCTCAGGGAAGAATTCCAGAATTCCAATTTTATCCTGCTTTGAGCACCAGGTAACTTCCAAAGTGCTTTGTGGGTTTTGATCTGGTACTTTATTAACACCTCACAGGTTGTCTCCAGGCTGATAAATTATATCTTATCCTAGGCAAGATCTTTTACTGCTGAGAGCAAACCACCCTGAATTTCCAATGGAAACACTGTGCAAATTTCCTGTATTTTTAACAAAACCAAAACAAAATATTTTTCCCCCTGCATTTAAAAAATAAGAATAATTCTGGCCATGCCACACCTTAAGAAATACACTCAGTGTTCTTTTTCCTCCTGAAATTTTCTCAGTGGGGCTTTTGGCTGGGAGCTGCAATTCTCCAATTTCTCCATTATCTCTGGTAGCCCTAAGGGAGAGGTTTTAATCTGAATTTGGGTGTGTGACAATGTTTTATCTCGCAGACAAGGTGTGAAATCCGTGGAGAATGCAGAGCCTGGAGATGTGCCTGGCTCTGGGGATCTGCTCCTTGCTGAACAAAAATAATGGATCTGGGTAATTGTGCTGTAATTACATTGCCTGACACTTTGTCTTAATTCAGGTCAGCACTTTTATAGTCTTGATTAACTACCAGAGGTGTCAGAGGAGTAGGAATCATTCTTTGTAGGGCACAGCTAAATATTTCCATTTTTTAAGTAAAATTCAAGAAATAAAGCTAATTTCACTGTAGAATTTGGGATCTGAGTTTCAAACAAACAAGGGTGAGATTTTCCTGGAAATTTTCCCTTTACAGATGTAAAAATACATAATTTTTATTCCTTTTATATGGGAGTTTGTTCATATAGTGTCTTTAATTTATCAACATTGCTTTTTCTAATAGATATTTATAAAACACAAGGTGCAAAGGCTTTGCACCTTTACAATTTTCTTGTAAAGAAAATTTATATTTTTTTTTGATTTATCCATATTCCTTTTTTAAGGGAATATGGGTAAATTAAAATTTAATTTAATATAATTTATATAAATTTAATTTAAATTTATATTTAATTTAATTAATATAAATTTAATTTAATATATTAAAATAAAGAAAAATAAATTTAATTTTCAATAATAAATAATTATAATTATATATAATTATAAATTATTATATAATAATTATTCTATATACTTATAAAATAGAAATAATTTATAATTTACTTTAATTTAGCCATATTCCCTAAAAAGGGGGGAATATGGATAAATTAAAGATAACTATAAATTATGCACCCTTTCTATAAAATCACAGGATGCTGTGGGTTGGAGGGCACCTTAAAGAGCCTCTTGGATTCAGGAGGAATCAGTTCCAGCTGATGGCCTGGGGCTCATCCCAAGCACTCCCAGCTCCCCGAGCGCCTCCCTGGCTGCTGCTGTGCCCTGGAGATGAGCTGCAGATGTTGGGGTGATGCACAACATCTGGATTGGGCAGTGCTGGAGGAGCCTCCACAGCCTTTGAACCAGGCGGCACCAACAGGAATTGGTGATTTTTGCATTTCCTCGTTTCAGGAGATGCTGGGAGGGCTCAGAGCTGCCCAGAGGATGAGGAGGGGTTTGGTACCTGCCGGGGCTGAGGTACAGCCACCTCCAGCAAATAACTGCAGAGGAGACTCTGGGCAAAGAGGAGAATTACCTTATTATTAATTGTATTTTTATTAAAAACAGTGACCCAGGGACCTGGCAGCAGAAAGGAGGAGCAGGTGAGGTGATGTCCCCCGGTTCCTGGAGCAGGTGGAGATGCTGTGTTCAGGACAGACCATAATCCTGATTTCCTGCCTGGGAGGAGCACGTGGAACACGGAGCCCTGCTCACATCCAGACAATAAACGGGACCTCCTGCTTCCCCCAGCGCCAGGAAATGCCAGAATGCTGCTGCTTCCTGCCATGGAGCCTCAGCTGCTGCTGCTGCTGCTGGCTTTGGGATGGGCTGGAGAGCCACTGACACCAGCCAGGCTCCAGAGCTGCTGCCAGGGACTCATGCAGGGGTTTGGGCTGGAAAGGACCTTAAAGCTCTTCTCACTGCACCCCAGCCATGGCAGGGACACCTTGCACTGTGCCAGGCTGCTCCAGCCTGGCCTTGGGCACTGCCAGGGATCCAGGGGCAGCCACAGCTGTGCCAGGGCCTGCCCACCATCACAGGGGAGAATTCCTTCCCAATATCCCATCTAAATCTCCTTCCTGGCAGTGGGAAGCCATTCCCAGTATCCTGTCCCTCCATCCCTTGTAAATCCTCCTTGTAAATCCTCTCTCTCCATCCTTCCTGCAGCTCTCTCAGGAAGGTCACAATTGTCATCCCAAAGTTTCTCCTGTCCAGGTGAACAACCCCAGCTCTCCCAGCAGAGCTGCTCCAGCCCTCTGCTCATCCTGGAACTCTCCTTTGACAGTTCCTTTCCCATCCCTCCCATATCCATGGTGGGCTTCTTCCCCCCTCCCCAAATCCCACAGGGGACACCCCAAATGTTGATCCTGGGCCAGACACCCCCAATGCTGATCCTGGGCCAGGCTCCTGCTCCAGAGCAGAGCTGCAGCTCATCCCCAACACCAAAGCTGAGCTTTAGGGGTAATCCTGGCTTTACCACCCCTCTCCCTCCCCACTGCTTTTCCATTCCAGCTCAGTGGGTGGAGGAGCAGCAGGATCTGATCCTGATTCAGGTTGGTCCCATCCTGGAGAAAGCAATAAACCTTCCCCTGAGCAGAGCAGGGAGCTCTCAGCATCTCCTGCACGAAGCTGAGAGCAATAATAATTAGCAGGATTTATTTCATTTGAAATGCCCAGTGCTCCCAGCCAGGCTGCACAGGCAATTAACAGCCCGGAACAGACACGAGATGCTGCTCAGAATTCATGGCCAGCATTAATAAGATGATTTATGAGTGTGATTTCTGCCCAGAGAAAATGTGCAGGTGTTCGGTGCTGTCTGCCTGTCCTCTCTTCCTGTCTTCTTCTCCCACCCCACAACTGGAGGGGAAAAAATACTTTTCCAACCAACCAGAAACACTCAGAAAACCCCACATTTTTCTTTTGAAAGTGTCACTTTTAACAACTCCTTTCAGTCCTCAGGGCAGCGCAGAGGAAGAACCAAATCAGCTCCAGAATTTCAGTCAAACTCCCCCAAATGTGAACACAGAGGACAAACTGCCCATGCTAAAAAAACAAATCTGCAGCTTGGGCTGATTCTGCCACCCTTAAATCTCTGCCAGTGGGAGAAACCTGTGGGAAGAGGGATCATTTGGGCTGGAACACCAAAAACACCTTGAAAATATCTTCAAATATATTGAAGAACTGCAGCATCAGGTGGGGAAGCGCTAAACCAGTGGGTGAGGGCTTGCAAAAAGTCTCATGTGCAGGACTTTTGGCAAGAAACCAAAAAAATGCTTCTCAACATGAGCATGGCTGGGTTTGGGAAAGGATTACATGTGCTGCACCCAGGAATGAGCTCAGAAATGCCCTCTTCCCCTGTGCCCCTGACATCTGGCACAGCTGGAAGGATTCCTGCACTGCTGGCTGGGGTTTTCTCACATGGATTTTGTGTTCCCTGTGCCAGGACCTGGTTATGGTGTTTGGACAGCCTGGCCTGGGGGTTTCACACCCTGCAGGGACACAGGGGACAGGGATGGCATCGGTGCAGGCAGGGCTGGAGCTCTGTCTGTCCCACACACAGGACAAGGAGGATCTTCAGGCAGAGCTGGGGTGGATCTGGGTGGCTCTGCCCCCTCCCCTGAGCCCCAGGGAGCAGCCAGGCCATTGTCACCTCCCAGAGGGCACAGAGGTGTGTCTGAAACCTTTCTGGGGAATTGCCAAGCCCTGAATTAACCAAGCTGCTGGCTAATTAATATTACAGAGTGCTGCTGTTGTTGGGACATCCGAAGTGCAATGTTTGTAGTGTCACTGATGCCTGGTTTTAAATCCCAGGTGATGCAGAGGCCTGTGTGTCCCTTCCCAAAACATCACACAGAGCATTTGATGGTTTTAATGCCAATCTCGTTTTTTAGGAGCATTTTTTCTTGAAGGGCAGAGAGGCACAAACACCTGAGCCTGCCAGGGCCAGGGAGCCCCAAAAAGGCCCCAGGTGTGATTGTGGCTGGAAGCTCTGGGACAGCTTGGACTTTTCTTGAAGATGATTCTTTCAATGAGCATCTGGGAGCTGGAAATACTCTGCCAGGTTTTTGGAACATTTTTTTTAAAGCAAGGATGGGGAAAGATGACAACCAGCCCAAGGTTTTAGTGAATGATGTGTCAGGGAACTCATCGCTAAAATCAGATGTTCTGAACGAGGCAGCCCGTGCTGGGTTTTGCTGGAATTATCCTTCAGGATGGAGCGTGGAACCCCCCCTGTCCCTGTGCCCCGGGCTGCGCTCTGGAATCTGGATTTGGGGCAAAACCCGCGTGGTTCGGGTCCGTGCGGGGCAGAGCGATGGCTCCGGCTGCACCGCCGGGGGGGTCCCCTAGGTGTCCCCATTCCAACGGGATTCCAGCCGGTTTATGTCTCCATTCCATTCGGGATTCCAGCCGGTTTATGTCTCCATTCCAACGGGATTCCAGCCGGTTTATGTCTCCATTCCATTCGGGATTCCAGCCGGTTTATGTCTCCATTCCATTCGGGATTCCAGCCGGTTTATGTCTCCATTCCATTCGGGATTCCAGCTGGCTTTCCATGTCCCCATTCCATTCGGGATTCCAGCCGGTTTATGTCCCCATTCCAACGGGATTCCAGCCGGTTTATGTCCCCATTCCAACGGGATTCCAGCCGGCTTTCCAGAGGTAGATGTTCCCATTCCATTCGGGATTCCAGCCGGTTTATGTTCCCATTCCATTCGGGATTCCAGCCGGCTCTCCAGAGGCTTTGAGCCGCCTCCATGGGGAGGATGCGATGTCCCAGCGGACACCGCCTGGTCCCATCCCCGAAGCAGCCGCGGTGCGGGGTCCCCGCAGTTCCCGCAATTCCCGGCGGCTGGAATCGCCGGGTCCGGCTGTTATCCCGGGCCAGGGGGAGCAGCGTCGCGGCTCTGCTGCTCGGGCACGGCGGGATCCGGGTTTTTCGTGCGAGGCCAGGCCGGGCCGGGCCGGGGCCATCGCTCCTTCCCTGCCTGGCTGGGCCGGGGTTTGCTTTCCTCGGCTCGGGATTGCGATCCCCTGGCTGGCTCCGCGGAGGGGCCGAGCCGAGCCGGGCCGTACCCGGGCTGAACCGTGCCACGATGACTGGGCAGAGCCTATCACAGCTGAGCCGTGCCGGTCAGGACGGACCTTGACCCGGCTGGGCAGTGCCGGGCCAGGGCAGAGCCGCGCCCAGGATGAACCGTGACAGTCTGGGCCGTGCCCTGTCTGTGACGTGCCCAGACCGAGCCGAGCCGTGCGGGGCGGTGCCGTGTCTGGACCGCGCCCTGTCTGTGCCGTGCCATTCCTGGACCGAGCCGTGCCGTGCCGTGCCCTGGCTGTACCCGGGCCGAGCCGAGCCGTGCGGGGCCTTGCCCTGTCTGTGCCGTACCCGGACCGTGCCCTGTCTGTACCGTGCCATACCCGGGCCGAGCCGAGCCGTGCGGGGCCGTGCAGTGTCTCTCCCATTCCCGGACCGTGCCCTGTCTGTCCCGTGCCATACCCGGGCCGGGCCGGGCCGTGCGGGGCGGTGCCGTACCCAGACCGTGCCCTGTCTGTGCCGTGCCATACCCGGGCCGGGCCGGGCCGTGCGGGGCGGTGCCGGCCGGGCGGGCGGAGGGCTCTGCCGGCCAATGGCTCGGTCGCGGGCAGCCCAGCCCAGCCCAGCAGGTGGAGCGGCTCCGGCTCCATGTGCGCGACTGGAGGCGGCCCCGGTGCCGGTCCCGCCTCGCCGCTCCCCGGGCGCGCAGCGAGCGAGCGGCTCCGTCCTGCCGGGGCGGCGGCTCCGGGGCCGCTCTCCGCGATGGCTTTCGCCAATTTCCGCCGCATCCTGCGCCTCTCCGCCTTCGAGAAGCGCCGCTCCAGGGAATACGAGCACGTCCGCCGCGACCTGGACCCCGGCGAGGTGTGGGAGGTGGTGGGCGAGCTGGGAGATGGAGCCTTCGGCAAAGTCTACAAGGTGAGAGCTCCGAGGGCTCCGGGAGCAGCCGCGGGGCCGCCGCTCCGGCACGGCGGGGTCGGCTCCGCATCCCGTTAGCCGGGATGGGCACGGCTGGGCTGGGCTGGGATCGCAGCGCTCCGGGGAGGAAGGGGAAAGGAGGGCGAAAAGCTTCCTGCTTTTTTTATTTCTTGCCTTTTTTTACCTTTTTTTTTTTTTTTTTTACTTATTTTTTGTGGGTTTTGGGGTGTTTTTCTGTTTTGGGGGTGTTTTTTTTCTGTTTGTTTCTCTTTTTTGGGGTTTTGTTTTCGGTTTTTTGTTTTGTTTTGGTTAGTTTTGTTTTGTTTTTGTTGTCGTTGTTTTTGAGGTTTTTTAATTTTTTTTTTGGGGGGGGGGGGTGTTTGTTTTATTTTTGTCGCCCCGAATCGCCCCGTTTTCAGAGCGATGCTTTTGTGAGCAGCCCCCGGCGCTCCCTGCCAAGCCCGCCGGTGCAATGAATGGAGGGAGGGAGGTTTCTTGGAAGTCGGCGCTTCCAGGGCTGCCTCCAAGTGTTTCCCGAGCCCCCGGCGCTCACAGGGGATTTGTATCCCCGCCGCTGCTGCCGGCAGGAAAAGCTCGGGAGGGCCGCAGGAGCCGGCTCCGTGCTGTGAATGTTTAACCCCGGCTTTAGGGACGGGGGCTTGGAGGAGCAAAGATCCCCCGGACTTTGCTCTCCAAAGCAGCGCTGTCCCTGCCGTGTCCTGGCAGGGGACGGGTTTGGGGTGCAGGAGCAGCCCCGGGACCCGCAGGACCCTGAACACACCTGTGTGACGGGAGCCGCTCGGAACGGGGATGGGAATGGGAATCGCCTCTCGGGCACCGGGGCTGGATGGCCTCCTTAGATCACCTGAGAAGGCATTGCCTTTGGAAAAATGAGAAATAAACAGGGCAGGAAGGGAGGCAGGTGACTGCGGGTCAGGACAGGGGGATTTCGTGTTTATTTCTCATCTCTGTCACGGTATTTGACAGAAACTCTAAAAAACTGAGTGCTAAATACCCATTTTTAGTGAAGGATCCTATCCTCTAATAAAACACAGTTCCTAAAAATGATATTTAAATCCCTTCTCCATTTATCCTTCCGAAAGCAGCATCAGTAGAAATTCTGTTGCCATTCTGCTCTGTGAGGTGCATTGGAGACACGTTTATGTGTAGCAACACTCACTCGTAGATGATTCCGTGCTTTTATTTGCTCAAGTTTCTCAAACAGCGACAGGAGCCAGGTAAACAGTGTAAAATAACTTCAGTGGCCTCTGAGAGAAAGGAAAATTTAAATAATTATTTAAATGCTTTCTATTTAAAACATGTATAATGTACCCAAAGTAGGTGACTTAGAGAATAAAGCTGCTTTAGAGGTGGCTGGTTTGGTTTTTAGCCTGAATGCCTCAGTTATTAACCCCAGCCTCACAAGAAAAGCATTGTCAGAGTAACTTTATTACTGTAGGTAAAGAATGTCAGCCTGTCAGGCAATAACAGCTCATCCCCATTTTGACACAAATTAGAATGAAAATGTCCCAGTGGACACCGTGTGTTTACAACCAGAAGTTGTAAACCTTCTGGAATATTCAGGCAAATTTTTGCTTTTGGGGAGTTTTAACCCTGTCAGGCAGGGTGGGGTTTAACATCGTGCCAGAAATCAAAGGGTTACTTTATTGTATTTAGCAACATTTTACTTCACCATTGCTTTGATGTCTTCTCCACCTGTTCTCCATTCCATCTGGCAAAAGGTCATGGCTGGATTTGGAATTCTCATCCAAGAGTTTGTTCATTTAAAAACCCCAAATTATTTGGGGGTGCTGTGCTATAAATCCTTATTTTAGGATCATAAATCCTTATTTTATAATTATTAACAATCCTTATAAATACTTATTTTAGGATTAATAACCAGAGACACATTTTCCCTTCACCTAAAGTGTTTTTTTTTGTTGTCTCCTTTTGCTCTTTTATATCTGGGGTGGGGATGAGTGTAAGGTGGGATGTGAAAGAAGGGGTTTGCCCTCTTGTGCTGCTCAGAGGCCAAAAAATCAGCTTAAAACTCACCACAAAATCAGCTGAATAACCCCCCAAAAATTTCAGAATAACCCCCCAAAAATTTCAGAATAACCCACCAAAACCACAGCAGCTGAATAACCCCCCTGTGCTCCAGGAGAGCGGCGGCACCCAAAATTCAGAGAACAACTTGAATCATTCTCTTGACCCTAAAATCAATTTAATTTTCTCACTGAAGGCACTGCCTGGAGCGAGGCTGAGTGTCTGCAGGGCCCCGAGGTTTCCAGGATGTTGGAGTGAGTTCCTGCCCATTTTCCAGCCCTTTTCCACGCCCGGAAGCGTGGGGAGGTGACGGAATCCTGAGCTGCATCCTGCCCCGTGTGCCATCTGCTGTGTCCCCTTGGAAAGGGCTGAGCAGGGCTTTGTTCTCTGGGCACTCAGACCTGGCACAGGCTGAGGTGTGGAGAGATGGAAACATGGGCTGGGTTTGGGTTGGGAGGATTTGGGTTTATGGGGCTGGGCGTGAGCAGGGCTCGGGGATTTGGGGTATTCCTGCCCTGTGGGATCCTGTCTGGAGCTCAGACAAAGCTGAGCTGGCTTCTCACAGTGTTTCCAAAAGTAGGACAGGCTGCATTTAAATACTCATTAATTAAAAAGAATGAAATTTATAGTGGAGTCTGGATCCTACGCGGCAGACCTAAAAAACCTGCGGCCAGCAGAAACTGGGCCTGGGATTTCCCTGTTTTTATAGAAAGTCTTTTTGCAGCAAAAGAGGATCTGCCTGCATGAGGAACCAGTTGAACAGAGGGCAATGAAGCTGAAAAGTACAAGGGGGTGGGGAGGAAATGTTCCTTTCTAGCTCCTATTCTGTGAATGCCGTGGCCTTGGCAAGGCCAGGGGTGCACTGAGGACAGGGTGGCAGCCCAAAGGTGACCAAGCTTTGGCACCACCTCATCCAAAGCTTGTTAAATGGACGATCCTAAATCCAATAGTCAGGATCTGTGGTCAGTGGGAAGGCTCCAGCCCACCCAGGGTTGGGGTCTGTAAAGTTCCTCAGACTTCCCAAGCTGCCTTAGAAGAAAAACAGAGTTACTTTCCTGGAAAGACACCTAAAATACTGTTTATAAACCCAGAGGATCTGTGCTGCCACTTCAGAAAAGAAACAAGCAGAGTTATTTTCCTGGAAAAACATCTAAGATAGCACCCATAAACCCAGAGGATCTGTGTTGCCACTTCAGGAAAGAAAAGAAAAAGGCAGAGTTATTCTCCTGGAAAAACACCTAAAATACTGCTTATAAACCCAGAGAATCTGTGTTGCCACTTTGGAAAAGACAAGAAAAGAGAAAAAAGCAGAGTTATTCTGGGAAAACACCTAAGATAGCACCCATAAACCCAGAGGATGTGTGCTGCCGCTCCAGAGCCGTCATCGTTGGAGGCACAAGTGGCAGTGGCAACCCCTGGGCTCTCAGGGAAGATGCTCAGGGTGGAACCAGCAGTGCAGGAGCCCCTGCATCCCCTCTCAGCCCTGCAAACCGAGCGTTCCCTGCCCTGTTAATGCCCCCAGGAAGGGATAACCCCATGTTAATGCCCCCAGGAAGGGATGCCCATGTGGGCATGGGCAGCTCCTGGCTTGCAGGGGCTCCTCTGGCTGCTGGGGCACGGCCTGAGCCCCCCTGCCTTTCCCTGGGGATTGTTTCCCCCTGCTTTTCCCTGGGGATTGTTTCCCCCTGCTTTTCCCTGGGCATTGTTTCCCCTGCCTTCCCCTGGGGATTGTTTCCCCCTGCCTTTCTCCTGGGGATTGTTTCCCCCTGCTTTTCCCTGGGGATTGTTTCCCCCTGCCTTTCCCTGGGGATTGTTTCCCCCTGCCTTTCTCCTGGGGATTGTTCTGGGGCCAGAGCCCCCTGCCTTTCTCCTGGGGATTGTTTCCCCTGCCTTTCCCTGGGGATTGTTTCCCCTGCCTTTCCCTGGGGATTGTTTCCCCCTGCTTTTCCCTGGGGATTGTTTCCCCTGCCTTTCTCCTGGGGATTGTTTCCCCCTGCCTTTCTCCTGGGGATTGTTTCCCCCTGCTTTTCCCTGGGGATTGTTTCCCCCTGCCTTTCCCTGGGGATTGTTTCCCCTGCTTTTCCCTGGGGATTGTTTCCCCCTGCCTTTCTCCTGGGGATTGTTTCCCCCTGCCTTTCCCTGGGGATTGTTTCCCCCTGCTTTTCCCTGGGGATTGTTTCCCCTGCCTTTCCCTGGGGATTGTTTCCCCTGCCTTTCCCTGGGGATTGTTTCCCCCTGCCTTTCCCTGGGGATTGTTTCCCCTGCTTTTCCCTGGGGATTGTTTCCCCCTGCTTTTCCCTGGGGATTGTTTCCCCCTGCTTTTCCCTGGGGATTGTTTCCCCTGCCTTTCTCCTGGGGATTGTTTCCCCCTGCTTTTCCCTGGGGATTGTTTCCCCTGCCTTTCCCTGGGGATTGTTTCCCCTGCCTTTCCCTGGGGATTGTTTCCCCCTGCCTTTCCCTGGGGATTGTTTCCCCCTGCCTTTCTCCTGGGGATTACTTCCCCCTGCCTTTCCCTGGGGATTGTTTCCCCTGCCTTTCTCCTGGGGATTGTTTCCCCCTGCCTTTCCCTGGGGATTGTTTCCCCTGCCTTTCTCCTGGGGATTGTTTCCCCTGCCTTTCTCCTGGGGATTGTTTCCCCTGCCTTTCTCCTGGGGATTGTTTCCCCCTGCCTTTCCCTGGGGATTGTTTCCCCTGCCTTTCTCCTGGGGATTGTTTCCCCCTGCTTTTCCCTGGGGATTGTTTCCCCCTGCCTTTCCCTGGGGATTGTTTCCCCCTGTGTCTCTCCCAGGGATTGTTTTGGTGCTCCTGAGAAGCGCTATCTGCCCTGCCCAGGGCTGCCCATGGGGACAGTGGCTCCGATAAGGCAGGGTGGGGACAGGCTGCCCTGGGGGGTTATTCACTGCATCCCTGCAAATCGCCTGCACACAGCTCCATCCCCGCTCAGCAGCGCCTCTTTTGTGCCCTGGGTGTCCTCTCCCCTCCAAAAAAAGGCGAGTTTTGGGTTATCTGATGTGCTGAGTGCTATCGGTGCTGTGCATGCTGCGGGCTGGAAATGTGGCTTTGAAGAAGGGGTCATGAAAGGCTGATTGTTGGGTGGTGCAGCTGCTGCAGCAGCACTGGGGCTGTTTGTGGGCACCAGGGTGGCCCTGGCACCACAGACCCCCCTGCTCATCACCCCAGCCTGCACCACTCGTGGTTGGCTCAGTGATCCAGGCTCAGCTCTTGGTTTGATCCACAAAGGAGCAGGGTTAGGTGGGATTTTGGGAAGGGATTGTTCCCAGAGCAGCTGTGGCTGTCCCTGGATCCCTGGCAGTGCCCAAGGGACACCTGGCTAGGGCTTGGAGCCACCTGGGACAGTGCAAGGTGTCCCTGCCCAGGGCAACAAAATGAGCTTTAAGGTCCCTTCCAGCCCAAATCGTTCTCTGATTCTGCACTTTAATTCCTGGAAAGGGTGTCACAGAGATGTTAATCAGAGAGTTAACTTTGAGAAAGAAAAGGGAAGGAAAACAGAAACAGGGGAAGTTTGAGCTGATTTGCCATAGAAATGTAAGATCAGATCATGATCTTGTCCTTTAGAACTGCTAAAGGGTTTGCTTAAAATGTTTTTGCTCGGTAAGGAGGAATGGGAAGGTTTAACAATGTTAAACCTGGCTGAACTTTAAACCTGATTTTCACTTGCAGCTGATGGGAAGGTGGGATGCTGTGTCCCTGCTGCAGCCCTGTGCTCTGTGCCTGTCTCTGTGTGACAGGGGACAGGGACAGCTCTCCATGGCCTAAATACTTGGGCAATGACTTCAGTGGCACAGCCCAGATCCTGGCAGTGCTGCTGCCATGAGAGCTCAGATCAGCCTTTCACCCTCAGCACGTGGCAATCGCTGCCCAGAAAAACTCCTCCCTGATTTTGTAAATGTTTTATCTCCTGAGAATCCAGTTTCCCTGGACGAGAGGTTCTTGTTCTGTCCATGGGGTGCTCCTGTAGATGTGGGGCTCTCAGGTGTCTGGGTGTCCCCAGGGGCTCTGGGGGTGGCTGTGCTGTGTCCCCATGCCCTGGCACTGCCAGCCTGGCCCAGCCCGAGTGCACAGGGAGCAGAGATGGAGCAGGGCACGCCGTGCTCCTGTGGGAAAGGAGGGGGCAGCTCCCCAAGGGCAGGCTCTGGATGTGCCACCCCAGGCTGGGGCTGGACGGGGCAGCGTGTCCCTGGCACAGAGCAGGGCTCTGTTCCTGCTGCAGCTGCTCCCTCTGCTTCTCTCTGGCTGGGGAAAAGCCCCTCGGTGCCACCTCCCTCCCAGGCAGCACAGGGACCTTGTGTGACCGTGCTCACAGGGGTGTGAGGATGGGGGACGAGATGAGGATCTCACTCCACATTTCAGAAGGCTGATTTATTATTTTATGATATATATTACATTAAAACTATACTAAAAGAATAGAAGAAAAGGTTTCATCAGAAGGCTGGCTAAGAATAGAATAGCAAAGAATGATCACAAAGGTTTGTGGCTTGGACTCTCTGTCTGAGCCAGCTGACTGTGATTGGCCATTAATTAGAAACAACCCCATGAGACCAATCCCAGATGCACCTGTTGCATTCCACAGCAGCAGATAATCAATGTTTGCATTTTGTTCCTGAGGCCTCCCAGCTTCTCAGGAGGAAAAATCCTGAGGAAAGGATTTTTCATAAAAGATGTCTGCGACGACCTTGCTGGCATTTCTCACCTCCTGTCCCCAGGGCTCCTGTCTTGATTTGCTCTCTGTGGTGTCTGGAGAGGTGGCACAGGCAGAGAAAGAGGAGGCTGTGCCCATCAGCTGCTCTTGGTTTTCCCCACAGCTGGCTCTGCTGCTCCTGCCCTGTATTCCTCCTGCCAAGGGCAGTGCCAGCAGTGCTGGGCAGCGCTGGGGACAGGGAAGAGCTGAGTGTTGTATTGCCCTGCCAGGACCTTGCTGAGCTGGTGCTTTCCAGCCCAGTGAGGGAGGGCTGCCAGGGCCAGCCCTGCCAGGGCCAGCCCAAACCCCTTCCTCGGGTGTCTCAGCCATCCAGCCCCTGCTCCCACAGCCCTCTGTGCACCAAGCTTGGAGCAGGGAGTTGCTAGGAAACTCAGAACTGCCTGAAAGGATTTTCTCCTCTATTTTTTAGTTATTTTCCCAATGTTGTGGTGTTGTCTGCATGCAGACAGGGCCAGGAATGCTCCCTTGGAGCACAGTGCTCTTCCAGGACTGGTGATTTGAAGGATGCTTGGGCCTCTCAACTATCAGGCATGAGAAAATTCACTTTGATTTGAGAAATGAGGGGTTAGCTGCTGAATGATTGATTATGTTTATGGCATTTGGATGGAAGGGGAAAACTGGAAATTCCCTTTTGATGCACAGAAGGTTGTAGGTGCAACAGGAAACATTTGATAAATAATGTTTACTAATTTGTTCTAATGAACAATAAATATTGCAGAATCACTGCAATCAGAACCTTTTATCCATGCTGTAAATCCATCCATTTTCATTAGAATAAATTCAGAGCAAAATTGGGCATTGTCACTCTTTAATTTTAGGCTGAAGATGCTGGGTCGGGGTGGAACTTCCCTCTCCCCAAACCTTGCCTGTTTATTTGCATGGCCCAGGAGCTGTGCTGCTTTCTGTGGGTGTTCCAGCAGCCCCAGCCCCCTGTCTGTGCCTCTGTGGCCTTTGGGTGCAAGCTCTGGAACATCACGTGCAGCTCTCTGGGCTTCTCCTCTCTGCCCCCTTTGCTGAGGGCCAGCAGAGGTGTTTGTGCTGAGCTTTGGTCACAATTTTGTTTGGCAGAGCTGCCCAGGGGCTGTGGCTGGAGCTGAGCTCTCTGCTGGGGCTGCTTTCCTGCCCTCAGCTTCTATAACCAAAGGAAGGCATTTCTGCTTTTCAATGTTTTTTTATTTAACGGTTTTTGGGGTGTTTCATAAGCCACTTCCCCTTCCCTCTTGCTGAAATGTTGCCACAGCTGCCAGAGCAGCAGGGCTGGGCCTGGGCTGTGCTGGGCCTGGGGCTGGGCCCGGGCTGGGGCTGTGCTGCTGTGCCCTGCCCAGGGGTCACCAGCTCCTCTTTGGTGGCACCTGGGCATGAATCCAGCATTTCAACAAAACCCCAAATAGGATTCTTTATGGTTCTAGGGTGCCCGATAGGCTTGGAAGCCATGGAATGGTTTGGGATGGAAGGGACCTTAAAGCTCATCTCATTCCACCCCTGCCATGGCAGGGACACCTCCCACTGTCCCAGGTGGCTCCAAGCCCATCCAGCCTGGCCTTGAGCACTGCCAGGGATCCAGGGGCAGCCACAGCTGTGCCAGGGCCTGCCCACCCTCACAGGGCACAATTCCTTCCCCAAATCCCATCCATCCCTGCTCTGTCAGTGTGAAGCCATTCTCTGTTTCCATCACTCCCATTCCTGAGGAACACTCTCTCTATTTTTAATTTTTTTTGTGCCCTTCAGGCACTGGAAGGCCCCAGTGAGATCATCCCAAAGCTTCACTCCTCCAGGTAGAACAGCCCCAGCTTTCCCAGCCTGTCTCCATTCCTGCTCCATTGATTATCTGACAGCACCACGAGCACTGACTCAATCCTGGCCATTCTGTGTTTATTGATACAGGGAGGTTCGTGAGGAGGCAATTAATCAGGGGCAATTAACCATGATGTAATCCCTGGGAATCACGTGAGGGATCAGGAGTGGGGTGGGACAGGCCCAGCTATCACCCCACAATTGAGCATCCCTGGTTTCTCCAGGTTCCTCCTGGGGCTCCAGCCTGGTGACATCTGCAGCATCAGCTCTCCTGGCATGGGGACAAGGAGGGGAGGAAGAGCTGACACAGAAATTTGGTGGCATGGCACCTGTGGGGATGACCCCATGGCCTGGGGTGCAAAGGAGCCGAATGAGACCCTTGGGGAGCTCTCAGTTCTGCTTTTTGTGCCAGTGAGAGTTCAGGGAGGGTTTTCCTCTGCCTCACCTAGAAACTGGCCGTGCTGAACCCTCCAGCCTTCCCCTCATGGGTTCTTGCAGGGCTTAAAATAGTTCCTGTGTTTGTCACGCTGGGATTTCACAATAGCTGCGGGGTGAGTCACAGGCAGAGGCCAAAGAGCCACTTCTGTCACCTGGGCAGGCACCTCTCAGCCCTGGCATCCACAAAAACCAGCAGTGCTTTCCCTCTGAGGAGCAATCCTGCTCATCCCCTGTCTCCTGGTGTTCCAGGGGTTGGGCAGCATCCCCCGTGCCCCAGGGCTCTCAGGGAAATCCTTTCCCTGGTTCCTGCTGGACTCCTGTGTGGCTCTCTGCTGTCTCTCAGTTTACTGAGTAACTTTTATGTGACATTTGTGGAATGCACAAATTCCAGCCCTGCTCCTGTCCCCGTTCCCACTTCTGTCACCTGGGCAGGCACCTCTCACCCCTCAGATCCACAAAAACCCAGCAGAGCTTTCCCTCTGATGGGAAATCCTGCTCATCCCCTGTCTCCTGGCATCCCAGGGGTTGGGCAGCACCCCTTTTGTCCCAGGGCTCTCAGGGACATCCTTTCCCCTGTTTCCTGCTCCTCTCTCTCAGTTTACTGAGTAACTTTTATGTGACATTTGTGGAATGCACATTCCAGCCCTGCTCCTGCACTGACCTGTCACCATTGACTTGCTCAGGGGCTGCTGGTGGCCACGAGGGGATTTTGGGGTTGAAATGACTGTAATGAACCCCTTGGAGTTCAGCAGCACCTCCTGGGCACTGTGCTGGCAGCTCTCTGCTTGGGTTTTTTATTTTTGGTGCTAATTAGCACCCTAAGGACAAATTATCTGTGGGATTGAAATGTCCAGGAGTGGAGGAGCTGAAAATGGAACTGGCATCCAGCAGCCTCAAGCTGCACCAAGGCTTGGATATTAGGTTGGACAGGTTGGATATTAGGAAAAAGTTTTTACAGAAAGGGTGATAAAGTTCTGGAATGTTCTGCCTGGGGAGGTGGTGGAGCCACCATCCCTGGGTGTGTTTAACAAAGCCTGGATGTGGCACTGGGTGCCAGGGTTTGGGTGAGGTGCTGGGGCTGGGTTGGACTGGATGATCTTGAAGGTCTCTTCCAACCCAGTGATTCTGTGAATTCTGTGTGTGATTCTGTGTGTAGTTCTGTGTGATGCTCTGTAAATTCTGTGTGTTATTCCATGTGTGATTCTCTGATTCTGTGTAATTCTGTGCATGGATTCTGTGTGTGAATTCAGTGAGTGATTCTGTGAGTTCTCTGTGTGAATTCTGTGAATTCTGTGTGATTCTGTGTGTGATTCTGTGAATTCTCTGTGTGATTCTCTGTGTGCATTCTGTGAATTCTGTGTGTGGATTTTGTGTGTGATTCTATGAATTCTGAGAATTCTGTGAGTGATTCTGTGAATTCTGTGTGTGGATTTTGTGTGTGATTCTGTGAATTCTGTGTGTGATTCTATGAATTCTGAGAATTCTGTGAGTGATTCTGTGAATTCTGTGTATGTGATTCTGTGAATTCTGTGTGTGATTCTCTGTGAATTCTGTGTGTGATTCTATGAATTCTGAGAATTCTGTGAGTGGTTCTGTGAATTCTGTGTGATTCTCTGAATTGTGTGTGAGTTCTGTGTGTGATTCTGTGCATCCTGTGTTTGATTCTGTGTGATTCTATGAATTCTGTGA
This sequence comes from Ammospiza caudacuta, assembly GCF_027887145.1. NCBI lineage: Eukaryota > Metazoa > Chordata > Aves > Passeriformes > Passerellidae > Ammospiza > Ammospiza caudacuta. The sequence continues at coordinate 16,760,591 of NC_080608.1, read as the reverse complement.
GTGATTCTGTGTGTGATTCTGTGAATTCTCTGTGACCCTGTGCATTCTGTAACCCCTGTCCATCCCAGCTCACACGATGCAGGGATGCAGAGGTGCCTCTGCCCTGGCCCCCGCCCCAGGCAGGCACAGGGGGCTCGCAGCTGCTCCCCAGGGGTGCAGCCATAGCAGTGAGCCAGGCTGGGCTGTGGTGCCTCCCCAGCCCAGTGTGCAGCCCCTGGCCCAGCCCAGCCCCTGCCCTGCTCCCGGCTCTCCCCAGGTGCTGCAGGGCCCCAGCATCCTGCAGGGCTGGGCCGGCAGGGCCCCTCCGCTGGGAGCAGAGCTCCATCCAGGGGAAGCCCCACCTCTTCTCACAATATTTACTTCCCCTGCTTGGAGCTCTCCCAGCTCTGCGAGTGCGGAGCAAACACAGTGGGGCACTTCTGGCTGCTGTTTGGAAGGGCTGGGCTTCTCCCCGTGCTCCTTCCACGTTTCCCCCTGCCCTGCCCTCTGTGTGAGAGCCTCTGCTGCTGGCTGGGTGAGAACCCAGCTGGGCTGAGCGAAAGAAACCCCCTAATTTCTCCTGAAAGCAGCAGGAGCTGCTGGCCTGAGCGTGGGCAGGGAGCCCAGATGGAAATGGATTTGTCCCCTGTGTGAGGACAGGGCTGTCCCTGCCAGCTCCTGGAATGCAGCAATGCTTCAAAACACAGCACAGATCCCTCGTGTTCCTCCCTCTGCTGAATGATTTGCCCAATATTCCTTCCTGCCTGCCCAGCTGTCCCTTGGTGCGTGTGACAGTGTCACCCAAGCTGTGTGAAGCTGTTCAGGGGGGTTTGTGGTGTTTGCAGCAGGGATTTATCCTCCTGTGAGCTCCCCTGAGGGTTTTCCAAACACAGAGATGGAAACTGCAGAGTGGGGAGAAAGGTCACGAGCAGAGCTTTGTGACGGTGTTCACAGGGGTGTGAGGATGAGGGAAGAGACGAGGATCTGACTCCATGTTTCAGAAGGCTGATTTATTATTTTATGATATATATTACATTAAAACTGTACTAAAAGAATAGAAGAAAGGATTTCATCAGAAGGCTGGCTAAGAATAGAATAGCAAAGAATGATAACAAAGGTTTGTGACTCAGCTCTCTGTCCAAGCCAGCTGACTGACCATTAATTAAAGCCAGGTGATTGACCATTAATTACAAACATCCAACATGGGCCAATCACAGATGCACCTGTTGCATTCCACAGCAGCAGATAATCAATGTTTGCATTTTGTTCCTGAGGCCTCTCAGCTTCTCAAGAGGAAAAATCCTAAGGAAAGGAAGGATTTCCCATAAAAGTTGTATGTGACAGAGCTTGGCTGGCTCCTCCAGGGGTTTCATCCACAGTGGGAATTGTTGCCCTGGGGGAGAGGGGAGGAAAAGGTGGGAGGAGGTGGAATTGTGGGGAGCAGTGGGTGAGCTGCTGACTCAATGAGCTGCTGGGAATGTCTGCATGCTCCTGAGTCAGCAGCTCCTGTCTCACCCCTCTGCCACGAGTGACACATCTCCTGCTGCAGCTGGGCTGTGGATTTTACAAATTTTACACAATCACTGAGGTTGGAAAAGGCTTTCAGCATCATCAGATCCAGGCTGTGCCCCATCCCCACCAGGTGCCACCTCCAGAAATTCCTGGAACACTCCATTGATGGGCTCTCCCAACCTCCCTGGGCAGTTCCAGTGCCTGAGCCCCCTTTCCATGGGGAAATTCCTGCTGTGCCCACCCTGAGCCTGCCCTGAGCCCCCTTTCCATGGGGAAATTCCTGCTGTGCCCACCCTGAGCCTGCCCTGAGCCCCCTTTCCATGGGGAAATTCCTGCTGTGCCCACCCTGAGCCCCCTTTCCATGGGGAAATTCCTGCTGTGCCCACCCTGAGCTCCCCTGGCCCAGCCTGAGCTGTTCCCTCTCCTCCTGTCCCTGTCCCTGGGAGCACAGTGCCATCCCCACCTGGCTGCACTCTCAGATAGATCTTGGTTGGATTATCTGCATGTTCAGGATTTCTAGTAATTCACCTGTGGTATCATCAGAGAACTTCTACACTTTGAGGTTTCCTTGCTTCCTTTTTTCTCCCCATGCTACAAACAACAGGGTGTACCTCCTTCCCTCAAAGCTTCCCTCTCCCTGTGATGGGAAGTGGTTTGGCTTTGGAGCCCGGAGGGAGGAAGGAGGACCCAGGCACTCTGTGCCAGCTTTGGGAAGCAGAAATGGCCCTGCAAGTTCCCTCCTGGTGAGATGGCTGGGGCCAGCCAAGCTGAGCAGGAACTGGAGCTCTTTAATTTACAGGAACCATCCATGGGATGGGCAGTGTTAAAAGCCCCCTACACTTTAGAGCATTTTGTGGCAGATATTTCTGAGTTGCTGTGCACATTTCAATCCCAATGCTTGGCTTGCTGGGCTGTGAGCGCACACTGACAGCTCAGCTTGCCATCACCATAAAATAAAATAATTGGACTCAATAAATGGAGGTTTTCTTCAACATCAATAAAAAGGGAGTTTTCAACATAGCAGAGGGCAACTTTTTATATTGATAAATTAATTTATCAACATATTGTGATAAATTAATATTTATAACAGTAAATATTAATTTATTGTGATAAATATTAATTTAATATTGAATTTATCACATATATTGTGATAAATGTGATAAATGTTAAAATACCAGTGATAAATGTTAAAAACACCCACAACCCAAAGCTGCTCCAGGGTGGAGTGCCCATCCCTGGAGGAGTCCAGGGAGCAGATTCCAGAGCTCAGCAATTTGCTGCTCCTCACTTTCTCTGCACTCACCCTGATTTCCCTTCCAGGCCAAGAACAAGGAGACGGGAGCTCTGGCAGCTGCCAAGGTCATCGAGACCAAGAGTGAGGATGAGCTGGAGGATTACATGGTGGAGATTGAGATCCTGGCCACCTGTGACCACCCCCACATCGTCAAACTGCTGGGAGCCTTCTACTGGGATGGCAAACTCTGGGTAAGGCTGGGCTGGCACATCCTGCCCCTGTCATGGTGAACAAACCCCTGTCTGGAGCTGATTGAGCATCAGAAATGAGTCATGAGCTCACTCTGTGCTCAGGGCCTGGATTTTCCCTGCTGTCCTCATCACCAAACTCTCTTCTTGCTAAAGCTGCTGGTAAAAACCCAAGGGAGGGCCAAGGGATTTCACAGGGAACTTGGAGTTGGGTTTTTTCCCACCATTAAGAGTTTGTAAAGGGAGAAAAAGCATCACCAGTAAGTTCCCCTCTCTTTTAAAGCACCAGCTGGAAGGGAGACTCTTCCAGGTGATTTTCAGGATTTGGGGCTGATTTGGGGCTCAGGCCCTGCAAAGCAGAGGCACCTGATAGCAAGAGCTGCATTGTGGAGGGGCAGGAACATAAAATGCAGTGGAGTGGGTTGGTGCAGGGGCTGGAACAGCAGGTTCCTGCAGCTCTCTCCCCTAGCCCAGCAGGTTTATAGATGGTTTTTGATTTCCCCTGCCTGCTGTTCTCTCAGAGTGGTGAAAGCTTCAGAGGAAGCCGAGTGTGAGAGGCAGCAGAGGAAGCTGAGTGTGAAATGCTCCTTCCTGTGCTCTGTGCAGGGCATGGAGGGGCTGAGGGAGTGAGCCCTTGGGTGCTCAGCTCTGTGCCTGGGTGAGGATTGTGGAAATCAGGTGAACAGGAGCATTTCCAAACCCATCTCCTCAGTTCATCTGCTCCTCCTTGAACCGCAGGAAGTCAGGAGAGTGGCAAAGGGTGCGTTCAGCAGCTCTGCTGCTTCTTCCTTCCTGTTTTTAACGTCTCAGATACCTCTGTGGCCTCCCCGGGTAGATTTAACAGAGTTAAAGAGGAGATCTCAGCTTGTGGGGCTTGCCTGGTGTGAGCTGGGCTGTTGGAGCTGCCAGTCCCTGCCTGTGGTGCCAGTCCCAGCCTGGCTCCAGCAGTGCAGGAGGGGGATGTTTCATTGGGCTGGTTCAGCAGCACCTTCTGCATTGTCAGCACGTGTTTTCTTGGTTAAAAATCCATGGCTGAAGGCCCTGAGCCCTGTGGAACACCCAGCTTGCAGTGCTGCAGTGTTTCTGCTCTCTCTTCTGCTCTCGAGGGAGCTGAGCTGTCCCGTTGGTATTTTGGATGGATTCTGAGCCCTGGCTATGTTAAGAGCAAGGTAAATATGTACTCTGTGAGGAAGGGAAGGACAAACATCCCTCCTAGGATTGGGATTTGGATGGATTGCAAGTGCAGCAGGATTAATCTGGGCTGAAGTAAAAAGGCAAACACAGCCTGAGCCGGGGTGAGAGATGAGGCTGCTTCAGCTGCCACCTTCTTTGGCTTCACCTCCCTGCCCTGCTCTGAAATGTCAGCCCCATCCCTGCCATGGGGAGCTTTGCCTTCCCTCCTTCCTTCGTTCCTGGAGGAACGGGGATTGCAGAGTTCCTTTGTGACCTGCCAAAATTAAACTCTGCCACAGGAGCCTCCTGTCTGGGGCTCCCCACCAGGGCAGGGTCTGGGGTCCTGTCAAACCCTCCCTGCAGCCCCAGCATTGTTCTGGGAGCAGGATCCTTCTCTTTATCTCGTTTTTGGAGTAGCATTTGCATTTCAGTGCTCAGGCTGGTTTTATTAATGCTCCAGTGTTTCCCTGGCTTGGAGGGGAGTAATTAAGCCAGGCTGGTTTATTTCTGCAGGGCTTTTAGTCCCCACCAGATTTTCCCTGAAGTCAGAACCTTCCTCTGCTTGGTGACCAGTGCTGCTGGGGAAAATCTGCATCCAAACATAAAGAGCAGCTTTTATTGCTCTGCCCACGTCCCTTCCTCGTTGCTGTCTGTGCAGTTGTTTGAAACAGTATTTTCCTGCAGCATTTGCATGCTGGGTGCCTGGATTCTCAGATAAAACCTCTGGGGGTGCCTGTCTGGTCAGGAACCCTCTGTGGCTCCCTTGCTCCTCACAGCCCAGCATGGAAAGGGAATATTCCAAGTGAGCAGCTCCAGATGTGCCCAAGCTCCTGGGTGGCAGCAGCTTGAATAATTCACAGTGCCACAAGCTCTTCCTAAATCACTGTGGCTGTTCTTTCCTTGGGGAAATGTGTGAGGAACCCTCTGCCCGCCCTGAGCTGGGTCAGGTCCCCCTGGCTCTGCCAGGCTCCTCTTTGTGCTCCAGCAGCCAGGAGGAGACATGAAATGAGATATTTATGGAGCAAAAGACCTTTCTGTGCAAGGGGAAATGGCTCATCCTCCTGCAGCTGCTCAGAAATCCTCAGCACTGAAAGGAAAGCACAAACCAGAGAGTTCCTCTGGGTTTTATACCTGGTTTTAAATTGTAAAAGGAGGAAAACCCCAAATCTTGTGTGGGATGGAGCACAGCCCACTGTGAGCAAGGGTTGGGAAAGCACCAGTGAGTTCCCAGGGATAAATCTGGTGGGATAACAGCATCCAGCATGAACTTTCTTGGCATTTAAATCCTCAGCAGAGAGGCTGTGCCCTGCCAGCAGCTCCTATCTCGTTCCATCCCCCTCCACCTCCTTTCCTTTGCTCATGGCAGAGGCCAAGGAGTCTTGTGCTGCTTGAAAACAGCCCAGGGAAGCTGCAGAACTGCCCTGGTGGGAGCTTTCAGGATTTTATTTTATTTTTATTACAAGCCCCGTGGCATTTCATGTTCTTTTGCATAAATCCTGGCTGCTGGAAATGGGGGCACTGAATGAAAGCTGAGATTCTCATGCTTGCTTTTAAAGAGTTTGGTTTGAGTCCTTGTGGCTGGGACACATTTTAAATTCTCTTTTCCTGCACTGTGATGCAGGACTTGGAAACACAGAAGCAAACCCCCCTCACCCAATATAACACAGCTTTTAAAATGGACTTTTAAAAGTTATTTGTGGCTTAGGAACGGGGCTGAGAGGGGGTTTGCTTGCTTTGAACAGGATTTTCCCTGATAATTATTACAGCATGGGAAAGGAGCACAACAACAGCTCTTGTGTTTTGTGTCCCTCTCAAGGGCTGCGTGGTTGGGAGTCTTTTTTTCCCCCTTCCAAAACAACAACAAAAAGCCAGGCTGAGAGCTGGGAGGAAGGGAGGAACTTCTGATGTGCTGCTGCTGCTGCAGCATTCTGCAGTTCCCAGTGTCTCCTCCCGCAGCCAGAGCACTGATAACACACAGGGGAGGAGAATTCTGTTTGTGTGACCTTTCCTGCAGGAAACCTCTGCTCCCAGGGCATGGTGGCTGTGCCCAGCCAGCCCAGCAGCAAACCCAGGAGCCTGAGATGCTGCAGCACTGAGGCTGCAGGAACCGCTAGAAATTCCAGGTATCTCTAGAAATTCCAGGTATCTCTAGAAATTCCAGGTATCTCTCGAAATTCAAGACATCTCTAGAAATTCAATGATATCAAAACATCATTTGGCCCCAGGTGTTGGAGCTCTGTGCTGGTGGTGGGACAGCTTTTCCAGGGAAGCCCTGGGGAGTTGTCTCCCCCTGTCCTGCTTCTCCCTGCCCCAAGGTTGCCATGGCAAAAGGGTTTTTGAATAAACAGCATTTTCCTGGAGATCAAAGCAGGGGTTGCTGCTCCGTGCAGGTAACCCTGCCTGCCTGGGCCTTTTGGGGAATGGCTCATTTAACCAGCTCAGGGTTTCTCCTGTGTGGGTACAGACTCCCACAGCTGGCACAGACACTCCAGCTCTGTGCTGCTCTTTGTGCTCACATTAAAAAAGCCCTTTGCATTTGCTGTGGGCAGGCCCTGACCTGCCCAGCCAGGCACTTTTGGGATTGCTCCCCCTTTGATATGGATGTTGACTGGAGATTTGGGCATTCTTGAAAATCCTGTAGCATAAAGAAATGCTCATTATCCCATGCACTCGACTGCTGGGCTATGTAAAGCATCTGCAGCCTCTGAGGCTGGCAATACCTTTGCTTTAAAACAAACAGAAAAGGGAGCTGGTAGCAGGCTCAGATTCCCCTCAGTTTTCCTTAGCAAAGGGAGGTTATCACAACTTGCAGGGATGTCTTGCAGGGTGAGCAGCCTGAGCTTGGCTGAATGCCCGTGGGGATGTGTTTGTGTGAATGCTGCACCAGAGCAAGGCTCTCCAAGCTGCTCCTCTCCATTCCCTGAGGAATCCCGTGGCTCTTTGTGTCCCTTTAAAGCTCCACTTGGCAGCAGAGCTGCAGCCCTTCCTACTTGGCCTCCTGCTCCTGGAGCTTTGTACCAAACTTCCCCCAGAAGTTGCTGAACTTTGTTGTTTGAGCTAGCGGGACTCGAGCACAGCCCAGGGAAAGCCCAAGAAAACAAAGAGATCCCAAACTCTGCTGAACAGCTCACCAGAGGAACAGCAATCCCTCCCCTTCCTCAGGAACATAAATCCCAGTCCCTGTGGGATCTGGCAGGGCTGGGGAGCTGCTGCAGGATCAGCCCCGCTGGGAATAGCAGCACTGAGGGGGTGGGGTTGGCTGGACCGGTTTCCAAATTCCTACCAGTCCAGAATTCAGGCAGAACTGCAAAACACCCCCAGGAGCTCCAGCAGGGTGGGTAGGAGAGGAGCAGGTGTGGGCAGAGAGCAGCAGGGCACTGCCTGGCCCTGGGAATGCAGCAGGGACATCACAGCAGGGACATCTCCTCCCTGGCCTCAGGGGCAGCTCCTCAGCTCGGCCAGAGCCGCAAAGTGGAAAAAGTGATGCAGCCCAGTGGGGTTTTGGTGCTTTGCTGCATTTCCTGGGTCAGCAGTTTGCTGCTCAGAGCAGCACAGTTGAAGTGGGTGATCACTCCTGCTCCAGCTTTGGGGCTGTGTCTCTGCAGCTGGGATGAGATGGGTCAGATCTCTGGTGGCATCTCCTTCCCTTCTCTCTGCCTGGCCATTCCCAAAGGCCTGGAGGTGTAAATCTTCCTCTGTTGGAAATCTGGGCAGCAAGTTCCCCCTCTGTGCTGTGAACGTGAGCTTCAGCATTCAGCCTCCTGGCAAGTGACCATAAATCCTATTCTGGGTAAAACTGGGGGGTTTCCCTTAAAACAGAGAGAAACCCGATGATTTTTAGCAACCCCCAAAATGATTTATGGCAAATTGCCACAGCCCAGGTGAGTTCAGGAGTGCTCCTGCAGGTACCAACAGGACAGCCTAAAGGAGAACAGAAACCTTTGTCTGCCACCCTTTGCACAGGATAACGTTGCATGAAGAGGTTATTGAGGTAATAATTCCTTGTGATTGCACAGCCTTGTCATCTGCACACCCTGGAAGGCTTCAGAAAAGGCCTGGTGTCATTATCCTGGCTCTGAGAGTGAAGGCACAGACAGGGATTTGCCTAAAGTTTCCCCAAGGGTAAATGGCACTTGGGAATGAGTGCTGGGTGCTGGGTCCCAGTGCAGGGCTGGAACGTGAGGCCGGAGCTTCATGAAAAGAAAAGCAGAGCAGACAAGAAGCCTTGTAGGCAAATCAGCTTTCAAAGCACCTGAAAACTTTGTTTAGGACTGAATTGCAATGAGCCACGTTCCCACTTGGCTGGATCTCCCAGGGAATGCTAAGGAGCAGGGTTTGCATAGACAGGAATATTTATGAACTCCCTGTGGATAGGAAACAGTGCCTTGAAACCCAGCTTCAGCAAGGAGGGATAGCTTGCAGGTTTAAACTTTATTCTGTGTCAGATATAGCCTGAAAGTTGTCATTTTCAGGGAGGGAGGGATGTCCTTTTGCAGACCTCGTGGCCTGGAGTGATCCATTGACTTCAAAGCCCTCACTGGAACTGTTCAACAGCAACACTCAGGGTTGTGTGATGGATCCAAGCACCCTGTGCTGGAAATTGGGGATGATTAGGAGAAGTAGTTGTTGTTTCTAAAAAGCCCTGGAACTGTTAACCAGCAACACTCAGGTTGTGTGGTGGATCCAGGCACCTCATGCTGGAAATTGAGGTTGATTAGGACAAGGGGCTGTTCCTAAAAAGCCCTGGAATTGTTAAACAGCAACACTCAGGTTGTGTGGTGGATCCATGCCCGTCATGCTGGGAATTTGGGGATGATTAGGACAAGGGCTTGTTGTTTCTAGGGAGATGCCAAGCAGGAATGGAAAACTCCTCAAGCCCTTTGCCAACCCTTCAGTGCATTGTTCTCCTCCTGGCCAGGTGAGGCTCTGGGGCTGTGCTGGAACTGCTGACTCCATAAAAGCCACCAGGAAACTTGTGCTGGGTCAAACTCCAGCTCTGCCAGTGAGCTTTGCCCTCTGAGATGCCTCATCTCCCTCAGATGCTGACACAGGGCACTTGGGGCATCTTCCCACTGAAGCAGCAACTTCTTCCTTTTTGCTATTTATATCTGAAACGATTCTTGGAGTTTTGCTTCCCATCCCATAACAAAGTGAACTTAGTGGCCTCCAAATGCTGATAACTTGGTGAGAAAAGGGATCCCACTCACAGCCCTCCGAGCAGCACAAGGAGCTTTTTGCAACATCAAAACCATTTGGTTGAACTCAAAGGAGTTTCAATTTGTGCTGCCAACATTGCAGTAGGGATGGGAATTTTTCTGCCATCTGTGGGGGGCAGTCCAAGGAAACATTTTGTCATCTTGCAGTGATTTAAATGTGCAGAGCTCATCCCCAGTTTCCTTCAGATCAGCAGGGAGCCCTGCACTTCGCCAGGAGTATTGACTTTGTTCTCCATAAAGTTTTCTTACTCTGAAACTCCCTAAACTTTGTGTCCCTTGTTTCCTGCCCTGCATCGTCTTCCCCCCACCCCTTATGGGGACAACATTTTTTCATTTCTGATTTCAAATATTTTTCTCTGTAGGTTATTTTGTCCAGAAAAGGGGGGCAGAAAAGGTTTATTATATTTAAAGTCTCTGAATGGTGTCCTTGTCCGTGAGGGAAAATTGGCAAGCTTGGAGCCTTCTCTTACAGAGAGGGAATTATTTCACTTCCACCTACAGCATATTTGCCATGTCAGGCCAGCTTTTGACATTTGTGCTGCTCTGGGGCAGCCAAGAGGCTTTTGGTGGCTTCTGGATTGTTCTGTGCCCTCTCTGTGGCTGCTGAGGGCTGGCTGCAGCTGGAGCTGGTGGCTTTTGCAGATCACAGTGGCCTTTGGGTGTTGTCCCCTTTTGTCTTGGTGCTGCTCTGGTCTCATGGTGTCGCAGACATCTTTTATGAAAAATCCTTCTTTTAGGATTTTTCCTTCTGAGAAGCTGAGAGGCCTCAGGAACAAAATGTAAACAATGATTTTCTGCTGCTGTGGAATGCAACAGGTGCATCTGTGATTGATCCATGTTGGATGTTTCTAATTAATGGCCACTCACAGCCCAGCTGGCTTGGACAGAGAATCCGAGACAGAGCCTTTGCTATCATTCTTTGCTATTCTATTCTTAGCCAGCCTTCTGATGAAATCCTTTCTTCTATTCTTTTAGTACAGTTTTAATGTAATATATATCATAAAATAATAAATCAAACCTTCTGAAACATGGAGTCAGATCCTCGTCTCTTCCCTCAACCTGAGACCCCTGTGAACACGGTCACATCATGGGGCTCCAGGAATGAGCCTGGGATGGATTTTGTGGTTCAGCCCCCAGCAGAGAGCAGGAGCAGCTCAGCCTGGCTCTGGGTGAGCCCGTCTGGTGGAGCAGTGATTTCCACCTGGGTGATTTCCAGATTGGAGCAGGGCTTGGCAAAGGAGTGTCCCAGCTGGCCCCAGCCCTGCTGCACTGCAGGGACCCCGCAGGGACACCCCAGTGCTCCCTGGCATGCAGAGGAAGGAGCCAGATGTGCCCACAGGGGTGCCCAGCAGGGCTTTCCTGGCACCACCACCCACTTACAGGAAAAGCAGCCAGGAATCCTTCACATTCAGCAGAAACACAGCAAAGGGAGAAGGGAAAGAGCCCGAGGAGCTGGGGGGCCCTGGCTGCTGCAGCTGTGCTGGTGCTGCACACAGGGGTGAGCTGTGGGTGTGAGGGTGGCAGTGAGAGGGGCACAGAGCAGAAACAGGCACTGCCAGCTGCAAACCCCCTCTGCTCCTGGAACTTTGGGCCAATTCCCCACTCTGGATGCTGAGAAGGTGGGCCAGGTGTGATGGGTGGCAGTGAGAGGGGTGGCAGTGAGAGGGGCACAGAGCAGAAACAGGCACTGCCAGCTGCAAACCCCCTCTGCTCCTGGAGCTCTATGCCAGCTCCACATCTGGATGGAGAGAAGGTGGCCCGGGTGTGATGGGTGGCAGGAGGGAACCTGCAGCTCTCTCTGCAAGTGCAGCACGGTTTCCTTTATCAGGTTTGGTTTCTCTTATCTCCTCAGCCCTGTGTGCCAGCACAAGGCTGTGCTGGGGGTGCTTTCCACTGTGGGTGACAAGGACACCTCAGAGCTGGCCCAGAAACGTGGCAGGGCCACGCGGGTGCAGCAGGATGCTGTGGCTTCCCCACAAACACAGAGGGCCCCACTGCTGCAGCCTGGGAGGAAATGGTGAGGGCTGGAGCTGTGCTCAGCTCCTGGGCCAGGCTGGGGGGGTCTGGGGGCATGGCAGGGCTCTGTGCCCACTGGGGGCTGCAGGTCTTGTCACAGTGTCACAGAATCACCTGAGGGTACCCTGAGCTGGAAGGGACCCACCAGGATCACCAAAGTCCAGCTCTGATCCTGCACTGGGACTCCAAGTTAAAACTAACTTGTTAAGACAGATAAAACCCAAAATCTGAGATGTCCCCAGAGCCAGCCTGGACAATCCCAACCCCTGCAATCTCCCACCATGTGAGAGAAGGTGGAGCAGATGGGATGGGTGGCAACGTGACAGCTTTTCCTTCCCCAGCTCTCTCTCCATGTGCTCCAACCCTCCCATTTCCCCCTCCTGCCCACACAACGATCCCACAAATGATGGGCAGAGGGGTCTGAACCCTTTCCATGACCTCCTGAAGGCAATTAAGGAATCTTAATGAGATTCCTGAATTGCTGCAGGGCTGCACTGCAGACCCAGCACAGCATTTCCCCATAACCCCATGTGTGTTCACAGATATTCAGAACACCAACGGGGAACAAATCCCCCCACACAGGGATGGCTTTTGCTTTCCACCCCCTGGCCCTTCCTGCCTGCCAGGGAAGGTTTGTGGGCACTGCCCTCTGGTGAGTAAGAGCCAAACCCTGCTGGGGCCAGCAGCTGTCCCACCCTTGGCCACTGGGCACTGTTTGGTGACATTATCTCTCCAGATAAGCTTTGTGTGTGTGGTTTTGCTCTTTGTTTTAGCCATGGAGAAAGTTCCAGACATGCCCAAGAGGCAGGAGCTGTCCTGCCCATGGTGGCAGGAGTGAGCTGGGGCTCGGTGCCACCTTGGGGGCACCTGGGCAGGAGAGGCTGCTCCTTGGTTTTTGTCCCCAAAATGCCTCCAGATCCTGCTGTGGTGAGCACAGGATCAAGATGAGCCATGGGAAAAATCGAGGTGACCACCATTTAACTTGAGTGGATTTTCTCTTATGAATTTCAGTTTAATGTTGCCCATTGCAAAGGTTTTTTGGAAAGGAAAGCTTTTGTCTGCATGCAGAGCTCTGTGTTTTTGTTTTGTTTCACATGTTTTATTGAAACCGTCACAAAGGTTTTCACAGGTAGTGACAGCAAGTTCCTTTCTATTTCAGCCCAAATCTGTTCTGTGTGTGCAGCCAGAGCATCCCCTGGAGCTGGGATTGAGTGAGCCCAGGGGGTTCTGAGCCCCTTGGCTGGGGCTGATTTGGGGCTGGGGGCTCTGTCTGTGCCTGTCACTCAGATAACTCAGAAATTGAGCTAAATGTGATTTTTGGGGTGGTTTTATGGACTGGAAGCCAAAACATGGATGGTGGATTTGTAGGAGCTTTGATGTGGCACTGTGTCCCCCCAGCTGCCTGGGCTGAGGAAGTGCCTGGATTTCCTGGGACAATGATTTCCTCCGCACAAAAATCCTGGAAGCCCCTGGGTTTGTTGTGCACGGGAAATCATTAGGAACAGGATGTTTGCTGCCTGCACACCCACAGGGCCCCGAGCAGCATCAGGAGGAGGAGCTGTGGGTGCTCCCAGCCCTCACACAGCTGCTGCTGTCACCTCCATGGCAGAGCCCTCTCCAGGCTGGCCCTGCTCCTGAAGGCAGTGTGGACGATCTGGGACACTGCCAGCTCTGTTTGTTTAAATTGCATTTTGGGGCTGAAACCAGCTCGTTGTTTTTTTAGCTGCTCTGGCCACACCCACAATTATTCTTTGGCATCTCTGCTCTTGTTGAAAATGCACATTTGGGAGTTGAAAGTGCACATTTGGAAGTTGAAAATGCCCATTTGGGAGTTGAAAATGCCCATTTGAAAGTCTCCCAGTGCCCAGCTGCATTCTGCTGTGCCTGGATGCGCACACAGGGTCACGCTGCTCCAGAGGGACTGGTGCTGCTCATTTCCTCATTGCCAGCTGCAAACCTGGCTGGAATTTTGTGAGGTTTGCTCTGAGCAGCCCAGGAAGGGCTGGTGGCCACTGCTGGTTTATCCTGCTCTGATGAATGTGGCGAGGAACACCACAAAAACAATGGGTGGGAATTCTGCTCCTGGGGATGTTTGGGGTGGCAGTGGGGCACAGGGCAGTTCTGTGCCTGGGGACAATTCCTGCCTTTCCTTGTGCTCAGGAAGCTGCTGGTGCTCTGGTTCAAGGCATTAAACAACAACCAAGTGTTGGTATGTCCCATTGATGCTCTGCTGGCCCCATCTCTCCTGTCAGGCTTCACCTGCATGGGTGGTCATTGGTTCTCCTGCTCTGGGAGGGGTTCAGCTGTCTTATTCCCAAATATTTCTCCCCACCTGCCTGTTTCATCCCTGGCCCTGGTTATTCTCCTCCAGTGGTGCCTCTGTCACCCCTGGCCAGGTTTGTCCCCTCAGTTTGTCCCTCTCTGGCTCCTTGGCCCTGGGCTGATTGTCCAAAGCAGTTCCAGCTTTGCTGCAGCCCTGTCCTGCTCCTGCTCCCCATTGTCCCCAAGCAGGGGATCTCAGGGGTGGGATGTGGCTCTCCTGGAGCTGCAGGATCAATCCATGAGAAATGGAGCCTGAACCTTCTTCCCTGAGCTCCTGGGTCTGTGTTTGGAGCTGCTCTGAGTGATGTGACCCCTGTGGATGGGTTTAGAGAGCTGAGCTGTAAACAGTGCTCAGGGCTGTCCTCAGAGTCACCTCTGGCATTTCAGCACTCTGTGTCACCTCCACGAGGAGCAGAGCTGCTTGGAAAGGTGAAGCACCTCTTGTAATCCCTGGCTGCTTGAAATTGTAATCAGTTGGTCTGAGCAGCCCTAGAGAGGAGCAAGAAATGGCTGAGCCTGTGCAGAGCTCAGAGGAGAGGATCTGCATCCCTGAGGTGCTGGGGACGACTCATGGCAAGCAGATGTGTGGCACTGGCAGGGCTCTGCACGTCCCTGGGGAAAAGGCAGCATCTGGGGAATGTGCTCTCCCTGTTTACTGACACGCTTCCCCCTCAAACTGCTCCAAATCAGAGAGCAACGAACTACTGAGCAATGTGGGGAAATAAAAACAGCTAAAAACCCTTCCCTAAAGGCACGAGAGCCCTCCCCATCCCTCCCTTGGCAGGGAAAGCCCTTTCTGAAGCCTCTGAGCCACGTCAGCTCGCAGCTATGGCACTCATCCCACCCTGCTGGCAGCGCTGCCCCCCGAGCCAGGGGAGGGATGGCAACGGGGGCAGCCCCAAACCCTGAGGCTGTGCTGGGGTGGGCACCGGCTACGGGGTGCTGGGGGTGCCCTAGCCCCGGGAGGGTCCCTGGGAGCCGGGCAGGGGGTGGCACCTGGGCAGGGGGTGGCACCTGGCAGAAGGTCCCTGGGCAGAGGGTGGCACCTGCCCCCGGGGCTGGGAGCTCCTCACAGTGCCCAAGGGGAGCTCTCACAGCTGGACAGGGAATCAGGGAATCCAACCCAGCTCTGCTCCTCTGCCCTCCCCTTGCCCAGTGGGACCCAGCCTGGCTTTAACCCTCTCTTTGCCCCCCCAGATCATGATCGAGTTCTGCCCGGGCGGGGCCGTGGATGCCACCATGCTGGGTGAGTGCAGCTGTGCCCAATTATAATATAATATAATATAATATAATATAATATAATGTAATGTAATGTAATGTAATGTAATATAACATAACATAACATAACATAACATAACATAACATAACATAACATAACATAACATACTTTTCAATATATTATTTTAATATATAATATATTATAATATATTAAATATATATTATATATTTATATTATATATTATATAAATTAATATATTATATTATTATCATCATATTAATATAAATTAATATCTGGTATTAATATATATAGCTATATTAATATATTGATACATTAAATCTATATTATAATATATATTGAATATATATTATATATATTCAATGTAATATAATATAATATATTCAGATTAAGAATGAATCTGACTCCATGTTCCTCTGAGAACATGAAGTCAGATTAATTCCTTCCAGCCATGGGGGACCCTGGAAAATACCACACCTGAGTGTGGTGGGATTGAGGGATGCTCTCTGCTCCTCAGCAGGGAGGTCACTCCTGTCACTGTGAGCAGCAGAAATGGAATCACTGAATCACAGAGCATTCCCAGCAGCTCCAGGAGGTGGAAATCCTGCTGCAAGTGCTGGTTTAGGAATAAATCACCTTTACAAGCTGATTTCCATCATCCCCCGCCGCTCTGGCACAGGGACAGTGGCTTTGCCACGCCCTGCTGGGTGACCTGGCCCTTTCTGCTGCTCAGGTGAGCATCCCCTGATCCCTGTCCTGTGTGACCCCCTGTCCCTCCCTGCAGAGCTGGACAGGGCCCTGACTGAGCCCCAGATCCAGGTGATCTGCCGCCAGATGTTGGAAGCTCTGCACTACCTGCACAGCAAGAGGATCATCCACAGGGACCTGAAGGCTGGCAACGTGCTCCTCACCCAGGATGGGGACATCAAGCTGGGTGAGTCAGTGCCTGGCACCTCCCCAGGGACAGCTGGAGCTGGACCTGTCAGGTTTGGATGTCCCTGAGTGTCACTGTCATGTTTTTTGAAAAATCCCTTCACCAGGATTTCTGCTGCTGGGAAGCTGTGAAGCCTCAGAGAAAAATGAAAACAATAATTATCTGATTGCTTCTCCTGTGTTTTGCAGCTTTGGAGTGTTGTTGGACATTGTTTACCAACAGTGGTTGTTTCATTGGTTTCACGTGAATTGTTTTGACTCAATGACCAATCACAGCCAGCTGTTTTGGGACTCTGGAAGGGTTTTCATTATCATTCTTTGTAGCCTTCTGTCTCTATCCTTTCTCTATTCTTTAGTATAGTTTAGTATAGTAATATCATATCATATACTATACTATCATATCATATTATCTTTTAATATAATATAATATAATATATTTAATATAATATTATACATTTTAATATAATATTATATAATATATTTTTAATATAATATTATATAATATATTTTTAATATAATGCAATATATTAGCCTTCTAAGAAAATGGAGTCAGATTCATTCCTTCCTGCCACAGGGACCCCAGAAAATACCACCCCTGAGTGTTGGTGTTGGGATTGAGGGATGCTCTCTGCTGCCCAGGAGGAGCAGCAGCACAAGGAGGGGAAGGTTTTGTTCCATGGAAAGGCAAATGGAGCTGCAGCCCCCAGGGCACAGCCAGCTCAGCCCCGCGATGGATTTTTCCTCCCTGAATTTATTTAATCCCTCTCTGAACCCGATTTCTGTGGGTTTTGGCCTGCTGAGCATCCTGAGCAGGGGGTGCCAGCTGGCAGGGCTGGAGCTGGAGGAATTCCTCTTATCTGCACAGCAGCCTTGGTGGTGACAGGGGCAGCCTTGCCAGAGGGTTCCTTTGCCAGCTCTGGAGTTCAGCTGGCACCCAACGAGTGCTGCTGAGGGAGGAGAGGCTGGGTTTGTGTGCAGGACAGGCAGGGACACCCTGAGCTCGGGCTGGGGATGGTGACAGCTCCTCCAGCTGCCCCCAGGGCTGTCCCAGAGAGCAAACCCACTGAGTGGGCTCTGAACCCCCTCCAGGTCTGACCAATTTAACCTGGGCTGAGCTCAGAAGGGACAAATCAGGGACAGAAGGAATGGAACAGCAATTTGGGTTTTCTGCTCTAAAATCAAATTTTTTGCTAGGAAACAATCATGAAATCTGCTATGGAGGAATGTAACAGCACTTTGGTTTTTCTGCTCTACAATCAGACTTTTGCTAGGAAATAATCCTGAAATCTGCTATGGAGGAATGGAACAGTATTTTGGTTTTTCTACTCTAAAATCAGGCTTTTTGCTAGAAAATAGCTCTTGAAATCTGCTGTGCAGGAATGGAGCAGCACTTTGGTTTTTCTGCTCTAAAATCAGACTTTTTTCTACAAAATAGGTCTTGAAATCTGCTGTGGAGGAATGTAACAGCATTTTGTTTTTTCTGCTCTAAAAATCAGGCTTTTTGCTAGGAAATAATCCTGAAATCTGCTATGGAGGAATGGAACGGCACTTTGACTTTTCTGCTCTAAAATCAGGCTTTTTGCTAGGAAATAATCATGAAATCTGCCATGGAGCTGCTTTTGTTTGCAGCAAAGAGCTCCATTTCCTCACAGACATGTAGGGTTTGGCAGGAGGGGGTTGTGCCTGTTTTATAGCATATGGGAGAGGAAAATCCCGGGGGTCATGTACCCCAAACCGGGTTGAACTCCTGATGCTCAGCTCAGAGGACACAGCCCATGGCATCAGTGTGTGCTGTTTGCTCTCCAGTCTGTGTCTCAGCCAAGTGTGCTAACTCAGAAGGCTTTTCCAGCTTCCCTCCAGCCTCTAACGTTACTGCTCTTTGCAGCTGACTTTGGGGTGTCTGCCAAGAACATGAAAACCCTGCAGAAGCGAGACTCCTTCATCGGGACCCCTTACTGGTGAGTGCCCTGCTCGTGGAGGGCTTCACTCCTGAAAATCAGCTTTGCTCTGGAGCTTTGGGGGGTGTTGGGCCACTCTGCTTTAGGGTGGGAGGATCTGAATGAGGATTCTTGGCCATTCTCTTGCACATTTCAAGGGTTTTCCTTGAGCAGAGCTGTGAGAGCTCTGTGTGCTGCAGAGGGGTCACAGCGCTCCAGGCTTGCAGCGAGGGTCACACGAGTGTGCTCTCCCCATCCCGGGGGTGACATGGGCTTTGAAGCCACTCCAAGCACATGGGAACGAGGCCCTGCCCCAGAAACACAACCTCTAAATCACCCAGCTTGCTGGAGGAGTGGAACTGCAGGGATTAATTGATGCTCTGAGGCAACATCCGCGCCAGATGTCAACGGCCTGGGGGTTTTCTGTGGAGCAAGGAGGGGGCTGCACCCCGTGGAAAAGATGCTGAAACCCAGGGCTGGGGGGGAAAGCTGTGTTTCCTGCAGCTCTGGGAGGAACAGCTGTGTTTCCTGCAGCCCTGTGGTTTATTTGTGGGTGTGGGTTATTTGTGGGTTATTTAACTGCTGCTGCCCTGCCCCTCGCAGGATGGCCCCGGAGGTGGTGATGTGTGAGACCATGAAGGACACTCCCTACGACTACAAGGCTGACATCTGGTCCCTGGGCATCACCCTGATCGAGATGGCCCAGATTGAGCCGCCCCACCACGAGCTGAACCCCATGAGGGTCCTGCTGAAGATCGCCAAGTCCGACCCGCCCACGCTCAGCTGCCCCTCCAAATGGTGAGGGGGCACCTCCCAGCTCTCACACGGAGAAAAACCAGTTGGTTTTAGCAGTTTTCTTGCATTTGGGTAGGGGTTTAGCTGTGTTCCAGTTCCAGCTGTGTGCAGGGGGCTGGGAAGGCAGTGCTGGCTGAGGGCTGGATGCTCACACTGTGCTCACAGGGTCCAGGCAGCACAGGGAGAGCTGCTGCTCACCCACAGAGCCCCCAGAACCAGAGAGCTCCTGCTTACCCACAGACCACCCCAAAAAACAGGGGTGACCCCTTGGCTGTTCTCAGAACAACCCGTGTGTATGAAAGGCAGATTTTTCTCTAAAGCTGGAGATGGCCATGAGCTCCAGAATTGCTTTCCCTGAAGTCTGGAAAGCCACTTCTGCATGTAAAAGAAAATTACCCAGTTAATTTAAAGAAAACAAGCCATTAATTTTCATTTATTTATTTATTAATTTTATTTACTTATTTCTAAATAATAAAAGCTGCAGCAGGTCAGCCAGCAGCCAATGTCTGGCAGAGCCCTAGAGTCACAGCCCTGTCACAGCACTGTTACAGTCATTGTCACAGGCAGCAGCCAGGGTGCGAGCTGCCTCTGGAGCTGCCCAGGAGTGACACCAGGGCCACGCTCTGCTGCTCAGAGCTGCACTTTGCAGGCTGAGGGTGCCCTCCTATGGGGCTCCTGCTCCTTCACAGCCGCTCTTGCCCACTGGATGGCTCCTTGTCCCCAAGCAGCTCCTGCTGCCATGGGCTCCTTTGGGGACAACTGCCGTGTTCTGCCTGTGCCTGGGGCTCAGTCCCCACCATCTGCTGCCAGCACAGGAAAAGGCAAAACCTGGTCCCTGCCCTGGCCCTGGTGCTGCTTCTCATACAAATAATCAGAATTACTGAGCACAGGGTTTCCCATGGGAGCAAAATGCTGATTGTGGCCAGTTGCAAGCTGGGGCAGAACCTGCTGAGGGATCAAGCTGATCCCTCTGCTATTTGGGGCCTTTCCTGTGCTGAGTTTCTCACCACCAGCTGTGTTTGAAGGTCCCTGGAGTTCAGAGATTTCCTGAAGAAGGCGCTGGACAAGAACCCAGAGACCCGGCCCAGTGCTGCCCAGCTGCTGGAGGTAGGGACAGACCAGAGAGCCCAGACTGGATTCTGATTATTTCTGTCTTGTTTAGAAAGTTTGTAGCACTTTTCAGCCATTAAAACTCTCCAAAAAGGATCAGCAATGTTTTCCCCCTTTGGAGCAACCTGCAGAGCCCCTGTGGACACCATGTGGAGCAGAAGCAGCTCCTGTAAACACCCCTGTGGCAGCCAGCTTGGGCTGTACCTGGTTAGCCCTGATTGAAACTCAATTCCTTTCCTCCTGTCCCTTCCCAAAATCACAGCAAAAACTGGAAGCTGCTGTGAGCAGTGTGTTCCCACTGTGAGCACTGAGTGATCCCAGTGCTGTGAGCAGTGTGATCCCAGTGCTGTGGGCACTGACTGATTCCAGCCCCATTCCAATTTAACCTCCCCCAGGCTCTCTTTGTCCTAGGGATCCTGCCCTGCTCCTGGTGACATTCTGTGGGCAGATGTCCCTTGTCTAAATCCCACTGCTGCTTTTTTGGGGGGGGAATTGCTGCCATAACGCAGCTTTGGGGAGCGCCTGAGGTTCAGTGTGCCCTGAACCTCACCCCAATTCTCTCCTGTGAATTCCTCTGGGGGTAAATCCCAGTGACACTGCAAGGAACTACCCCCTCAGGTCTCTGAAAGCCCAAAGTCCTCCTTGGGCTCACAGGGTGTGACTTTGGCCAGCTGACATTGTCCCTGTGCTTGGTTTTCAGCATCCCTTTGTCAGCAAGGTCACCAGCAACAGGGCCCTGCGGGAGCTGGTGGCCGAGGCCAAGGCTGAGGTGATGGAGGAGATCGAGGACAGCCGGGATGAAGCAGAGGAGGATGACTCCTCCGAGTCTGCCTCGGTGAGCAGCTGGGGCTGTGCTGGGGGAAAGAACCTGGTGCTTTTTTCACCTTCCAAAAACTGGTTTGGGTCACATCAGGTGGAGGGGAAGTGGTTGATTAGCCAGGGAGGGGCTGGGTTGTGGTGGCTGCCAAGGGCATGGAGAAATAATGGTGCTCAGTGCCCACTCACAGGAGGGACTCGGGAAAAGTGGTTAACAAACAAAAGGAAAAGGGAAAATAAAAAGGGAAGTAAGCCCTGATGCAGGCTGGAGAAACTGGAGGGGAAGCAAAGGCTGCAGCACGTGGAGGGAGCTGGGCAGATCTGCCCCTGGGCTTGGCTCTTTGCAGGGGACATCTCAGAGCTGCTTGGGGACACATCTCAGCCTCCCTCCTCTGTCACAAAGGGAAGTGGCTCATCCACAGTGGTGTTCGCCATGGGAAAATGAGTTATTGTGCAAATTCCTCATCTGCCTCTTAAGGATGTGCAGGTTCTGGGGCTTTTTCATTGCTCCTCTTCCTCCCCCCCAGGATCCTTGGGGCCACCAACCTGGGGCAGGATGGAAGCATCCCAGGGCAGACATCCTAAAAGGGACATTCCTTCCCAGTTCAGTTCAGGGTGACCTTGCTGTGCCTTGTAGCCCTCGCAGTTGTGTTGAGTGGTGGTGCCAAACCCAACATCTGCCCTTGCCTGTCTTTGCAGCCCCCTGGGAAGCACAAGAGGGACTCCTCTGAGGTGAGCCAGCTGAGCTTTGATGGGGAGAAACCTCCAGACTCATCCTTGCCCAAAGCCCTGAACGGCTCCATGGGCACTGGCAGGGACACCACAGAGAGCCAGAGCCACAAAGCCTCAGACAAAGGGGTGAGCAGTGACAAACTGGAGAGCAACCACTCCACAAAACCCAGCTCAGCCCCCTCAGCCACCCAGGACAAGCCAGACATCATCCTGCAGCCAGGACACTTGGGAAACTCAACGGAGGGGAACAAGGAGCCCAGGCCAGGCAGGGAGCAGAGGAAGAGCCTTGGGGAGAGGAAGAGCATCGGGGAGGGGAAGAACATCGAGGAGAGGAAGAGCATTGAAGAGAAGAAGAGCATTGAAGAGAGGAAGAGCATTGGGGAGGGGAAGAGCCTTGAGGAGAGGAAGAGCATGGGGGAGAGGAAGAGCATGGGGGAGAGGAAGAGCATGGTGGAGCGACCAGAGAGCGTTTTCCTGGAGAACTTCAGCGAGGAGAAGCTGGCCAATGGAAGCCTGGAGCCCCTGGGGCCATTCCCCCGCTCCAAAAGGGACTCAGACTCCGGCAGCACTTCGGCCTCCGAGAGCATGGACCTCACCATCTCCCTGTCTGCTGACCTGTCCCTCAACAGGGAGAGCGGCTCCATCTCCCTCAAGGTGAGAGTGCTGCCAGGGGGTGCTGGAGAGGGTTCAGGAGGGAGGAACCCTTCCCTAGGAAAAGCTCTCCAGGGTTTGTTTCCATGCTGCCTGTCCCAGCTGGGCTCAGGCCAGCACAGCATGCACAGCTGGGCTGAGCTGTGCCAGGGGGATGTGGCACGTCCTCAGGTGAAGGAGGAGCTCTTGGTGGAGCTGCTGAGGGTTCATGTGTCCTCTTCTGTGCCAGGCCACTGAAATCCAGGGGAAGTCTGATGTCTTGGGTCTATTTTGTGTGCAGTAACCATGCCATGAGCCTGACTCGTCCTTGCTCAAGGATGAAACCCCAAATGGGGCTCCCTAAACTTTATCCGTAGTGCATCACTCTGCTGCTCTTCCTTGGCACTCCTGATCCCAGGGAAAAGCTCATCTGGGCTTGTGCCTCTCAGTTTTCCCAACACCTGACCTGGTTTGTGTCAGCAGGGACTGCACAAAGACCTCCCAGGCTTCTTGGCTTTTGCTAAAACTTCCTGGAGGCTGGGAA
Source organism: Ammospiza caudacuta (assembly GCF_027887145.1). Classification (NCBI taxonomy): domain Eukaryota; kingdom Metazoa; phylum Chordata; class Aves; order Passeriformes; family Passerellidae; genus Ammospiza; species Ammospiza caudacuta. Next base: position 16,738,157 of record NC_080608.1, on the reverse strand, counting down.
TGCTTGACCTGGAGCTGTCCAGGCCAGCAGGGCTTTGAGGAAGAGGCAAAATAACTGGAATGGTATTTGCTGAGCTCCAGGAGAAGAAATGCTGTGCCTTGAGGGGGCAGAGGGAAGTGTTGCACAAGATCTTTGTCACGTTGCCCAAATGAGTGAGAAGTTCCCGGCACAGAAACGTGCCTGAAAACCTTTCTTGGCAAACCCTTCCCCACCTCCTGCTGGGAGCTGGAGAGCCAGCATCCCCCAGAGCAGCCTGCAATCCTAATGGCTGGAAATGTGATGCTCTTGCACAGGAATTTCCTCCTCCTCCTCCTTCTTTCCAGGACACCTGGAATCCTTGAGGAGGATGCCACACAGAGATTCGCTCTCTGAGTTGGTCCTTTTGAAGGGGAAGGGAGTTTTTTGGGTTTTTCAGGGGGTAAGCCATGTGAGGAAGGTGAGGAAGGGTCTTTGGGAGGTGGATTAGGTTTGTTCAGGGTGGAAGTCCTGCTGCTCCATGGTTTGGTAGCCAGGCTGGATCTACAAACTCACCGATGGTTTGTGCTCCATGTTGTTCTTCTGTATGTTCCTCATGAATAACAGAGCGCTAGAATTGCTCTGAGGGCTCCAGTGCAGCTCTGAGGGCTCCAGTGCAGCTCTTGCAGCCCTGGGGAGCTGCTTCAGGGCCCCTCCTCTCCCCCTGCCACCCCAGGACTCGCGGCTGCAGAAGAAGACCCTGAAGCGCACCCGCAAGTTCGTGGTGGACGGCGTGGAGGTGAGCGTCACCACCTCCAAGATCATCAGCGAGGATGAGAAGAAGGATGAAGAAATGAGGTTCCTCAGGCAAGTGGGGCACTGGGATGGGGGAGAAGCAGGGTTTCCTCTCTGTGAGCTAATCCAGTTAAAATCCTCTTTGTTGTCTTGGTCCCACTTGGGCAGGGGAAGGAGGGATTCAGCTCAAGATGCAGCAAGGCTGTGGCAAGGGGAGGTTTGTTGTGGCTGGCTCTGTCCTCTGGGGATGACTGAATGTGTCCCCAGGGCTGCAGATGCCTGGCTCAGTGGAAATTAGCTGGGAAATCTTCTCAAGATGTTCCTCTCCCTTTTGTTCTCAAATCTCCTCAGACTTCATTAACAGAATGGCCAAGGGAGTTGTAAACTCCTGGAGCATTATTTAATATTCATGGGTGTATCCTCCCTGCTTGATGACTCCTTTGCAGATCTTGCAGCTTTCAAATCTCCCTGACTTATCCTCAGAAAGAGGCGCTGCTGTTTCTAGCACTGAAATGAAAAGGCCCTTAAAATAATTAAAATACAAATTGTTTCATTTGATGCCCAATTCCAGGCTTCCTCATGCTGCTCTCAGGGACTCCCTGAGAGGATAATTTGTCCTAAACACTGTGTCCCTGTGGCTGCCTTATTCCTCAGCCCCAAGATCAGATTTATGTAAAAGCTCATTAGCAGATCTCATTTACTGAGGTGCTTTTGGGTGGTTCCTGAGGTGCTTTTGGGTGAGCTGGATGAGGGGAGGGATGCAATGTCATCATAGATGGGTCAGAATTTGGGAAAACTGCCTTTTTTTCCACCCAAGTATGAATAAGAATGGATACAGAGTACAGAGGCCAGGCCAGAGCAGTCCAGCTTGGGATTTGGGGAGCAGTGAGCACTAACCCAACTGGCACAATGGGTATTTGGGCTGCTGAGGGACACCAGTGCCTGCAGAACCCCCTCAGGAGCTTTGCCATGGCTCATTTGGGGAGCTGTGAATGCTAAAGGGCCCTACCTGTGGGGCCACCTGTGGGTGGTTTTCCAGCAGTTCCCATGAGCAGCATCCTGCTCCCTGCAGTGTCCCAGCAGCTGGAGCACATCAGGCAGCTGGGATCTCCCTCCTGCCTGTGCTCACAGCAGCCCAGGGTGCTCTAAGCTGTGGGCTGCAGTTTCCACTCCCTGCTGAAACACTCTGCTCGTGGATGTGCCCATCTCTGCCCTCTGAGCTTGCCTGACCCCGCACCTCTGTGTGCCCCTGCCCGCCGTGCCCCTCTGCAGGCGCCAGGAGCTGCGGGAGCTGCGTCTGCTGCAGAAGGAGGAGCACAGGAACCAGGCCCAGCTGAACAGCAAGCACCAGCTGCAGCAGGAGCAGATGCTGCGGCGCTTCGAGCAGGAGATGATGGTAGGAGGGCAGGGAGAGCCCTGGGAATCAGCTGGGAACCCGGGGGATGCTCTCCGGGTGGGAACAGCCTTGGGCATCATAGGAACCCCTTTGGGATGTGAAGCATGGATGGAGGATGGAGGTTTTGTGGGCATTAAGCACCCTGGGAAGCACTGGCAGCCTTTGCCTGGCAGGGTGTAGCAGGGAAAGGGTTGTTCTGGACTTTCTCTCTTTCATGATCTTTTCTTTGATGTCTGTTCATGGCTACTGTGAGAAACAGTTTATAGTGCTGTTGTAATTCACAGGGAAAAAAAAAAAAACTTTAAATAAGAAAGCAGCACGGCCTGAGTGTGACAGCAGGAAATCTGGCAAGGCTCTGGGTGTAAATTGAATAAACCGGCCTCACACATTTGGTCCCTTCTGTTGAAGCAAAATAATATTGTAGCTAATCACACAACGGTGTGGGTTGGAAGGGACCTTAAAGAACTTCTCCTTCCATTGCATGGGGGCAATGTTGGAGCACAGAGCTCCAAACCTGAGGTGTTGGTTGGAAATTTTGCTCCTCTGTGAAGAGGCTCAATGTGCTCCAAAGTTTGTGAGATGTTGGTTGGAAGTTCCCCTGCTCTGTAAAGAGTCTCAATGTTGGAGCACAGAGCTCCCAACGTTGTGAGGGGTTGGTTGGAAGTTTCCCTCCTCTGTAGAGAGGCTCAATGTTGGAGCACACAGCTCCAAACGTGAGGTGCTGGTTGGAAGTTTCCCTCCTCTCCAAAGAGGCTCAACCCAAGCGGGAACAACCCCCTGCCCCCTTTTATATTTTTCCTCTTTTCACTTTTCTTTTTAAACTTTCAGAAGGCAACAAAGCAGGAACCCTAACCCTAACCCTAACCCTAACCCTAACCTTTCCTGGGCAGGCCAAGAAGAAGTTCTACGACACGGAGCTGGAGAACCTGGAGAGGCAGCAGAAGCAGCAGATCGAGAGGATGGAGCAGGAGCACGGGCTGCGGCGGCGCGAGGAGGCCAAGCGCATCCGCCTGGAGCAGGAGCGCGACCACGCGCGCTTCCTCGAGCAGCTCAAGCAGATGAAGAAGGAGGTGAAGATTGGGGATGGGAGGGAGGGAAGGTGATGTCCTGCAGTTCTTTCTTCTTGGGAAGTTCGGCATTTCTCGTGGCAGAACTTAAGAGGAGAGCAGTTGGTGGTTTATGAGGAAAGTGTTGATTTTGGGTGGTTCCTGGGGTGGTTTTGGGTGATTTCTGAGGTGCTCTTGGGTGATTTCTGAGCTGCTCTTGGGTGATTCTTGGGAGCCTTTTGGATGATTCCTGAAGTGCTTTTGGGTGATTCCTGAGGTGATTTTGGGTGGTTCCTGTTCCTGCTCTGCCTGCAGCAGGAGCGCGACCACACGCGCTTCCTCGAGCAGCTCAAGCAGATGAAGAAGGAGGTGAAGATTGGGGATGGGAGGGAGGGAAGGTGATGTCCTGCACCTCTTTCTTCCTGGGAAGTTCAGCATTTCTCATGGCAGAACTTGAGAGGGAAGCAGTTGGTGTTTTATGAGGAAAGTGTTGCTTTTGGGTGGTTCCTTAGGTGGTTTTTGGGTGGTTCTTGAGAGTCTTTTGGGCGATTCCTGAGATGCTTTTGGGTGATTCCTGAGCTGTTCAGTGACTCAAGGTAGGGTTGTTCCTGGCCTAAAGTGCCCTGCAGGAAAATTTAATTTCCTCCCCACAGGTGAAGAACGAGGTTGAGAAGCTGCCACGGCAGCAGCGCAAAGGGAACCTGAAGGCGAAGATGGATGACTTCACCCAGAAAAAACAAACCATGGTGAGACTCGGGGAACATCCCCCAGCCCCAAAACTGGGAAATGTGCAGCAGAATAGACCATCCTTCCTGCTGCAGGGACTGGCAGGTTCTGCAACACCAGCAGCTGCTTCCCAAGCTGCAGCAGAGGGAGAGCTCATGGTGGCACTGCTGGTTTGTTAACAGGAACAGGAGTTTTTGGCCAAGCAGAAGGAGGACCTGGAGCAGGCCATGAAGAACATCATTGCCCAGAACAAAAGAGAGATCTGTGACAAGGAGCGTGAGTGCCTCAACAAGAAGCAGCAGCTGATGAGAGGTGGGTGGCAAAGGCTGGGAGGGAGGGGAGGCAGTGCTGCAGCCATGGCTTTATCCAGCCCTGGCTCTTCCCACGCAGCAGATGCTGTGACAGAGCTGCAAGCTGCCAGGATGGGATGTGGAAAAAACCAGCCTTGCCAGGTCCTGTCTAAATGTTTAACAATAATAATACTTAGTGCTTTATTCTTCAAAGTGCTTTACAAATATGAACCAATTAGGCTTCATAATTGCAAGAAATCAGGTTCCAATATGGTTTGCAACCAGTTTCTCATGGAAAACAGGAGATGAATGGTCACCCCCAACATCTGCTGTGCTCTTGGTGTGCACAGAGGTCTCTTGAGCTTGGGACACTTTGTGTGACCAGGATGGGAGGCCAGGGTGGGTGATCTCCTGCTCCTGCTCCTCCCCACAGACCGAGAAGCTTCCATCTGGGATCTGGAGGAGCGTCAGCAGCAGGAGAAGCACCAGCTCATCAAGCAGCAGCTGAAGGACCAGTATTTCCTCCAGAGGCACGAGCTGCTCCGGAAGCACGAGAAGGTGAAGGATTTACACCCTCCCACGCTGGTGTGGGCCAGCAAAGTGTCCAGGTGTCCTTGGGTGTTTCCCTTCCAGGATGAAAGGGGGTAAATCACCAAGGCTGTGTGTTCAGTCCCTATATGGGCCATTCACTTAAGAGCTGGCCTCAATCCTTGTGGGTCCCTTCCAACTGAGAATATTCTGTAATTCTAAGGGTGGGTTGGGAGTTAAAGGGCTTGGTGATTATTAATGAAAAGGGACCAGAGTACAGCTGGTGTCAAGAAGGCAATGAAGCCTTCTTGCTTGGGACATGTGCTCTGTGTTGTGTGCATTTAACGTGCAAGAAGTTGCGAATTCTGGGGGGAAATTTTTCCCCCCAGAAAAATTTTCTGGAAATCTGCCACTGCCCAGGATTTGACATGGTTGATTCCCACAGCATGGAGTGAAGACTGGCACTTCCAGCCCTTCTCCTCTGCTATCCCAGCATGTTCATCCCCTCTTATCCCTTTGGAGTGTCACCAGCCATCTCCAGGCTACTCCCAGATGTGCCCTCCAGCTGTCCCCATTCTGCTCAGGGCTCTGGGGAGGCGACCCTCCCTCTGAGCCCCGTGTGCCTGCAGGAGAGGGAGCAGATGCAGCGCTACAACCAGCGCATGCTGGAGCAGCTGAAGGTGAGGCAGCAGCAGGAGAAGGCCCGGCTGCCCAAGATCCAGCGCAGCGAGGGCAAGACCCGCATGGCCATGTACAAGAAGAGCCTCCACATCCACTCCAGCGGCACCGCCTCCGAGCAGAGGGAGAAGATCAAACAGGTCAGGGCCTGAAGAGGCACCAGGAGTTGAGGCTTGGCTTGGTGAGGGGGGAGAAAGCTGCATTTTCCCAAATTGCTGTTTCCATATTCTAACTTAGTGCTGGGTTGAATGGCTCTGTTTTGTGGTGCTGCATGTGGTTTTCAGCGCTGCCTCCATCGTGACAAAGCAACACAAATATTTTCTTTGCTGTGCAATAATGGAAGCTGGGCTGGTCTCTCAGGCAGGCCCAGAGGCCAGGGCAATGCTGCCTACATGGGCACCTGCTTCTCTGTCTTCCAGTTTGCCCTGCAGGAGGAGAAGAGGCAGAAGGCAGAGCGGCTGCACCAGCAGCAGAAGCACGAGTCGCAGATGAAGGACATGCAGGCCCAGTGTGAGAGCAACACCAACGAGCTCCAGCACCTCCAGGTACTCATCTCTCATGGCTTGGGCTGCCAGAACTGCCTGTGCAGGGCTCAGCCTCTGCAGGAGTGCCTGCAGAGGACTCTCAGGGGTTGATGTCCCCTTGCTCTTGACTTGAGAGGGTTTTGTTGCCGTGTCTGAACGTGGAGTTCAGAGCTCCGAATGTCTCTGCCCACAACAAGTCCTGTTTGACTGTAAGAAATAGATATAACTGAAGCTGATAAGCCAAGAAACACTAATAATGTATTACAATTAAGAAATAATTAGCTTCTGATTGTAATAGCATGAATTATAATGTCTGCATTGTCTCACCCTTCACATGAGACTGGAAATGGAATAAAAGTTTTTAAAACACCTTGCAGTTACCCCATCCCTAAGTCAGAAAAGAGCTTAATCCAACATTTGCCCACTGGCTGTACAGTTCCAGCTGCTGATGGCTGTTGTGTTTGCTGATGTGTTTTTAGAATGAGAAGTGTCACCTCCTGATTGAGCATGAAACGCAGAAGCTGAAGTCCCTGGATGAGAACCACAACCAGCACATGAAGGAGTGGAGGGACAAGCTGAGACCACGGAAGAAGGTGGGGCTGTGAGCAGGGTGTCCTGGCTGGCTGAAGGGGACAGTGCCCATAGCTCCAGAACCATCTCAAACCCCGCTCTTGTGTTGTTCTCTTTGCTCAAGGCCCTGGAGGATGAGCTGAACCAGAAGAAGCGTGAGCAGGAGATGTTCTTCAAGCTGAGCGAGGAGGCCGATGGACAGGTGCCAGTGTCGCCAACCAAACACGCCAAGTTCGTCCCCTTCAGCTCCTCAGAGAGCTTGTAACACCTGGCAGGCCACCAGCTGGGACTGGCCGTGTCCTCCTGGGCTGCAGGGACAGCTTGGACTGGGAAGAGCCTCTCACAGCCTCTTGCCACCACAGCCTGGGATAAACGTGGCCTCTGTGCTGAGGGACCCTGGCTGGAACTTGGGGTGGCTCTCCCAGGAGCTCCAGGCTGGGAATTGGGGCAGGAGCCTCTCTGGATTGCACTTGCACTGATGGCTGGATGCTTTTGGGGTGAGCCTGGTGCTCACTGGGTTTGTCAGCTCAGGCTGGAGCAGTGCCCACTCTGATCGGGGGACACAGCCCCTGGGGCAGGGCTGTCACCTCCCTCTGCAGTCTGGCTGCTCCTGTCCCTGTCCTTTGTAAGGCCTGGCCTGGGGCACAGCAGCTCTGGCATTGTCTTAAACTCACCTTGGCCTTAGACTTACCCCTCTCCACCATGGCCCTTTTATTGCCACAGAGGGACACAGATTTGGGGTTTTTTGCCTAGGGAGGGCTGGGTTTTTTCTTTCCTCCTGCTCCCCCCACAGCCTGTGCAGAAAGGGGCTGGATGTCCTCCCAAAGATGCTCCTGCTCTTCCTTTGCGGTGACCAGTGGCACTGAAATAAACACCACAGCCCCTCTGGCACTAACTGTGTTCTCCGAGGCTGGTCCGGGCTGGTTGCACTGCCCAGCTGTGGGTTCTGGAGGCAGTGCAGGTGCAGAGGGGACACTGGGGACAGCTCAGTCCTGCGGTGACACAGTGACTGTCACTGCCATGTGCCTTGGGGATGAGTGGGGTGAAGGGTGTTACAGCCAGAGCTCTCACATCACACAACTGCTTGAGGCTGGATTTTCAGTCTTTCCTGTGTGGGGCCCTGTGGGTCAGGCAGAGGGTGATGTCTGCACAGCATCACTGGGGAGGAGCAATGGGACAAGGGAAGAGGAGATGCAAACTGGGCTTGTTGCTCCCAGCACCTCCTTGTCCGCTGATGTCTCATCTCCCTGTGATGTGCCACAGCTTTTTGGGTGTTTCTCCTGGCTGGGAGTCGTGGCAGAGGGGCAGAGCAGGTCCTCTGTCCTTTCTGTCCCCTCCTGGGGCACAAGGCAGGGCTTGGCTGAGCTTGGGTGGGACTGGGAGCACAGAGCTGGGGAGGGCTCAGGGACCTCACTGGCAGCACCTTCTTTACACAACCCAAAGGTGTAAGGCAGCACTTAAGTATTTTTTTCTGGACAACAATGTTTATTTTAGACCTGTTTCTTTAGCAAGAAAAAAAAAATATTCCTGCTTAAAAAAAAGAGAAAGAAAATCTAAGAAAAAAGTTGTTATTTTCAAGTCCCCTCTGTTGATTCACTGGCATTTCAGGGAAAGGTGGAATGTGATGTGCCTCACTTCTGGGTACTGGGCTGAAGGAGGCAGCCCCCAGGTCTTTAACTCTGGATCTGAGGGTTCATTTCCTACCCTTTTAGAGCCCCTAATCCGTATTTATAAACTTCCTGCAGGCTGGCAAGGCTCTGTCTCTTTGGGCCATCCCAGGTTACCTCTGATTTCACAGCAGTCGTGTCTCTGTGAGTGAACACAGGAAGGTTCCTGCCCCACCTCCAAAATGTGGATTGTGCCTTCCAGATGTGCTAACACCTGGCTGGGAGCTGATGGAAGGTTAATGAACACCAAGGGATGTTCCGAAATGGGACAAGGGCTGTCTGGAAATTGTATTCTGTGTTCTCTCCCTGGGTGTGCCAGGCTCCAGTACCTGTCCCTCACCTACAAGGGGGGCACGTCATCTGCTGTCATGTTTACAGCATGGTTATCATTTTCCCTCCTTTCAAAAATGGATTTTTTTGTTGTTCCTGTTCAAAAGGAACCACAATTAAACCCAGCTTGCTTTTCAGGGAGGGGATGGGACACGATTTTTAAAATTGTGGCTTCGAATAAAAAGGGTTTTTTTTAATATTTTGTAAAATATCTTCAGTGGGGCCACCACCGTGATGTAAAGACTTCTCTAATAAAGTAACAAACTGAGAAACCTGGGCATGGGTCTGATTTTGTGCCTGCTTGCCAGCTGTGACCTCAGCTCAGCTTTGCTTCTGCTCTGGGTTTTGCTGACTGGGAAAAACTTCTGGCATTTGAACTTTGCAAGGCTGGATAAAGGCAGGCTGGAGCCTCTGCTGCCGGGTGAGCTCAGTGCAGGCTCAGATGGTGCTGGGCTGACACTGCTCGGTCAGCAGCGAGTACTGCACCGAGAGCAGAGCATTTCTGCAGGGTCCTTTTCCTTTTCATTAACGGGAATCTCACACAAACCCTTCAATTCCTTTCAGTTCCCTTCAGTTCTCCCAAGGAGATGCCTCCCTGTCCCTCCCCATGCTCTCCTCTGCCCAGGAAGAGAAAAAAATTCATTTTCTCCTGGGAAGCTGAGAAGCCCCAGAGAGGAATGAAAACCAAAATTATCTGATTGCTGCTCCTGTGTTTGCTGCTTTGGAATATGTCTTGGACATTGTTTACCCACAGGTGAATGTTTGATTGGTTCCATGTGAATTGTTTTTAATTAATGACAAATCATGGTCCAGCTGTGGAGAGGCTCTGAGGAGTAATGGGTTTTTATTATTCATTCTTGTTAAGCCTTCTGATGTATCCTTTCTCTTTCTTTAGTATAGTTTTAACATAACATAACATAACATAACGTAACGTAACGTAACGTAACGTAACATAACATAACATAACATAACATATCAGCCTTCTGAGGACCTGGAGTCAGATTCTCATCCCTCACCTTGTCCTGGGGACCCTCACAAACACCACACCCTTTGTTCCCTGCTCACAGCTTTTATCCTGCTGCTTCCATTGACTCCTCCCAAGGAACTCACATTAAATTAGGGCAGCCCATGGAGCTGCTGTGGGTTTACCCTCAATTTTGGAAAGTTTGCCAGGAGCTGCCAATTTAACCTTGGATTTCCTGCAGGAAATGGCCTGGCTGGCAGTGCCCACCCCAGGTAAGTGCAGCACCTGAGTTCAGGTGAGGTGCTGAAAATGAGATGGAATTGGGAGTGTGAGGTGGTGCTGGTGAGGTTTTAAATGAGCAGAGAGAGGGATGAGCAGAGCCTGAGGGTTTCTGTCTCCTTGCTCCACAGGATGGTAAGGAATGGAGTAGCTGAGGACACACAATTAATCATTTTGTTTATGTATAGCAGGACTGCAGTGGTCTCAGTGTGTCCCAGGGAAGCAGGAGATCTCCTGGGAATATTTAACTTCATCTGCATGTCCTTGGCAGTGCCTGAGGGGAGCTTCAACCACGAGGAGTTAACACATATATAAGTATATATATAAGAACTGTATATTCCAGAAATAACTGCTAACTACCATTTCCTCCGGGTGCTAGGTTGAAAACAGAGCGAAAGTAAAAATATTCCTTCATTTTTCAAACCAGAGCTGACAGCCCTGAGCAGCTCCTGGTGCTGCAGCAGCTGCAGCATCCCCTGTGGGTCAGCTCCTGTCACATCTGGGCTCCAAACCCCTCTGGGCTGCCCAAGGGCTTTGGCAGCTCCTGGTGCTGGAACTCTCTGGGGGAAGAAAAGCAGGGCAGGCCTGGAGGGTTTGGGGCTTGTGCCTGAGTGCTGTCCTCCCACAGCTGCATCCCTGCTCCCCTGGTGTCTGCAGGGCTCCTTGAGAGTCCTCTGGAGCCAAATGCTGCTCCAGTGGCCAGTGGTTTATTCTCCAAATAAACTCCCCCCAGCCTGAGCAGTCCAAGCAAGCCTCCCTGGAGGTGCTGGCCCTGCTCTGCTGCTGGTGTTTGCTCTCCTGGCTGGATGGGGCTGGATTATGGGGGCAGTTTGCCCTGGCAGCCCATCCTGCACTGCTCCAAACCCGACTGATTCCAGGCTGGCAGGAGCGGGATGCTCGCTGCTCTTCCTCTCCTTCTCTTCCTCTCGCTGCTCTTCCTCTCGCTCACTAGATGGCATCACCCTGGAGCTCCTGAATTCCTCTTTCCCTGCATTTGGCACTCTCTGTGACATCCCTTCCACCAGATCTCTGCCTCTCCTCGGGGTTTCAGTGCTTTTCCAGCCTGGTCCTCGGGATTTTCACTGTGTTCCCCCATTTTAGGGGCTGAGCATCCCCTGTGTGGGTTTTGCTCTGCCTGGGCAGGATGGGTGCTGCCAGCCTGGCTCTCATGGGTGACACCTAAACCCTGCGATTCAGGGGTCACAGCAGTGGAAAATCATTCCTGCTGACTGCTGAGAATCAGAGAGGTCTGGAAAAACGGGAAATCTCTGCTGAGCTGGGCTCCAGCTGCAGGGGTGTGTCCTCTGTGGGGGCAGGAGCATCATTTTGTGAGCTGATTTTGGTGAGGTGATTTTTGTGAGGTGATTCAGGGAGGATGGATGGATGGATGCATTTGTTCCGTACACAGGGAGGACCAGGACATTCAGGCTCCTGGCACAAGCTCCCAATTCTGAAGTGGCCAAGTGAGGAGCAGAGGCTCTCCATGCCAGGATGGCTCAGTCAGTGTTCCCTCTGCAGTCAGGGCTGATGGTGGGGCTCTGCCTTCTCATTCCACTCCACTGAGAGGAACAGCAGATTTGCCTTTCCAAACAAGCTCTGAGTCTGCTGGTAGATTAAACCAGCTCTGGAAGATAAAAGAAACAATGGGAAGGATTCCACTGATTGATGAATGGAAAAAGATATTTGCTTTTACAAATAAACTTTAGGGTTGCTGACAAACGAAATTAGACATTGAGAGATGAAAAATAATGGGGAAGAAAAACCCCTAAATTCCATAAGAATTAAAAATTAAAAGGGAGGATGATACATCAGAGGGAGATCTTTGGGAAATATCTGGTATCAGGTGTTTTGGGAAGTCTGAAGCTCTCAAGTACCTCAGCCAATGGGGAAAGAGAGAAGGGAAATGTGGCTGGAAATTGGGATAAAAAGGAGGCTGCATCCTCCAAAAATGTGAGAGATCCCAGGGGAATGCCCTATGGCCTCTTCCTTCTATTGGAATAGAGTAAAAAGACTCCTCTGTCTCCTTTTTGGACATAAACCTCTGGTGTTTGTGGATTCATTTTCCTGACACCCCCTGACACCAGGCAGACCTCAGGGACTGCCCAGCTGTGCCCCAACAGCTGGAGCCCACTCACAGCTGTGCAGAAACCCATTTGTCCATTGGAGCTGAGGGATGGATTTTCAGAAGTCGTTCACCCTCTTGTTTTAAATTGCTCAGCTGATCCTGACAGGCACGAGGGAGAGTGCACAAGCCTGACTCTTGTGTAGGTCATGACCTCTCCTGTGTAGTTATTTCAGCACAGTTATTTTATTTTATTTGGCTTCAGGAAGCTTCAGCCTGTGGTGAGGGCAGCAGGGGATGAATGTTTACCCTGAGGCTCCCCAAGCTGCACCTGCAGCACCCAACATTTCTGTGGGACGTGCTGCTGCCACATCTCTGCTGTCCTGCAGCAGCATCCCCAGAGGTGTGGGTGAGCACAGGACTCCCAGGCCAGTCACAAACCCCTCATTCGGGCTCTCTTACAATGCCTTGGCAGATTCCTTGAGGAATGACCAGGGCACAGCTCTGTCTCTCCACAGTCAATTCCCAGCGTTTCTCCCAGGGGAGGTGATCTGGTCAGCATGCAGAGCCACTCCCCACTCCTCTCTACAGCCCTCATTAGACTTGTTAATTAAGCACAGGAGCCATTTTGCAGCCTGAGCTGAGATTCTCTCCAAGCCCTGCTGGTTCCTGGGTGCTCATTAGCTGTGAGGCTGCCAGGGCCCAGGAGTGATGGAATCCCTTCAGGGGAGAAGAAAATGCTGATACTGAAGTGCTTCTCTACCTTAATTCTTCTTTTCAGCATGTGAAGACCAGAAATTGTTTAATTCCTCTCTCAAACAGCTTTCTCCCTTGCTCCACATTTCAGTGTACACTGCCTCTCTTAGCAGCTGCTTTGGGTGTTTTCTCCTCCATCCTCTGGAGGATTTGTGCATTTCTGAGGGCTTTTAAACTGGTAAAACTTCCTCTGCTCCAGCCTGGACACTCCACACAACATCAGGAGCTGCAGTTGCAGGTGTTGGTGCTGTCCCAGGCTCTTCATGAGCACTTCCAGTGCCAGCATCCCACAGGAATGTCAGCGTGACAGAAGGAAGGGAGGATTCCACAGCTCATCCCCACTTCTCTCCAGATCACATCTGACTGAGCATGGTGGTGACTGGGGCAGGAGTGGGGGTGATGTGCAGTGACCCAGTGCTGTGTCTGCAGCCCAGCAGCCACCAGGGAGGTGACCAGTGGCCACCAGGGAGGTGACCAGTGGCCTGGTGTCCCCTCCAGACAGCCCAGCCACCTCTGCAGGGGCTGGGGGCTTTGCTGAGGGGGAGGAGGATGAAGACGAGCCCTTGGGGAGGGGCAATAAAGCCCTGGCAAAGTGCCTGCACCTCCATTAATTCTCGGGGGTGGCTGTAGCAAAGTTAATGGTATTAAAAAAGAGCCACATTTAAGGAGCCGCGAAGGAGTGAGATGAGTTGTTTATGATTAAATTAAATTCATATGAAAACTAATGACCTGCCAGTGTAAGCCTTGAGTAACTTTATAATGTAATTAAAAGCCCAACGGGGGAGAGAGCTGTGGTTATGCCACGTGTTGAGGAGCTGCTGGGAACAGAGGCCACGGGTAAGTGCTGGTGCAGAGAAGGGCCTGGGCACTGCCCTGGCTGCTCTCTTGGCACAAGGGCACAGCTGGGCACAGGGGGGCTGCCAGGAGGAAGGTGGGTGCAGGGGAACAGCTTCTGGCTCACAGGGATAGAAACATGGACTGGTTTGGGCTGGAAGGGAACTTAGAGATCATCCCATTGTGTGGACAGGGACACCTTCCACTATCCCAGTTTGCTCCAGCCTGGCCTTGGACACTGCCAGGGATGGAACTTCCCTGGACAACCTGTGCCATGTCTCAACACGCTCACAGTGAAGAATTCCTTCCTGATACCTAATCTCAGCCTGCTCTGACAGGAGCCATTCCCTGCTCCTGTCACTGCACGCCCTCTGAGCAGCCTCTCCACGCAGGTATGCGGCTTGTCCCGGGCAGGGCAGCTCTGACCTGAGCAGGACAGCCCTTCCTTGTTCATTCCCTGCTCCTGGAGGGACGTGGCTGCTGCCAGCAACCCCAGGCACTGCTGTGATGGGACAACACAGAACCACCACAGGCACTGCTGTGATGGGACAGGAGCAGAACCACCCTCGGGCACTGCTGTGATGGGACAAGAGCAGAACCATCCCGGGGGCACTGCTGTGATGGGACAAGAACGGAACCACGCTCAGGTAAGGGGAGCACACCGGGACCCGTTCCCGGGAGGGGCACCGCGCTCTCCGAACCATCTCGCTGCGGCAGCGCCGGGCGGGGCACGGAGCGGGCACCCCGGGCAGGCTCGGGCCGGCCGTCCCTTTAAGCGGGCGGCGGTGGGGCCGCCCCTCCGGCCGGGATAGGCCGGGCCGGGCCGGGGCCGCCTCCCGCCCCCGGAGCGGGCGGCGCGGGGAGGCTCGGCCGCGCTGCAGCCTCCGGTGCCGGCGGCGAGCGGCAGAGCGTCCCCGCTCCCCGAGGGGCTCGGCAGCGGCGATGCCCAGGCGCAGCATCGCCGAGGTGAAGGTGCTGGACGTGCAGAAGCGGCGCATCCCCAACAAGCACTATGTGAGTGCCCCGGCCCGGCCCCGGGCGAACAAAGGCCGGGCGCTGCCGGCCCCGCTCCCGCGCGGAGCTCCGGGAAGGGAGGACGGACGAGGAGGAGGAGGAGAAAGAGACAGAGGGCGGCAGCGCTGCCGGGGCGCCTCTCTGGGTGTGCCGGGGGTGCCTCTCTCGGCTGTGCCGGGGGGTCCCGCGGTGCCCCTGCCAGCCTGGGGATGCCCCCGGCCCCGCGGGATGCCCGGGGATGCGGGCGGTGGTTGCGGCACCGGGCATCGGCCACGGGCACCGCGGGGAAGCGCGCCCGCTCCTGCAGCTGGCGCTGGGACCTGTTGGTCGCGGAGTCCCGGGGCAAAGAGACCACCCGGCTGCTGCTTTCGGTCGCTGGGTAGTGCTCCGTCCCTAGGAAGGATCCCTCGTGTCCCCTGCCCTCCTGCGTGCTCCAAACTGTCGTGGGTTTGTCTGGTTTTGAAGGTGGTTTTATTTTATTTTTTTCCTTTTTTTTTTTTTTTTTATGATTTAAACTTTGGTGTGTTTCCAGGCACACCCGTGGAGAGCTTGTGGGTGAATCCTGGCAAGAGCCTAAAACAAAGCCCGAAATGTTCTTGCCTCCCGTGTTGCCGTGGCCCGGGGTGACCCGGTGACACACGCACTGCTCGGGGCACATCTGGGCTGTGCAGATGTGCTCTTTGCTCTGGCTGCAGTCAGTTGCCACAAGGGCCAGGCTTTCAGAGCTCTGGGAGGATCGAGGGCTTCTCCAGCTCCCCTCGGCTGTTTCGTGGCATTGAGCAACAATTGGAGGAAAGCTGAGGGCAGGAGGCGAGGGCAGCGGGGTCTCTCCTCGCATCAGCGATGCGGCGTGGCCGCTGCCACCCACCCACCTCCCTTATCTCCCCTTCTTCCTGCTGCCCTGCCTGGAGCTTTGCCAGCCCTGGCAGAGCCTGGCTCGGGTTCCAGATGTGCGCTTTTCCTGCCATCGTGTCCATCGTGCCTTACTCATCGCTCCGGAGCCGCGCTGAGCTCTGCGCGCCGCAGTTTGTCTTGGCGGACCCGGGGCTTGGCCGCCGTGTCCCGTGCCGAGCCGGGCTGGGCTGGCTGTGGGGTGGCTCTGCTGTCCCTGCCGTGCCCCTCGGAGCGGTGTCCCCGCGGTGCCGCGCACGGTCAGCGCTGTCCCCGCCTGTCGCGGCTGGAGTTGGGCAGGGCACAAATAATCCCTGCGAGGCTGCAAAACTGGGCCGGCGATGTTTGCTGAGCACAGAGCTGGATGGAGGGGCGGTGGGTGGGGATGGGGAGCAGGAGCGGTGACAGCTGTGAGCCCCGGCCTCTGCCTCCCCAGCCCATCCCATCCCAATCCCATCCCTGTGCTCCAGCCTCCCCATCCCAATCCCATCCCTGTGCTCCAGCCTCCCCATCCCATCCCATCCCTGTGCTCCAGCCTCCCCAGCCCAGCCCATCCCATCCCTGTGCTCCAGCCTCCCCAGCCCATCCCTGTAGTCCAGCCCTCCCCTGCTCCGGGCTCGGACCCAAAGGCAGCAGCGGGAGCCAGCGTGGCTGCTCGGGGCTGGGCAGGGAGGGGCCGGCAGCCTGCAGGCAGCGCTGGAGTCAATGGGAGCGCTCGCCTTGCCGGAGGAATCGATAGGAGCAGGCAGATTCACAAAGCCAGTTAATTATATGAAACCAAAGCGCCTTTTTTTTTCTTTCCTTTTTTTTTTTTTTTTCTCCTGCAAAGAGAAGGAGAGGCAGCAAATCATGGCTGAATCATTTGTAGGCAGTGGCTGCTGGCACAGCGTGAATGCAAGGCAAGCACCGAGTGTCTGTGCAAAACCTTTGCCCTTTGCCTTCTCCCATCACACAGATGTGCTCTGCCCCAGCCCTGAGACAGCTCTCCTGTCCCTGGGGAGGCTGCAGGACCACGCTGCCTTTCCCTCCTGCTGCCTCTGTGATGACCTGCCCTGCTCGGGCTCCTCGGCACCAGCCAGAGGTTTCCCTTTGCTGGACAAAGCTGTGATTGTGCTGCTCAAGATGAGGCCACAGCACAAAGTTATGAATTCCACTTTCCCAGAAAAGTGAAATCAAACTCCTTGTTGCACCTGCAGTGGGGAGGGCTGGCTCTGTTCAGGCTGCTGTGGTTTGCCTTTCACCTGGGTAACTGATACTACAAGAATTGCAATGCCTGAGACAAAAAGTTGGTTGTTTTGCAGCTCTGCTGTGGAGCAGGATGCACAGCATTTCCCCAAATTGCAGGGCAAGCACCCAGCAAGGTGCTGGGCAGGGTTTGGATAGCTGGGTACAGGTGCTGGGCTGAGTTAGGGCTCAGCACAGCCCTGTGCCCTCTCACTCCACTTGTGTTTTTAAGCTTTTCTTCATGGGCACCACCTGGCAGGGGCACTGAGGAATGATCCTTGTGCAGGTGCTTGTTGCAGGATGCTCTGGCTCATTTTCCAAGGGAAAAGGGGACTCCATCCTCCAGGCAGTGGCTGAGGTGACATTTTCAGTACATTTCCCACAAAATCCTGTGTGAAGTGATCCCAGCTCAGGGCTCCAGGGCCACCCTGCAAATCTGAGCAAAGTCCAAGAGGAAAGCTTAAAAATAATCATTGTGAGAGACAGAGGAGCAGACTGTCTTTTCTCTGGTCTGGCCAAGTCTCTGATAAACGAATGTTTATTCAGAAAAGACCCAAAACAAAGCCATAGTAGAAACAGACTGGATTTTTCTTAAAGGACTCCACTCAGGACCTTTTTATAGTATTGTGTTTGTTATTCTCGAGCAGAAGCCCTAAAAGAAAGCTTTTTCCTACTAAATCCAGATTGGGTTTTCTTTCCCTTGGGCAAGCTTCAGGATGTTCAATTTTGTTACAGCTGCAATGTGTGTGTTTTCTATGTGTTAATAGCAATGCCATTAAATCCCAGCTCCATTTCTGCCTACCAGGAACATTTCCATAGTTATATAGGTTTAAATGGCTGTTCTGGAGCACCATCCAAAATTATATCTGTCCATTCAACAGCATGCTGTTTGGGTGGGTTAGATTTTTGGGAAAGCTGGGTTATGTTCTCTCAGGACTTCCATTCCCAACCTCCATGTATCCCTGAAAAGGGGGAATTTAAATAATATTTGCAGCATACATTTATTTTGCAAACCCAGTGAACAAGATGGCAAAACATTAAACAAGGTGAAGACCTCATTTGTGGCAGCTGGGTTGTGAAAGTAATTAACAGTGAGTGGTGGAATCTGGCTAATGGGACCTACAGGTGTTTGAAAACAAATTTGAGGAGAACCACGTTCAAAAAGTGAAGGTGCTGTTACGTTTTTGATGTGGAATTTGTGATGTGGTGGTGTAGGTGTCCTCTCTGCTCCTGAGGCCATTTGTGGTTTCATTCCTCGTGTAGCCCAGCCCTACTGTGCTTATCTGGAGCTGATTATGGAGTGTTTGAATGGCAAGAGGACAGAGCTGCCAATCCACAGCTTCTTTAGTGCCTTATATTTATGAGCTGAAGGCGTTTCTGAGGAGCACCATGGATGTTGCTTTGTGGTCCCAGCTGGAGCAGAGCTTGGTGGCCCTGGCACGGTGTCACCTTGAGCAGGCTGTGTTATTCCCCTGGATTTTGGGAGTTATTTCTGCCCTTGTGCATCATCCAGGTTGTTAGGGTGTCAGGGATGACTTTTCCCCATGCTGTCTCATGGAAGGGTGACCGTGCCCTTGGAATGTGGGAATGTCCTGTGGGCAGCTGAGAGAGGAAGGAGGAGGCTGGCATGAGTAGTGTGAAATCTATGCAGTGTGGTGTCCCCAGATAACCAAACTAGGAGTGGGAGAGAGCCAGGGGAAGCTGCAGTCTCACTCCTGGTGGCCTCTAAAGCTTTGAGGGCTTTCTCAGCATCCTCAGTGGTGGTTTGCTGCTGTATCCTGTGGTTGTGCCTTGTCTCATCCCATTTCCTGTCAGCTGGATGATGCTGTCCCAGCAAGGCAGGGAATTTGGTTGGAATTTTGCCCTGTCCTTGTGCCTGACCCTGCTCTGCTCCAGATCTCACCAGCCTTTCCTCCTCACCTCTCAGCAGAGCTGAGCATGGAGCACTCTTATCTTTGTGGATGAAAACCAGCACTCAGACTCCAACTCTGCTTTGTTTTCCTTCCCCAGCCACTTTTCTCAAGGCTGTTGAAAAGCTTGAATGTGGAAGGGCCAAATCCTGCCTGGCCCCTGGCTGCTGTCAGGAGCAGCTCTGTGCAGGAAGCTGATGCTCACACTCAGTGCCAGCTGGTGCTCACACTCAGTTCTAGCTGATGCTGATGCTCACACTCAGTTCTAGCTGATGCTCACACTCAGTTCTAGCTGATGCTGATGCTCACACTCAGGTCCAGCTGATGCTCACACTCAGGTCCAGCTGATGCTCACACTCAGTGCCAGCTGATGCTCACACTCAGGTCCAGCTGATGCTCACACTCAGTTCCAGCAGCTCTGGGGCCATCCCTGGCCTCTGCCTGCCCCCAGCTCTCTGACCTTGGTCCCCCAGCTTTGTTTGGAGGGTGTCTCTGCCTTCCTGTGCCAGTGGGAGACAGGAAACAGGAGAATCCATCTGTGTGACCTTCAGAGGGGCTGGGGCAGGCTGGCTGCATTGCTGTGTGCCTGAGGGCTCTGAGCAGCCTCTGCTGGGCTGTCCTTGGGGCTCCCAGCCTGGTGGCTGTGCCCTGGCCATCCCAGCAGTGCTGTGCCCTGCCAGGCTGTGCAGCAGCTGGGGGAAAGAGGGTACAGAGCAAAAAATCCAAGGGATGAGCTGGGGAGAGGGGAGAGGAGGCTGCTCTGCAGTGCTGGCTGTGTGCTCAGGCTGCCTGGGCTGGTGATGAGGATCTCCCTGCCCTGGTGCTCCCTCCAGCCCTGTTTCCAGCCCTGCCTTGGCTGGTGCTGAGATTTTGCCTGCCCTTTTTCCAGCCCTGCCTTGCTGTTTCTGCCTCTCCTGTGCCACAGAGCCCAGGGCAGCATCCCTGGTGCCCCGCAGCAGCTGGAACACCTTCCCATGCCAGCCTGTCCCTCCTCCCAGCTCCCCAGGCACAGAGCAGGGGTGAGGGGTCCCGAGCTGTCTGCCCACCCAGCTGGGCCTTGGCTGTCCCTCTGCTGCCCCCAGCTTTGGCATCCCCTGTCCCCTCCCCAGCCCTGCAGCAGTGAGGGCTGATGGACAGGGGCCAAGCACAGCAGCAGCTTGGTGCCAAGAACTTTCTTTGTTTCCAGCCACCTCCCTCCTTTTTTTTTCTTTTTTTTTTTTTTTTCTCTTTTCCTCTTACAATTCCCCACTCCCTTTTCTGCGTTAAACCCACTCTGGCTTGGCTGCCTTGCTCAGCTCCTGTGGTTTCTCTGCCCCTTCGGGTTTCCAAAGGGAGGGTGAGGCTCTCACATCTCCCCTCATTTCAGGGTCACCACGTTTCAGCGTGGGTGAAATCAAAAGCCTGACGCCTTTGACTGATGCTTTTCCTCTTTGCTGCTGAAAGATGCTTTAAATATGTGCAGTTTTCCACAGAGAGCTTCATTGTGCAGAGTCCCCCCCGGGCCTGAGACCACACAGCCTCTGAGCCTTTGGAAACAGCTCTGCAGACAGCTCAGCCCCCGCTGCAGGCTGCAGTGTCTGGAGCTGCTGCAGGAGCCCTGCTGGAGCCTGGGACCTTCCCTGGTGTCCCTGCCCTGCCTGGAGGTGTCATCCCAAGTGACCATGGGGTTGCTGTGCCTCCTGCCCATGTCTGTGTGGGGGAGCTCTGGGATCCTTCAGGGATCCCTGAGCTGGTGCCGGGGTGGCTGAGCTGTTTTGGGCACAGGAAGGCTCTGGGATCCTTCAGGGAAGGCCCTGAGCTGGTGCTGGGGTGCCTGAGCTGCTCTGGGCTCCACCTGCATTCTGGATGCTGCTGAGTTTGGGCTGCACTCGCTGCCTGGTGCCAGGCAGAGTTCCCAGGCTGCTGCCCCCTCTCCCACATCCTTCCTTGTGGGGTTTTGGTGTGTCCCCCCCAGCCAGGGCACCATGCAAATCTCTGTGAAAAACTTTGGAAAACTCCTGTAGCAGGGGAGAGAAGCTGAAAGTGCAGCTCTAGGTTTTCCTCTGCTTCACCCAGCCTTTTTCCTGCTCACATTTGAGCAGTCCAGGCTGCTCCCCAGCTTGTCCTGGTGTGTTTATGCAGGGAGTCCAGAAGTGATTCTGCTGCGAGGTCACACGGCCTCGTGTTCAAGAATGGGAAACTGGCTCTGTTATTTTATTTTATTTTTTTTTTCTCAGTATCTGTTCTTAATTTCCTTGCCTCGAGTCAGCAGTTTGAATCAGCTCCTCTGTCTCTCCCCGTGCTGTTGTGAGGCACTTTGGGCAGGGCAGGATGGAGGATTTGGGAATGGATCCTTGGTCCCTGAGGGCACTGGGAGTCACCAGGAGCCACTGCTGGGTGCAGCACCAGGGATTTCCAGCAGTCCCTGCAAAAACACTGCTGGGCTGGCTGCTCCCAGGGCTGGCTGCTTCATCCCTTCAAGAGGAAAAGAAAGGAAAAAAAAATTAAATCTCTGGCTGCCCTTTCCAGATTCTCACTGGCTCCTCACCCCTCTGTCCCCGTGACTCCTGTGGCTCTGCTGGGTCTGAGCTGGCTCTGCAGCCTCCAGGAGCTCCCTCCCTGCCCACGAGGGATGTCCTGGATCCCCCTGGCTCTCAGTGTTCCCCTGGGCTGCTCTGACAGCTCTGCTGTGCTTGGCCAGCTGCCATCTGCATTTCTTGCAGCAAGCTGTCATTTCCTGACACTTCCCTTCCCTTCCAAAGGTTTTCAGCCCCATTTTCCAAGGGCTGTTCTCCCCCTGACAGAGGTGCTGGGCAGGGGACAGCAGTGACAGATGCTGGGTGGTGATGGAGGGCATCAGGGGAAGGCTGCAGGATCCCTGAGTGCAGTGCAATGCTCACGGGGTGAGTGCAGTGTTCAAACCTTCCCAAACCTGCACTTGTTAGGTGAGGGGAGCACCAGGGTTGTGTTTTCTGGTGGATTTTTATTTCTGAGACAGCAGGGACTGGATTAGGTATTGGGAGACACCAAGATCTGGGATGGGGCTGTTGGAAGGACGAGGAATATCCACCAGCAGAGAGGCAGCTGGCTTTCCCCAGGTTTGATAGATGCTGAGGAGCTCCAGTTCCTGTGGTTCCCCCATCTCCTCTGCTGTCCATAAGCAGGTTAAGGAGAAACCCCTGGAGACCTTTCTGCTGCTGGAAAGGGATGTGCAGGAAACTCTTCTCTGACCCCTGGGAGTTGTGCATTTCAGCACAGCAGCAGAGAGCAGAAATTGCTGCAGAGGCCACAGGGGAGCCTGGGGTGCCCTCGTACCTTCACTACCCTCAAGAGCTCTGAATGACTCTGGCTCCGTCCGTCCACATCCTGATTAAAATCCCAGCCTAATGAGCTGTTGACTCCAAATAAAGGCAGGGTGGGAATAAACAATGAGGAGGAGCTGGCTGCTGCTGCTGCCCCAGTGGAAGGCTCAGTGCAGGCAGGCAGCCAGCAGTGATATAACCCGAGCAGGGCTGGGGACTGCTGACAAAACTGGCATACAGCTCAGCTCCCAGCCCACATGAGCTCATGCTGGCCCTGCATCGGGCCCTGGGCAGAGGGTAGAGGAGTTTGAACCTGTGTTAGCACCAGGTTAACCCTTGGATTGCTGGGGGAGTGCTGCCTCCCTTGGAGCACAGCATGGCCTCCACAGCTGGAGCAGATGTTGTCTTGGAGAATCCATCTGTCTTCATAAGGAGGAAATGAGGGTTCTTCATCTCAAAATAAGAGTTTGGGAGTGAAAGCAGAGCAGGGAATGGCTCCAGACTGAGGGACTGGGTTTAGGTGGGATATTGGGTGCGCAGGCCCTGGCACAGAGTGCCCCTGGATCCCTGGCAGTGCCCAATGCAGGTGTTTGATCACCCTGGGACAGTGGAAGATGTCCCTGCCATGCAGGGAGATCTTTAAGGTCCCTTCTAACCCAACCCAAATTCAACAAAAGTGGACCTTGAATTACTGGTTTGAAATAGGGAAGTTCTTTATTTTAGCAGTAAGAACTTGGTCGCTCTTGCTGCCTTGTTTTCTGTCTACTTTTCTGTGGAAGTGATTGCTCGGGGAAGAGTTTGTCACCCTCAGGAGTGTCCCCACCTCGGTGGCTCAAGCTGTGCCAGCCCTCTGAGCAGCACAGTGAGATCTGAGGTGAGATTTTCAGTGCGGCATTTGAGTAGCTTTGATAAACTCCAATAACTGACTGTTGTGCTGTCCTGGTGTTTAAGTCTGGATACTGGCTGAGGATGTTGGTCTCATTCCAGAATCTGGATAAATGGGCATCTCAGTGGGCAAAACCTGGATAAACTCCTGAGGGATTCTCTTTTAAATACCAAACCATCAGCTTTTAAGAGCCTTGATGCTTGATTTTGCTAGCAGCAGTTCCAGCAGGTCCCTTCACCTGAGCTTCTGAAAGTTTTGGTCCCTCTTCAAGGAATTGATGCTTGAATTTCTGATAGAAATAAGGACTTGAGTTAGGAGGGAAAAAATACCCTGGGTTCTGCTCAGTCAATCTGTTATCAATTTGAGATTTGTGTCACTTGGGTGTTACACTGGCACCTCACCAAGGGTTATCTCTGCTTTCTGTGAAACACAGAGGGGACATGAGATCAGTAATTGCCTCATTCTGTGATGTGCTTGTTGTCTTTCACAGGAGAATTGGTCCTGAAATGGGCTGGATTTGGGGTTTTTTGCTGAAATGGGCTGGGTTTGGGGTTTGGTGCTGAAATGGGCTGGGTTTGGTGCTTTGTTTTGTGCTGAAATGGGCTGGGTTTGGTGCTTTGTTTTGCATTCATCACCAGTTAGAGCCTGGTCCTGGGGTCTGTGAATGACCTGCAGTGACTGGGGCTGGTCCTGTGCATTTTAGGGATCAGGACACTGATTTCCACCCCTGCGGGTGTCAGAAACCCAACCCCAAGCAGGTGGAGTTGCAGACCCCGGGGGTTTGGGCTGTTGCAGTCCCATTTGCAGGAGCCAGGCTGGTGCCCTTGGATCTCAGCATCAGCTCTGGTGCTGCAGCTGTAAATGGGGCGCCCGGGGTTTAGTTTTAATTGGGTTTTTAGTGCTGTCTGGAGGGATTTGTGCTGTGTTTTTACACAGAATTGTCACCTCACACTCAATGTGTGCCCCTCTCCAAGGCCACAGAGTTCAGTCCACCACCAGAAACAAACATTTGGTTAAGCTGCAGCTCAGTCATTTCCCCTCACCTCTGTTGTGGCTGAATCGATCTGAAGCCTTCCCCTGCTCGTCACCCAGCTGTGGGGGGGCTGCACTGGCAGATTTTGGGTCGTGGTGGGGCTTTTTTGGGGGTTCCTCACGCTGATTTGTGCCTCTGTTCCCTGCAGGTGTACATCATCAAGGTCACCTGGTCCAATGGAGCCACCGAGGTCATTTACAGACGGTACAGCAAGTTCTTCGACCTGCAGGTGGGGAACCCTGGGGAGGTGACAGGAGTGCTGGGGGTGTGACAGGAGTGCTCTGGGTGTGACAGGAGTGCTCTGGGGGTGTGACAGGAGTGCTCTGGGGGTGTGACAGGAGTGCTCTGGGTGTGACAGGAGTGCTGGGGGTGTGACAGGAGTGCTGGGGTGTGACAGGAGTGCTGGGGGTGTGACAGGAGTGCTCTGGGGGTGTGACAGGAGTGCTCTGGGGGTGTGACAGGAGTGCTGGGGGTGTGACAGGAGTGCTCTGGGGGGGGTGACAGGAGTGCTCTGGGGGTGTGACAGGAGTGCTCTGGGGGTGACAGGAGTGCTGGGGGTGTGACAGGAGTGCTGGGGGTGTGACAGGAGTGCTCTGGGTGTGACAGGAGTGCTCTGGGGGTGACAGGAGTGCTGGGGGTGTGACAGGAGTGCTCTGGGTGTGACAGGAGTGCTCTGGGTGTGACAGGAGTGCTCTGGGGGTGTGACAGGAGTGCTGGGGGTGTGACAGGAGTGCTCTGGGTGTGACAGGAGTGCTGGGGGGTGACAGGAGTGCTCTGGGGGTGACAGGAGTGCTCTGGGGGTGTGACAGGAGTGCTCTGGGGGTGACAGGAGTGCTGGGGGGGTGACAGGAGTGCTCTGGGGGTGTGACAGGAGTGCTCTGGGGGTGACAGGAGTGCTCTGGGGGTGTGACAGGAGTGCTCTGGGGGTGACAGGAGTGCTGGGAATGCTCCTGGGCTCTGCCTGGAGGGGATGAGAGTCTGGGATGGGGCAGATGCTGCTCTCAGCCCTGTCCCTGCCCTGCAGGACATCTGAGTGAGTGGCTGTGAGCACACTGAGGTGACAGCTCAGCCTGCCCTGCCCTGCTGTCACCCTGCCCCAGCCCTGGCAGTGCAGGGGTTAAAGCTGTGAGCAGCCGCTTGTGTAACCAAGGAAATATGAAAGTAAATAAATAAGGAACAGCTGTTGGGCAGCAGCCAGGGCTGGAAGGAAATGGAACTCGTGCTTCCTTCTCTGCAGCATCTCCTCTTCATGGTGCTGCGGGCTCATTCCTCTGGCTGGAGAACAGGATTTGGGGTGTCTGTGTTCCCAGACCCAGATTGGGCTGTCTGTGCCCCCAGCTCCCTTTGGGGTGTCTGTGCTGGTTCCCTGGGCTGGGGAAGGGCTGGGGGGAATCCTGGCTGTGCTCCCTCTGTCCCTCCATCCTGGCTGGAGCTGTGCACACTCCTGGGGTGGAAAATGTCACAACTGGAGTCAGGCACTCTGCAAAACACCTTTAGAAGCAGTGTATGTCCTTTATAAATACATGTAGATGTGTATCGTGGTGGAGGTGGGAAAGTTGAAAGCAAACATCTCCTCCCTTTGCTGTTCCCTGCAGTTTTTTCTTTAAAAAAATGAAAAAAAAATATAGCAGCCACTCCTTTTTGGCTCTGTTGAAGGAATGAAAGAAGCTGTGGTTTTTCCCTTCCTTCCCCCTTATCACACATGCTTCCTGGTGTCCTTGTTTTAAACTCGTGCTGCAGGACAGTGCAAATTGGGAGGTGAGGAGTGAAACAGATCCTCTGAGCACAATGGAAAAAAATGCTCTGGGTAGGCTCGGTGGCATGACTGGTGCCATTGCTGGAGGCCTCTCTTGTGTGACTCTTGCATGATTCTGGGCCAGTTTTAGCTCTTCAGGCAGAAGTTTTCCATGCTGGAAATTATTCGTGCCTCTGGTTATTTAAAAAAAAAAAAGGGAAAATTCCACACAGCCCCCCACCAAAATGAGTGTGGGACTGAAACAGTTCAGCTGCTTCTGAAAACAGCAAGAGGGGAAAATATTTTTCCTAGGTCCAGTTCTGATGATCTTTTTGATGTGCTGGAGGGAGAATTGGAAATTTGAGTGCAGGTGAGCTCTGTGTCAAGAATCTGTCTGTCATTGTTATCCAGGGAAAACCCATCCAGGCTGATTCAGGCTCACAGCCTTGAGCAACCCCAGTACGTGCATGTTGGGGTCAGGATATTTGTTCATTTAATACCAGTGTTCCCAGTGGCTCTGGCTGCACTTTCCATGCTCCTGCCAGGGGCTGAGCAGGGTTTGTTTTTTAAAAGAGCAGGGGAAAGGTTGGTGCACCCTCCTTGGCTGTCAGGGATGTGGAAACTTCTGGATCCAAGTGGGAGAGAGGAGCTTGGTGGGGCTGGGGAGATGCTGCAGCCCCGTGGGAGAGGCTGGGGAGCTCCTCCTGGTGTTCCCAATGAATCCACAGCTGAATCATTGCTCACCTTCCATGGTGGCTGAACAATTATTGCGGGAGCAGGGCCAAGGAAAACACGGTGAGTGCTGAGAGCAGAGCCAGGGGCAAAGTGTGTTCCCCATCCCAGGCAGGCAGGGAGGACACTGCAAACACAGACTGTGCAGGAGTGAAGCCTGCAGGCTGCATCCACAGGATCCTGGAGGTTGGAAAAGAGCCCCAAACTCTTGGTGTGCCCCATCCCCACCTTGTCCCCAGCCCAGAGTGCTCGTTATCATCTACAAAGATAGATGATACTCAAGAAACCTTGAGTATCTAAAACTGCTCATTGAGCACTAAATCCTCCAGGGACGGGCTCTCCAACCCTCCCTGGGCAGTGCCAGTGCCTGAGCCCCCTTTCCATGGGGAAATTCCTGCTGTGCCCACCCTGAGCCTGCCCTGAGCCCCCTTTCCATGGGGAAATTCCTGCTGTGCCCACCCTGAGCCTGCCCTGAGTCCCTTTTCCATGGGGAAATTCCTGCTGTGCCCACCCTGAGCCTGCCCTGAGTCCCTTTTCCATGGGGAAATCCCTTTGCCTTGGAGACACCAGAGCAGCTGCACTCCCCATGCTGGGATGAGCAGTGTCAGAAGCCACCCTGCTGCTCACAGTGATGCCACAGATTCCAGCCAGGAGCATTTGGGGCTTTTCCTGAGTACTGTGGCCTTGCAGAGCCCTTGCCTTTCCTGTCCTTGGTGCCCAAACCTGGCCATGTCCTGCACAATTCCAGGTTCTGGCCATGTCCTGCACAATTCCAGCTTCTGTCCTGCACAATTCCAGGTTCCCAGCTCGTGGCTGCTGCACCTTTCCAAGCACCACCACCCTGCCTTTCTCTTCCAAGGGTGGCAGGACCTCCTCTCTCTGCCTGCTTGGCTGTTTCCATGCCTTGTGCCACACCAGTGTCCCACAGGATGCTGTCACCTCTCCCCAAGGGCTGGTGGCCCTGCTCACCCTCAGCTGAGCCCAGCTGCTTCCTCCTGGAGCCAGGCCCGCAGTTTGGGCAGATGCAGTCAGTGGTGGCTCTGGTCCCTTGGGAAGTGCTCAGTCTGTGCCTTTTCCTGCTCTGGGGTCACCACTCCCGTGCTGAAATCAGGGTGAGATTCTGGAGCTGGGGGTCAGCTCCACCCTGGGCTCTCTCCTGTGTCCAGGAGGGGTTTTGCTCTGCAGGTCCTCTGCCTCTCCTCCTTTTCTCTGTGAATATTTTCTGTCAGGTGGCAATTTACGTCAGGGCAGTTTTTTAGGAATAGAGGAAGATAGAATTGTAATTCTGAGCTTTAAAACCTGGTGTAACTGCAGGATTTGTAGTAAATTTGTAACTCCAAATGCTAAACTCAGTTTTGCATAAACCCCTTGGCTGGAGGAATAATTTCCTTCCAACAGGACTGAGGCTCTTTCTCAACACTCACAATTCCAGATGTGAGCTGCTGGCAGCAGATGGAGGCTGCTCCTGAGAAACAAAGGGATGGGATTGGGGCTTGCAGGGTGCTGGGAATGTCAGCTGGCATGGAAGGGGGAAATCAGGCACTGGAGTGGCCTCTGTGGTGGGCAGGGAGAGGATCAGGGTCTGATCCTGCCTGGGAGGTGCAGAAGCTCTGCAGTGCCTGTGGGATGCTCCCCTGACGAGTTCCTTGGAAGGATCCTCTTGAACCACAGGCTGCCAGCAGTGCCACTGCTGCTTAGAGAACAGACTCTGGCTGGTCTCTTGTGGTTTCTCGTGGAAACCCCCAGAAGGAAGCATTTTTTCCCCCCTTTGTCATTGTGAGTTCAGCAGGCACGGCTGGCAGTCACTTGAGCTCTTCATGTGACCGAGAGCCACTGTTGTCTTGCTGCTCTGCTGAAACACCCCAACCCTTTCACACCTTTCCTGCTCTTGCCAGCCCCCATGGAGCCCCAGTCCATGTCCTCAGCATCTTCTGCCTTTTGGCTGAAGCCACATTCTCAGAATCCCAGAATTATTGAGGTTTGAATTCTCAGAATCCCAAATTACTGAGGTTGGAAAAACATTTCTGATACCATCAAACCCAAGCTGTGCCTGATCCCCTCCTTGTCCCCAGCCCAGAGTCTGAGTGCCACCTCCAGGGATGGGGATCCAACCCTCCCTGGGCAGTGCCAGTGTCTAAGCCCCCTTTCCATGGGGAAATTCCTGCTGTGCCCACCCTGAGCCTGCCCTGAGCCCCTTTCCATGGGGAAATTCCTGCTGTGCCCACCCTGAGCCTGCCCTGAGCCCCCTTTCCATGGGGAAATTCCTGCTGTGCCCACCCTGAGCCTGCCCTGAGCCCCCTTTCCATGGGGAAATTCCTGCTGTGCCCACCCTGAGCCTGCCCTGAGCCCCTTTCCATGGGGAAATTCCTGCTGTGCCCACCCTGAGCCTGCCCTGAGCCCCCTTTCCATGGGGAAATTCCTGCTGTGCCCACCCTGAGCCTGCCCTGAGCCCCCTTTCCATGGGGAAATTCCTGCTGTGCCCACCCTGAGCCTGCCCTGAGCCCCCTTTCCATGGGGAAATTCCTGCTGTGCCCACCCTGAGCCTCTCTCAGGTTCCCTCTCCCCCTGTCCCTGTTCCCTGAGCACAGCCTGACCCCCTGGCTGTCCCCTGGCATGTTTCAGGGTCCCCCTCTTTGGCACAGGTTGCCCCAAGGCTTTTCCCCTTTAGTCAGACCCTTCAGCCCCTGAGGATGATGATGGTTCTGTGGCTGCTTCTCTGCTCAGAGCTTTCATTTTGAGGCCAGGCCTGGAGACACAGCACAGGCTGGGCTAAACGTGCTCCCTGCACAATTCAGGGACAGAAAAACTGGGAATTTGAACAACTCTAGAATTGGCTCTGGCTCTCCCTCCCATTCCTGTCTGTCTGTGCATCCATCCAGTGTTTCCCAGCTCTCTTGTTTGTCCATGTGTTCAACAGCTCCTTCAGGTTCTTTGCTGGAAGCTCTCAGCTCTGACCCACCTGGAGCTGTGTCATCTTGGAGCGAGTCCTGCAGCCCTGGGGCCAGCAGCTTGGTGTGCAACACCAGAAAATAAATAGTCTGTTGAAGTGTTGCCTGCTTCCATGAGAGAATTGGCAGCAGGCAGTGGCCTGTGCCTGCCATGTCCGTGTGGAGCAGGGCCTGGTGCTCCTGGAGGGGTTCCTCACCTGTTGTGTGCACACAGGCGCCAGGCAGAGGCAGGCAGAGGGGGGAGTCTGGCTCTGAGGGAGCCTGAGAGGCTCTGGGTAATCCAGCACACTCAATGGGCTCTGAAGGCTGGAGCTGGCACACAAAGAGGAATTGTTCTCATCAGCTTGTTCCAGGCACTTGGAGGCTTGAAAAATTAAAATGAGCCTCTTGCTTCCATTACTGTGAGCTCAGAGCTTGCCTTCCTCTGTCTCCTTCCCTTCCTCCTCCACTTTTTCCTCCTCCTCCTCCATTATTTACCCCAGGCTCCTGGCAGGAGTGCTCAGAGATGAAGTGAGTGTTATCTTCATGCTCCTGATGTGGAGGGCAGAGAGCAGCAAGCACTGGGCTCCAGCAGGTGGGAATGCCAGCCTGGATCCCCATTCTCCTGGGCTCCAGCAGGAGGGAATGCCAGCCTGGATCCCCCTCTCTCTGGGCTCCAGCAGGTGGGAATGCCAGCCTGGATCCCCATTCTCCTGGGCCATTCCTGCCCTGGGAATGCCAGCCTGGATCCCCTCTCCTGGCTCTGCCCTGGGAATGCCAGCCTGGATCCCCTCTCCTGGCTCTGCCCTGGGAATGCCAGCCTGGATCCCCTCTCCTGAGCCATTCCTGCCCTGGCAATGGCAGCCTGGATCCCCTCTCCTTCTCTGGGCGGCCTCTTTGATGGCAGAGCCCTGTGGCAGCTGAGCCAGGCAGGGTTTTATGTGTACAGGCACGGTAAACAGGGCTCTCTCAACAGTTCTTTCGTAACAGGAATCTTATTTCAACACTTTGGGGATTTTTATTTTTTATTTTTTTTTCCCCTGCTCCAGGGTTTATGGAGTTCAGCACAATTCTGGGCAGTTGCGTGTGCAGTGAGCTCGGTGGTTTCAGCCTCCCACAGAAATAAATCAGCAGGATCTCTGTCTCTCTCTCAGGCAGCTGGAGCAGGACAGGCCCTGCGTGACTGAGGGCAGGGGAGAAGCCACAGCTTCCTCCAAGAGAGCCCCAGCAACTGCTGTGGCCAGGCTGCATTCAGAGCCAGGGGCTCCAACACCCCTTGCACAAGGGCAGGAATAGTGAATTCCCATCCTGGAGCTCAGGAGAAAACACTTTCCATTAAATAAGGCCTTTTTCTGTTTGCAGAAGGAAGAGCCAGTGTTTTTCCAGCAGTGCACCAAAGACCTTCAGCACTCTCCTCCACAAAGAGCATGCACAGCCCAGTGCACTTCAGCCTAGTTAAAAGTTGGCTCCTTTGTGTTTCCTCTCTCCAAATGTCTCCCATTTATAGCGTTCCAGCCCTTGGCAGAGCAGCCAGCACATTCCCAGAGCCAGGGCAGCTCAGGGGCTCAGCCCGGCCTGGGCTGGCACCTCCTGGGCCTGGCAGAGCTGGGGCTGCCCTGGCATCAGCTCCCTGGATGGGGCTGGGGGAGCATTCCCAGAGCCAGGAGAGAGCCAGGACACGCTGCAGGGCTGGGCAGGAGGGATCAGCTGCACATCCCTGAGCTACAGCCTGGCTGGGGACGGGCTGGGAGCTCCATGGCTTATTCCAGACTGGGAACAGCTCTCCATGGCTTATTCCAGGTTGGGAACAAGACTCCATGGCTTATTCCAGACTGGGAACAGCTCTCCATGGCTTATTCCAGGTTGGGAACAAGACTCCATGGCTTATTCCAGACTGGGAACAGCTCTCCATGGCTTATTCCAGGTTGGGAATGGGACTCTGTGGTTTATCCCAGGCTGAGAGCAGCTCTCCATGGTTTATTCCAGACTGGGAACAGCTCTCCATGGCCCATCCCAGGCTGGGAACAAGACTCCATGGCTTATTCCAGACTGGGAACAGGACTCCATGACCCCTGATTTATTCCAGGATAGGAATAGCACTCTATGGCTCTTGGTTTATTCCAGACTGGGAACAGCTCTCCGTGGCTTATTCCAGGTTGGGAATAGGAGTCCATGGCCCATTCCAGGGAGGGAACAGCTCTCTTTGGCTCTTGGTTTGTTCCTAGCTGGGAACAAGACTCCATGGTTTATCCCAGGCAGGGGACAGATCTCCATGACCCCTGATTTATTCCAGGTTGAGAATAGCTCTCTATGGTTCCTGACTTATTCCAGGTTGGGAATAGGAGTCCATGGCTTTTGGTTTATTCCAGGCTGGGAACAGCTCTCCTTGGCTCTTGATTTGTTCCAGGCCGAGAACAGGATTCCATGACTTACTGCAGGTTGGGAACAGCTCTCCATGGCTTATTCCAGGCTGAGAACAACATTCCATGGCTCTTGGTTTATTCCAGGTTGGGAGCAGTTCTCCATGGCTCTTGCTCTGTTCCAAGCCCCTCTCCCAGTGCAGCCCAGTTGGCTGTGAGTCCCTCTCCCCCCGTTCCCTTGGGATGGTGCCTTGTTCCAGCTGCACCCAGGGCAAAGCAGGGCTGGCTCTGAGCCTGTTCTGTGCCCATTCACCCCTCCTGGCACCCCATGGCTCCTTCTCCCTGGAACCTTGGCAGAGCAGCTGCAGGACAGCCCTGCCAGCCCTGGGGAAGCACATCCCAGGCAGGCTCTGATCCTGAGAGGAACGAGCCAAAAAGATGGACAGGATAAAAGTTCCATCCCTGGGGGCTTGTGCTGACAATGCAGTGTGGATTTTTGGGGGGAGCCCTTGCATGATGCAATGGTTGAAGGTTTTCCTGTTCCTCTCTCCCTGAGCCAGGGTGAGCTGATGCCCTTGCACTCCCCAGATATTTATTATTGGAAAAGCTCTGGAAATTCAGCTCCTCCCTCCTGCCAGGGCCCCTCTCCTGGCCCTGGGGAGGTTCCTGCTGTGCCCTGGGGCTTGCTGAGGTTCTGTGGCTCTGGCTTGAGTGAGACCCAGCATCTCCACGTGCTTTTAATCAATCCAACGCAGCCACTCTGCTGTAGGAAGGACCTGCAATTTATATCATGTGGCAGCAGGTCTGGCTCCAAAATGAGCCAGTTTGATCTGATTGATGCTGCCTGGGGAGAGGCTGAGGATGGGGAGCAGTAAATCAGTGTGAAGGAGTGCTGTGTCCCAGAGTGGGGGATTTTTAGTGAAATGGCCAGGACCTGTTTCTGTTGTTAAATGTTCTATTGTTAAATGCTCCTGGTGCAGCACAGACTGCTCTGAGCACCACCCACACACCCAAGGAGTGCATCTGTGCACTTGAGTGGGAGTGGGAGACAGAAAGGAGAGCTGGGCTGGTCCTGCCCTTGCAGGGGGAGTCGATGAAGCTGAAGGGATCCAGACAGGACAAGGTAGAGTCTGAGCTGAGCACGAGCTCAGGGCAGGAACAGCAGCCTCATGACCCTCTTCTTGCATCACGCTTCTTGCTAAGCACCCAAACCATCCATTTCCCCTGCTGTCCCATGCTCCAAGGCAGCAGAAAAGCCAATATTGATGGATTTTTGTCCCCACATGAGGGAGGATTTCACAGTGATGTCACCAAGAGCAGCTCCAGGGCAATGCAGGGATGGAAAAAGGGGCACTGCAGACCCCGAGGGTCTGCTCAGGAAGTTCCACCTGAACACAGGGAAGAGTTTCTGCCCTTCTCAGCGCCCATTGCTGGTGTCACTGGAGCCCTTTCCCAGCACTGGGCACTGAGCAGGGCACAAACTCTTCCCTGAGTTCAAGGGGAACTTGCTGGGCATCAGTTCCTGCCCATTTCTCTTGTCTCATTGCACACATTTGGGATCTGAGCTTGCTCCCTGTTAATCCCTCTGTCTTCTGAGCTGCTGTGGGGATTTTTTCACCCTCTGTTTGTTCAGACAGCCCTTGAGGATGCAGGGAAGGTGCCTCTTGTAGCATCTCAGAGAGACTAAACAGCCTGTGAGCTGCTGCCCAGATTTCCCTTTCCCAGACTGTTGCTTGGCAGAGCTTTCCCAAACCAGCTGATCCCAGTGCTTTGATCTGCAGGAGCACTCTGAGAGGTCCCTGGTTCCCAGCCTGGAGCTGTGTCCCTTTCCCAGCTCCCCAGTGGGACACTGGTGGCCCCAGTTGGTGCTGGTGGCCAGCTGGGGTCAGGGTGGCAGAGCAGGGCTGTCCCCTCTGAGCTCACCCTGCAGGGATGGCTTCTGGGGAGCTGGGGATGGGATGGGATGGGAGCAGCCTTGGCCCTGCTCCTCCCTGCTCCACGGCACTTTGTCCTTCTCACAAAGAGCCTCTTGTGATTCTGCCCCCAGACTGGGGAGCCTTTTGTTGAACTCCTTTTGTTGAACTCCTTTTTTGCCCTTTTCCCTGCTGGCTGCTCTCTCTGGGTACCAGGGCTTGGGGCAGCTCTCCCTGCTGGAGCACAGAGCAGCAGTAATGTGGTTTGAGGCTGAGCCTCTGCCAGCCAAGAGAGCAAATCCCCAAATCCCAGCGTGGGTTGTGACCACACAGGGTCCCTGGTGCCACCTCCCAGGGCAGTGTTATCTTTTTATACTAAAAACTACGTGTACAATATTTACAATTACTTTCCAACACCCATCACCTATGCTAGACACTGAGCTTCTACTCTAAACCAATCCAAAAGTGCCACCATCACCCAGAAGATGGAGGCCATGAAGAAGGAAAAAGGCTGCACAGATTCCTCCATCTTTCCCCCTGAACCCCCGTTCTAAAACCTCCAAAAATCTATTTTTCACCCTGTGATAAATTCACTCTCATTCTGCTTAAACTTCCGTGGCTTGTAATTCTTCATATAAGGTTGGTATTGTTGGAATTGTTTTTTCCAAGGGCTAAATCAAAGGCACAGGTGTCCTGGGCTCTGTTCCAAGGTCTCTGAGCCCCTGGCAGGGTCCTGGCACTCCAGCACAGCCAGAGGGATGTCCTGAGTTCCCACAGCTGGGAATGCCATGTCCTGCTGCAGGGGCTGTGCAGGGTTCAGGTCTCTGGGGTCACCCTGTGTGCATGCTGTAACCCCCCTGGCACTGCTCCACAGCTCCTTTTTGGGGCAAAGCCCTCTGCTTGCCAGCATCCTGCTGGGCAGGGACGCTCCCCTGTCCCCAGCATCCCCTGCAGCACTCCTAATTGCTCTAATTAGGATTTTATCTCAGGGCTTTCCTGCTGGTGCAGCAGCTCTCTGCCAGCCTGCTGGTACAAAGCTGCTTTTCCAGGCTGCCCATTCCTGGGGGGTTATCCTGGTTTGTTTTTCCTGTATTTCCCTGGTAATGGACAGCTCGGGATGGGGACAGGGAGTTCTCAGAGTCTGCCTCGCTCCAGACTCACTGCCCAGACATTCCTGCCTAAGGAAAACAGCTCACTGATAAGATTAGTTGGTGGTGCAGATAAATGTGAATGAATGTGCCCTGTGCTGGTGTGGGAGCCTGGCCTGGAGCCCCCACTAGGGTTTGTGTGCCCCAGCCCTGGCTCCAGGGCCTGGGATCCCTCTCCCTGCTGCAGAGGGTCAGTGAAAAATGGGATACAGAGCTTCCCTGTCATAGCAGACA
The DNA here is from genome assembly GCF_027887145.1 of Ammospiza caudacuta. Classification (NCBI taxonomy): domain Eukaryota; kingdom Metazoa; phylum Chordata; class Aves; order Passeriformes; family Passerellidae; genus Ammospiza; species Ammospiza caudacuta. The sequence continues at coordinate 16,703,469 of NC_080608.1, read as the reverse complement.
CCAGAATTCCTCAAACTCATCCACTCCAGCCTTTTTCTTTCTCCTTCTCTGTCAGAAATACTTAAAAATAATCTTGGAAGGGGAGAAACAATAGATTAATTGTTGCTGGGGGTTTTTTTCTCCCTGGGTTGGCTGGGTGCATTGCTGAGAGCAGGACTTGGCCCCTGTGTGCTCTGCTGTGTTTGGTGTCTGGCTGCGTCTCTGCTGCCCTGGCTGCCCCTGTCCCTGGGAGCCTGGCTGGGCCCTCTGGGGATGGGATTTATATATTATATATTATATATTATATATTATATATTATATATTATATATTATATATTATATATTATATATTATATATATTATATCGGAAGGTATATATATTATATATTCTATATTTATTATATATTGTATAGGGATGGGATGGGATGGGATGGGATGGGATGGGATGGGATGGGATGGGATGGGATGGGATGGGATGGGAGCAGCCCTGTTTGGGGCTTGGAGAGGAACCTTTGCTGCAAAGAGAATTTGTGGGAGTACCCCCATGCCACCCTCCTGCCTCCCTACATGGAAAATCTGGCACTGGAACCTGCAGAGCAGCCTCTGCTGCCTGTCCCTGTGTCCCTCCCCCAGGGTTTGTGGGGTTGCTGCACTTTTACCCTTTTCCCATCCCTTTTGCAGAGCTGGAGCTGCTTTCCTTGGCAGGAGCAGTGTGACAGCCTGTGCTGCATCCCCATCCTGCAGGACAGGGAGGACACAGAGGGAAGCCCAGAGCCTGGAGCCCTGCCAGCTCTCCCTTGTCTCTGCTGGCATCCCCTGCCTCTGTCTCTGCTCTTTTCCTCTGCTCTTTCCCTCTTTCTCTGCTCTGTTCTCTGTTTTTTGTGTGTGTGTGCAGCTCAGGAGGATCCCCCAGCCCAGGCTGTGTTTCTGTGGCTCTGTTCTCCTGGATGTGCCATCCCAAGCTGCCTCCCGTGCTCACAGCCAGCTCTGGCTTTGTTTTGCTTGGAGTGAGGTTTTCAGCAGTTCTTCCCACAGGCTCATGGCCAGCAAAGCTGCTGGGCTGGTGTTGGCTGTGCCTCCTCCAGGGCTGGGTGATGTGGCAGCCAGGCTGGCTGGGATCCGTGGGATCCCCCCTGCCCTCTCCTTCCCCACCTCCTCCTCTTCCTGGCCATGCCAGAGGCTGCTCCAGACACTCTGCAATCCCTTTTCCTCCTTCCAGCAAGGAAAAAAAGAGCAATTTGTTCCTTGCAGGCTGCATGGTGCAGGTCTGGGGGTGGTACTGGTGCCCCTGGGCTGGGCTGGAGCAAGGAGAAAGGTCCCCACACTGAGCAGGGCACAAAGGGAGCTGGAGATGGGCTGGGCTGCAGTTCTGGATGGCTTTGGAGGGATCACACGGCTGGGGAGGGATCTGGCCAGAGGCACAGCACAGGCACGTGCTGCTGGGACAGCACAGCCTGCAGCTCTGCCTTGAGCACAGGGAGATCTGCAGCCAGGGATGCTCGGCTGGGGCTGCAGCAGGGGCTGGAGGGCTCCCAGTGCCTCCAGGGCTGTCCCCAGTGCCTCCAGGAATGCCCCAGTGTCTCAAAGGTTGCTCCCAGTGCCCCCAGGGTTGCTCAATAATTTATCCCAGGCTTTGGGATAAATAAATTTATCCCAGAGATCCAAGGACAAAAAGTGTAACTGCTGCGGGTTGGACTTTCCAGGTTTTCAGGACACTTCCTGGGCAGGTTGTCTGCAGTGCCTCCATAAATGTGAATTCTTTAGGCAGAGACCTCCAGCCAGACCCATTTCAGCACCTGGGCACCAGGGAGCTGCAGAAATCCTGGCAGACACTTCACACCCATGCCCTGGGGAAACCAAAGGAGAGTTTGCATCTCCCTCCTCCTCCTCCTCCTCCCAAGGAGGGAGCGTTGGAGTCTCTGCTGTGTTCTGCCTCTCCCTGGGCAGTGCTTTGTGTCCTGCCAGTGAATCCCTGACCTTCCTCACCTCTCTTGCATTTCCTTTCCTAGATGCAGATGCTGGACAAGTTCCCCATGGAAGGAGGCCAGAAGGACCCCAAGCAGAGGATCATCCCCTTTCTGCCAGGTAGGACAGGGGCTCCAGCAGGATCCAGAGTGGATCTGGCATGGCAGGAGCTCTGTGGGACTGGGAGCACACACATGTGTGGGAATACACAGATATTACCTCCTATCCCCTGCACCATCTGAGCAGCATTGAGTTCTTGGCCTGCAGTGTGTCCTTTAAAACCTCAGATTTGTCAGCAGTGTGCTCATTGGGTGTTAAACCCTCCAGGATTTCTGTGAGCCTCCAGAATTGTTGAGTGGAAGCCCAAGGATTTCTCTGAACTGTCACAGACATCTTTTATGAAAAATCCTTTCCTTAGGATTTTTCCTCCTGAGAAGTTGAGAGGGCTCAGGAACAAAATGCAAACATTGATTATCTGCTGCTGTGGAATGCAACAGGTGCATCTGGGATTGGTCTCATGTGGTTGTTTCTAATTAATGGCCAATCACAGCCCAGCTGGCTCAGACTCTGTCTGAGCCACAAGCTTTTGTTATTCATTCTTTCTTTTTTTATTCTTTTCTAGCCTTCTGATGAAACCTCTTCTTCTATTCTTTTTAGTATAGTTTTAATGTAATATATATCATAAAATAATAAATCAAGCCTTCTGAAACGTGGAGTCAGATCCTCATCTCCTCCCTCATCCTGAGACCCCTGTGAACACAATGAACCTCCAGAATTGTTGAGTGGAAGCCCCAGAACTGCTCCCACTCTGCTTTGCCTGTCCTGTGCAGCTCCAGGGGACACCAGAGAGGAGGAAAGAATGTGGAATTCAGCCTTGGCTTCCTGCCCTGCTCAAAGCCAGCAGTTCTGTGCCATGTCCAGCACCAGTGGTTTTATGCCCAGAGAGCAGATGTGATAATCTGGGGCACTTTGTGGTGTGGGGAGTGCTGCTGTGGGGGAAAAAAGAGCCCTAATGTGCCTTGGGAAAATAAGCAGCCTGTGGGGAGTCTCTGTGAGCACAGAGTTGTCTTTACCCCCACCCCCAGCAGCTAATGAGGATATTTAGGAATGTCACAGCACCATAATCACTTCCAGTGGCTGTCAGGTCTGTTTAGTGCAGCTGTTTGTGCTGTGCTCTGCCTCCTGGCTCTTCTAGAAACATAAAGGCCTTTGTGGGGTTTGCTTTGCTCTGAGTGCTGTGGAAAAAAATAGAAAATAATTTAATTTCCACCCCTTTCTGAGCAAGAGGATCTGCTCTGGGTTTGTGATTCTGGCTTGTCCTGGCATTGTAACTTCAGCAAAAGCAGAGCTCAGCAGAAGAGCTCACCTGGAGTTAGAGCAGAAAAGCTCACCTGAGGTTAGAGCAGAAGAGCTCACCTGGTGAAACAGCAGAAAAGCTCACCTGGGGTTACAGCAGAAAAGTTCTTGCTGTACAAATGCTCCTGCCAGCAGGGAGAGATGGAAGCCAAATTGGCAAAGGCCATCACTTGGAAAATTTAGATTTGTGCTCTGCAGAAAACTCCCACCAGAACTCTGCTATTTTTGGGAGGGAAGCCTGGTCAGAGCTCTGCTGCTCGCGCTCACCAGTGTTTGTTTCTCCCTGGTGTTGGAATGGTTTCCCTTTGCTCGGAAACGTGTCACTGGGATTTCCACTGTGGGAAAAAAGGGGGTGGAAATTGCTGGAAAAGAAAGGCTGTGCCAGCTGCAGAGGCTGTGCTTGGGGGAAGGTGCTGTTGGAGCTGGGGTTGTGGTGCCTTTGTCCTGCAGGCTCCTGGTGGCTGCCCCTGGACAGCTCAGAGAGCCACAACTCCCCAGGGGCAGGGTGGCAAGTTCTGCTTCTGAAGAGGATTTCACCTGGGGGGGAAGGTGGAAGGCTCTTTTAAAATTTGCTGTCTGTCCTGGAGCCTGATTCCTTACTGGAATCTTTTCCCAGTTTGGGGTGACTGTGGTGGTGTTTACAGGGGTCCCAGGATGAGGGAAGAGATGAGAATGTTGGCTCCATGTTTCAGAAGGCTGATTTATTATGTATATTATAATTTATTATATATGCTTATTATATATATTATATATTTTATATATATAATATATTATTTATATTATATATATTTATTATATATTATCTATTATAAACATTTTCTTTTATATATTATATTAAAACTATATATAATATATAATATATATTACACACATTATATATTATATAGTATATATTATATATTATATATATATTATATTAAAACTATACTAAAATAATAGAAGAAAGGATTTCATCAGAAGGCTAGCAAGGAATAGAAAGGAAGGAATGATAATAAAATCTTGTGACTGAGCAGAGAGTCCAAGACAGCTGGACTGTGACTGGCCATTAATTAGAAACAACCACATTAGACCAATCAAAGATGTACCTGTTGCATTCCACAGCAGCAGATAATTATTGGTTTTCTTTTCCTCTGAGGCTTCTCAGGAGAAGAACTCCTAAGGAAAGGATTTTTCAGAAAATATCATGGCTACAGATGACAAGCAGTTTTGTGCCAGCTGACCCCCAGCTTTGTGTCGCTCAGCCCAGGGTGCCATCCAGGTGAGCCTGGGACTGGTTTTCTGCACAAAGGTGGTTCCATCTCCCTAGACTTGCTGGGGTTTAGGTTCTGTTCAGCTTCTGGGAATGTTGGAGTTTGTTCCCAGTCCCATTTGGAGCATCTGAGTTTCATTAGCAGGGGAGCTTTGGCTGCTGTGGTTTCCTGCCAGCCCTCTGCTTGCTGGGAAGCCCTTGCAGAGCAGCACCAGCCCTGTGGCCACTGCAGCTCTCCAGAATTCTGCTTTTGAAAACAACCTCCCCAAACCCCCTTTGTCCTGCTGAATGCTCCTCCTGCAGCTCTGGCTCCCTCACAAACCCCAAAGTGTCCCAAGCTGGGGTCAGCACCATGACCTGGGGAGGTGTCACAGGGTTTGTGTGTCAGGCTGGGTTCCTGGAATGGGAAGGAGCTCCAGGACTGCCCCACATCCCAACCCCAGCCCACAGGAACTCTGCTGGCTCTGCATTGCCTCATTTTGTGAGCGCCTGCCTTGAGGATTTGACTTTTTATGGGAAATTTCTGCAGGCTCTGGCCTCTCTGAGCAGGTCTGTGATGCTCTCAGGAGGGGATTTTATAAGTGCAAAACCCCTTCAGCTCGTGTGGAGCCACAGAGCTGGGTCCTGCAAAGCAGAGCAGCTGCACTTGAGCTTTGGGGCCAGGGCTTGAGCTTTGGGGTCAGGTTTGAGCTCTGAGCTTTGGGGCCAGGGCTTGAGCATTGGAGCCAGGCCTGAGCTTTGAGCTTTGGGGCCAGGCTTGAGTTCTGAGCTTTGGGGCCAGGGCCTGAGGTCTGGGGCCAGGGTTTGAATTTAGAGCTTTGGGACCAGGGTTTGACTTTTGAGCTTTGGGGCCAGGCTTGAGTTCTGAGCTTTGGGGCCAGGGCCTGAGTTCTGGGGTCAGGCTTGAGCTCTGAGCTTTGGGGTCAGGACTCGAGCTTTGGGACCAGGGTTTGAGCTTTGAGCTTTGGGGCCAGGGTTTGTCCCTTTCTGTGTGTTGGCACCACCTTCATCCCACAGAGCAGAGCCTGGTGGTGTTTGGATTTTCCTGGCAGTGCTCCTGCTCTGTGCCTGGAAAGCTCTTGAGGGGAATCTGAAGTGCTTTTTGAGCTCTCTTAGCTGGCCACGAGCCCCTGGCAGAGCTTTTCTGTGGTGCTGCAGCAGCTGTGGCAGCACCCAGCCCCTGGCTGGCACCAGCTGTGCCCTGGCAGGGCTCTGGGCAGCTGCAGACAGACAGAGGGACAGAGGGACAGAGCCCTGCTGGGACATCACCCCAGGTGCCACCCTGGCACAGGGCAATGGAGACCCCAGGAAAGAAGGAAAGAAAGGAGAGGAGGAGCAGAGCAAACAAATGAGCTCAGCTGGGAGGGCTGTGCCAGATCCTTCAGGAAACAGCTTTGCTGAGGAACGTGGAGCTTTCCAGGCTCCCTGCAGCCCCAGGGGCTGGAGCAGCTCCTGGCCAGCTCTCCTGCCTGCCTGCCTGGAAACGTGAGCCCCGGCAAGGAGGGCTTGCCTGAGGCTGAGCTCACTCTGGCTGTAAAATTGCTTTTCAGGAAGATTTAGCAGTGAGGTTCTGAGTGAAGGGAGCAGGACAAAGAGGGGCTGGGGAGGTTGTTTTTAAAAGCAGAATTAGCCCTGCTTTCTGCTCCCTCCCCAGCCCATCAGCCTGGCTCAGCTCTGAGCTTTGGGGCCAGCATAATTCCCAGCATAACTGTGAGGGTGCTTTATCTCCCCACAAAACCTCTGTGAGAGCAACGGGAGAAAACTTGTTGCTTGTCGAGGCAGTCATGACACAAAGCAGAGACCACAAGCAGTCTCAGATGGCAACTCTTTATTATTGAACGTGGCTGACTTTTTATACACTTTTTAATTGTTTGTGGTTCTTCTACTTTAACTATTGGCTACAATAAGTCAACATTATTGGTGAAAGTTACAATGACTTCAACTAACTTTTAAAAATTCTTCATATAGTTGCAAAGTTCTCTTATCTTTCTTCAATTCTTCACTTCTTTCAGTCTCTTTAGTTACAACTTTAAAAAGAGCTCTTTATCAGCTTTTTCTTGCTTCTTAGCTTCTTCTTACTCCTTTAGCTAACAAGCCTGCTGTTAACCCTTTCTACAAAAACTCATCTATTTGCCAGCTCTGGTTCCTGACTTTGCTCAGTGCTGTTGCATCTCCCTGTGAGCTGGAGATGGGGCAAGGGTCCTCGTTGTGATTTTGTGCTCTGATGAGGTGGGATCTGTGCCGCAGCAGGTTTCAGGGCAGGATGAGCCCCTGCAGAGTGCAGAATCCTGCAAACCCCATCTGCCAGGCCAGCAGTGGCTGGCAGCTCCGGGGGCTGGGATTCATTACGTGTGTGTGCATCCAGGGCAGCCTTTGCTCTGAAGCGAGCCTGGAACCCGTGCTGGGGAAGGGCTGGATGTGATTGGAAGGTGCAGAGGAGTGAATTCTTTCCATGGGGAGGGGGGGACTCCTTCAGCTGCTTTTCCACCCCTGGAATCCCTGCCTGGCTCGGGCTGGGCTGCCCTGGGGGTGTTTGGGGTTCTCAGCCTGCTGCACATCCAGCCTTTGGCTCCACTGTTTGGCTACTTAAAGTCCCTCTGCCTGGTTTTTGGGGGTTTTTTGTTTGTTTGTTTGTGTATTTTTTGAGGGATTTTTTTTTGTTTTGTTTTTGGGGGTTTTCTTTGTTTGTTTTTTTGGAATTTTTTTGGGGTGAGGTTTTTTTGGGGGGGTTTGGGGTGTTTTGGGGTTGTTTGTTTGTTTGTTTTTTAGGGTTTTTTTTTTGTTTGTTTGTGTATTTTTGAGGGGATTTTTTTGTGGTTTTTTTGGGTTTTTTGCGGTTTTGGATTTTTTTGGGGTTTTTTTCGTTTTTTGGGGTTTTTTGTTTTGTTTTTTGTGGGGTTTTGTTTGTTTGTTTGTTTGTTTGTTTGTTTTGGTTTTGTTTTTTTCCTATCTCCTTGCTTCCAGTACAGCTCCAGCTCTGCCTGGATAATTCCCCCAGGAGGAGGGAACCATTTGCAGAGCCCTGTGTCCCTGTTTTTGTTTGTTTGGACAGATTAACCCCTCCTGTCACCTCCCTGCTCTGGCTCACACTGCTGGAGACCCAAATTCCTGCTCAGCCTTGTCCCCAAGGTTCCTGACACTGCTCAGTCCCAGTGAAACCTGAGGCAATGGGGACCTGGCTGCATTTTTTTCCAGCCCCCACTTTAAGACCTGCTCCATCAATTTTTGCTCTGGATCAATCAGATAAAGCAAATGAGCCTTGATTACCCACAGAGGAGTTTGGTTCTTCCCCTCCTGGGGAACAGATCCTTTCTGGCACCAGAGGAATTTTCATGGCCAGACAGAATCCCTTCACTGGAGCATTTTTTTCCCTTTGTAGGGATTAACAGGTTTTTAAAGTCCAGAAAAAGCAGGCAGCACATTCTGGAGCGTGGGTGCTTGCACAGCCATTGTGTGTTGGAGCCTTATCTCAGCTGCCTTTTTCCAAAATCAACTTGTTTGACACATTCCTGGGTGATAAATGTCCGTGCTCTCTCCAGCTTTGTTTGTTTCTGTGAAGGACAGTGCATTTTCAGGGTGTTTTTACAGTGGATTTTAGCACACTTCCTGCTGGAGGGAATTCCTGCTGCCAGCAGGGATGGAGCCTCGCCGCTCATTGCTCATGCATGACATTATCTATGTAAATAAGAAAATCTAATTATTTCTGGCTCCTGGCATCGTGACAAGAGAGGGAAGCTGGAGCAAATGGAGCCTGCAGCAGCTCTGGCCTTTGCAGCTGATGGAAACCCATCCCCAGCAGAGCTGCCCCCTTCACCTCTCTTGTCCTTGGTGCTGCTCATCCTGGGGCAGGAGCAGCGCTGGGAGGGGAAAATGGGTTTGGAATGTGAAGCCATGGGATGGTTTGGGTTGGAAGGGACCTTAAAGGTCACCTCACCCACCCTGCCATGGGCAGGGCACATCCACTGTCCCAGGTGCTCCCAGCCCTGTCCAGGCTGGCCTTGGGCACTGCCAGGACCTGCCTGAGCATCCTTCCAGGCTCTGGAAGCAGCCAGAAAAGCACCAGGGAGAGAGTTCTGGGAATGAGGAGGGGGGAGCCATCCCCTGGAGCTGCAGCATTGTTCAGGTGCTGTCTGCACCCCTCAGTCTCCTGTGCTCCCTTGTGGGTGACCGTGTTCACAGGGGTTCTCGGATTGGGGAAGAGACGAGAATGTTGACTCCATGTTTCAGAAGGCTGATTTATTATTTTATGATATATATTACATTCAAACTATACTAAAAGAATAGAAGAAAGGATTTCATCAGATGGCTAGCTAAGAATAGAATAGAAAGGAATGAATGATAACAAAAGCTCTGTCTCGGACTCTCTGTCTGAGCCAGCTGACTGTGATTGGCCATTAATTAGAAGCAACCACATGAGACCAATCACAGATGCACCTGTTGCATTCCACAGCAGCAGATAATCAATGTTTGCATTTTGTTCCTGAGGCCTCCCAGCTTCTCAGGCGGAAAAATCCCAAGGAAAGGATTTTTCATGAAGAGATGTCTGCGACACTTGTGCTTTGTTGTCTTGGGCCATGGGAAAAGCCCCACTGGACAGCAATCCCTACTGGAATTTCTGCTGAAATTTCTGCCTAAATTCCCAGATTTAGGTGTGGGCCAAGGCAAACCTGCCCAGGGAAATGCTGCAGGCTGCCCACCTCTCCCTTGCAGAAGGGAAGGGGTTTCCTGCTCTCTCCTGCCTGTCAACTCAAGGGTTTCTATTGCTGGATTTGGCAGCACTGAAGGGGCTGCAATTATGTTAATTAGGCTTTTTGATTAAAGTCAGCTTTCTTGTTAGAAAATAAACTTCCTTGTTGAAAAATACCAGCTCTAGAGCAAATGGAGAGAGGAGCTGGGTTTCCTGCTGCTTCACATGCTCCATGCCTGGGCTAATTTAAGATCGCTTGTGATGAATTTATTCCCCCAAACTGTATTCTTTTTATTATTACTCACTAGCATATGTTTGTTAAACATTTCAATATTCCCACACCCAGAGCTTATTATTTCAGCCATTTGTAACCTACCCACTCAGCAGTGATTTCACTTTGGCAGGCCCAGAACCAGAACAGCCATTCCTTACCTCTGCCAGCAGAACTGGTGTGATCCATTCATCTTTTTAGCAATCATCATTCAGGCACAATCCTCAGCAGCAAACACGCTGGGATTGCTGATGCAAAGGCAAAACTTGATCATTCTCTTGCCAGATGGGAAATAATTGCTCAGGGCAAGGAGTGGAGCTCCAGCCTGGGTGCTGGTCCCAATCTTCCCAGAGAAATCCCCTGTTCCAGGCTATCCACCCTCAAAATAGGAGAAGATTGAATAGAGGGGGATTTTGTCACAAAGGCTGCCAGATTTGGCTCTTCTTGGCATGTCACAGACATCTTTTATGAAAAATCCTTTCCTTAGGATTTTTCCTGATGAGAAGCTGGGAGGCCTCAGGAACAAAATGCAAACATTGATTATCTGCTGCTGTGGAATGCAACAGGTGCATCTGTGATTGGCCCATCTTGGTTGTTTCTAATTAATGGCCAATCGCAGTCAGCTGGCTCGGACAGAGAGCTGAGCCACAAACCTTTGTTATCATTCATTCCTTTCTATTCTTAGCTTAGCCAGCCATCTGATGGCTGGCTTTTCTTCTATTCTTTTAGTACAGTTTTAATGTAATATATATCATAAAATAATAAATCAGCCTTCTGAAACATGGAGTCAGATCTTCATCTCTTCCCTCATCCAAGAACCCCTGTGAGCGCTGTCACATTGGCACACTTTGAGAGGGAATGCACTGCAGATCAGAGCATTTCCCACCATCAGTGTCCCAGCCCTGCTGCCAGGGGCCCAGAAATGAGGAGAAATGAGGAGCAATGCTGGGCTGAGCTGCCTGACCCCCTCCCTTCCCCTGCAGGGCAAGGATGGAGCTGCCTCTGAGTGGATCCAGCCCTGTTCCAAAGCATTCACTGAGCCTGGCAGGAGATTTGGCTTCTGCAGAAGGTTCTTGCTCGTGCTCTTTGCAAGCTGGAGTTGGCTTGGCTCTAGTTCATCTCTCTCAAAAATGCATTGGCAGCTTGCTCAAGTCACCCGTGATGCAGCCCCTGGCCAAGTCAGGGAGAGGCACAGGGGGTGACCCAGCCCTGCATTGCAAACTGGGATAAATCACCCAGCCCTGGAGTTCACATTCTGATCAATGACTCAGCCCTGGGTTTCAAATTGCCAAAACCATGTGACCATTTTCCTGTGCCCTGCTCTTGGTAGCATCCAGGGCCTGGATTCGGTAATTCCAGGGAAAAGGGACAGAGGGACAAAGCCATGGTGTGGCTCCCCAGGGGCTTTTTCCCTGCTCTCATGTGGTTGGCAAGGGTGCAGTGAGGGGAATTTGGCTTCTGGCTTTCCCTTTGATAAATGAAGGGGTTGTTGCTCTCCTGGGGTTCAGGGATGGGATGGGAAACCCAAACAGGCACAGAAAGGACTTTCCTGTGGTATTGGAGCTGCCAGGAGGAACTTGAGGGACCTTCATTGCCACAAAGCTCAGTTTTGCAGGTGATGGTGTTGCAGAGCAGTTCCTGGAGCTTTGGGAAGTGCTCTGAAAGGCTGCCAGCACCAACCCTTTTGATCAGGGATCCGTTTCACTGTCTGCTAATGGCTTTTGTCTCCTTAAACCAGGGAGGCTGTTCTCTGAGAGAGCAGCTTGAAGCATTTAGGACTCATTAGGCTTCAAAGGAAAGAGGCCTGTACCATAACCAGAGGGGAGGAAACGGAGTGGCAAGAGGATCCCATTAATGGAGAACAAAAATAAACCCCAGACAGGAAGGAAAATTCTATAGGTCTGACTCAGAGCTGCAGACACTGTGGCTTCCAGGAGCTGCACAGGGAAAAACCCTCTGGGCTTGGCTGCTGCCACACTGGAGCTGGGCACCCTGGACAATGGGACAAGGGATGTCCTGCAGTGTTTGCCAGGGATTCTGTCCAGCCCAGGCTTGCACAGCAGCAAACAGAGGGGTGTGATTTGTGTGGGGGATACTCCTCATCACTGGTGAGAGACCAGGGGGATGCAGTTTGCTGGGAGCTGTTTCCTCTTGTCTCTCCTGGAATGTCCTTGCACTTGAACTGTGCCTGATTCTGATGAGGTATTTAATCTGTGTGTGGGCTTTTTTTGGGTATGGTGCTTTTGGGAACAAGAAGGGGTGCAGGGAAGAGGTCCTGACAGAGTGATCCCAAAGGGTGCAGAGCTGACCTCGTGTCCCTGTCTGCTCTGGTGTTTCAGGGAAGATTCTCTTCCGCCGGAGCCACATCCGCGACGTGGCGGTGAAACGGCTGATCCCCATCGATGAGTACTGCAAGGTAAGGGCATCCAGATCACGGGCCCACACAGGATCAGAAGATCACACAGGATCACACACAGAATCACACAGGATCACACAGAATCACACACAGAATCACACAGGATCACACAGAATCACACAGGATCACACAGAATCACACACAGAATCACACAGGATCACACACAGAATCACACAGAATCGCAGAATCACTGGGTTGGAAGGGACCTTCAAGACCATCCAGTCCAACCCAGCCCCAGCACCACAACCAAACCCTGGCACCCAGTGCCACATCCAGGCTTTGTTAAACACACCCAGGGATGGTGGCTCCACCACCTCCCTGGGCAGAACATTCCAGAACTTTATCACCTTTTCTGTAAAAAACTTTTTCCTGATATCCAACCCTTGGTGCAGCTTGCACCTTCCTCCTGGGCTCTGCCTGCCTCCTGTCCCTTCTCCAGCTGCAGAGCAGAGCCAGCTCTGGAAGGGCTGGGCAGGACCTGGCTGTGTCCATCACCACAGGTCTGCACTGAAATGGCTCCATGCAGGACTTGGTTTGAAGCTCCTCAGAGCCTTTCCTTTCTCATCTTTTGGGAAAACTCCTCCTGTTTGATGTGGCAGACAGCATTGAGGCTGTGGGATGGTGGGGTGGCTCCAAACTGGGATGCAGGCTCCAGTTACTGGTTACAAAACCAGGGTAAGATGAGTTGTACCTCAGAAATTTATTGGAACAGAGAGAAGGCTGAGACAATTTGCTCCATACCCTTGAAGGATATAAAACTGGGCTGAAGTGTAAGGGAAATTATGATTTTTAGGGCAGATTTTTTTTGGCAGGGGAAACAAAATTCTAAAGTCCACGACGAACTATTTTCACACAAATCCAGTGTGTCACATCTCATCATGTCGAAAACATGCTTTGGTGCTTGCAGCAGCCATGGTAGGACTGGCACCTCCAAAATCCAGTCTGAATCATCACTCTCTACAACTTCCTGAAGGGTGGCTGTGGTGAGCTGGGGGTCGGTCTCTTTCTCCGGGCGACAACGGATAGAACAAGAGGACACAGTCTCAAGCTGCGTCAAGCGAGATGCAAGTTAGAATTAAGAAGGAAGTATTTTACAGAAAGAGTGGTCAGATATTGGAATCATTTACCCAGTGAGGTGGTGGAGTCATCATCCCTCGAAGAGTTCAAAAAAAGACTGGATGTGGCACTTGCTGCCATGATCTAGTTGAATTGTTAGAACATGGGTTGGACTTGATGATCTTACAGGTCTCTTCCAACCTTGAATTTCTGTGATTCTGTGAATGCTGTTGGAAATTTATGCCGAGACTGTAAAACCCACGGGAGAAATGGGGAAATGGTAAAATCCCCATGGCATCCCTGAGGTGAGGGAGGTGTGGCAGTGCCTGTGTGTGGTGGGGGAGGCTCTGGGGTTTGGGGCTCAGCCAGGGAGGAATAACAACCCCAGGTGTGATGGTGTTCACAGGGGCCTTATGTTGAAGGAAGAGATGAGCATCTGACTCCATGTTTCAGAAGGCTTGATTTATTATTTTATCATATATATTACTATATATTATTTTTATATTTATTAATATAAAAAATTTATTAATATAAGTTATTTCTATTTAATAATATAAATTATTTATATTTATTAATATTATTATATTAAAACTATACTAAAAGAATAGAAGAAAAGGCTTCATCTCAGAATGAAACCTTTGCTAAGAATAGCAAAGAATGATAAAGGTTTGTGGCTCGGACAGAGAGAGAGAGCCAGCTGACTGTGATTGGCCATTAATTACAAACAACCACATGAGACCAATCCCAGATGCACCTGTTGCATTCCACAGCAGCAGATAATCAATGTTTACATTTTGTCCCTGAGGCCTCTCAGCTTCTCAGGAGGAAAAAACCCCAAGGAAGGATTTTCCATAAAAGATGTCTGTGACACCCAGGGATGGAGATGGGATGGGAAATGCATCCTGACAGCTCTGCAGAGGGGCTGCAGATGAGAATCACTGCAGGCCAGGAGAGCAGAGGAGTGCTGGAGTTGTGGTGCAAGGTGTGCTCTGAGCTGTCCTGGGGCAGCTGATGGTGCTTGGCCACTGAGCTGTGTCACTGCACAGACAGACACAGCCATAAATCCCATTTTGGGCAAGACAACGTCCCTCAGTGATGAAATGCTGCAGCTGCCTCTTGCGGAGCAATGCCATTAGTGGCATCAAATATAATGAAGCCATTTTCCTTAACAAGAGGAAGGTAATGGCTGATGTTCTGTGACCCACTTAGGGAGCTGTGCTTTAATGCATCACCCAGCAGTGCCCAGCTCTCCCCTGGCCTTGAGCTGCTGCTGCTTACCCGGAAAGCAGCTGGGCTGAGCTGGCTCTGGGGCTGAGCAGAGATGGGCAATGAGCTGGGGGTTAGCAGGAGGAAGCTGAGAGAGGAAGGTTTTCTTTATTGCCATCGTCTCCTCTGGGGGAAGTTGGGTGTTTTCGTTCTCTGGGAGAGCCCTGCAAAGAGGATGGGTGAGATTTGGGGTGGAAGTAGGGAAGAGGAGCAGGGAGGGAAGCACTGCTTTCACAGGGCTCTATTCCAGCTCCTTGTACTGGAAAATGTGGCAATTTAAGGTAAAGTGCAGGAAAAGCAGTGAAGGAATCAGAGCAAACTGGTAGGAGCAATGAGTTGCTAAATGAGACTTGGGACAGCCATGGATTGGCAAGGAGAGGGAGCAGAGGCTTGAAATGTCTTCCCATTGCTCCAGTTTATTCTCTTTGGTCCTTCTCGTGGTGTGGGATCTGCCTTCCTCCTGTCTGAGGGATTTTGGGAAAGTTTCAGAGGGGGTTGATGGAGGAGCGGTGATGCTCTACCCCAAAGAGACTGGGTGGCCCACTGAGAATGCTGCTGCCCTGAGAAAGGCAACAAAATCTTTTTTCACTGCCTGCAGAATGGATTTTAACCCAACAAGGATCCTCTATCTTTGGTCCTTTCCCCTCAGGCCTGCAGGAAGGATGGGAAAGGTGACTTTGCTGTGGCTCCAGCACCAAAGCTGTGCCCTGCTTTGGGTGGCAGGGCCAGAGGTGGGACAGACAGACACCAGGCAGGGCCAGAGGTGGGACAGACAGACACCAGGCTGTTTGTGCCTCTGTTTCTGTGGCCAGCAGGACAGCTGTGGCCTGCTTGGCTCAGCAGAGCCAGCTCTAGGTGGGCTTCCTTCCAAACGTGCTGGAAATGAGCTGTGGGCCCTTTGTCTCCTCCTTCCAGCCCAGGGTGTTCTCTGGGATCGTCCCCTCCTTCCAGAAGGCACAGAGCCTTCTCCAGGCCACAAAACCCAGGGATTTTGGCAAGGGGAAATCACTTAGATCATGGGATGCTGGAGCTGGGGAGTGGTACCACATGGGAATGGCATGCACACAAAACCTGATATTTGAATAGCCCTTCCCTGGGCCCAGCAGCCATGGAAGGAGTGGTTTTCTCTGTGCTGTGTCTCACATGATGCTGTTCAGTCTGGCCCATGATTAGTGGGCTGACAGGCTGCTGTGCTGGCACTGAGGCACTGCTGCTCATGGCTGGAAGGGCTTTGGGCCAGCCCTTGGGCAGTGAGGAGCCACATCTGATCTCTGTGGTCACCCCAGGGCTCTGCCGCTGTGCTTTTGTGTGCAGGACAGAAATGAGGGGAGGTTTGCTGTGCCCACGCTGCTGTCACGGGACTGCAAACAGAGGGGAGGGGGAATTGTGCAGAAATCTGATTATAAATCTGCTCCAGCTCAGGCTGCAGCTCTGCTCCCTGATCTGAAATACTCCCTTTTCCCACTGCCCTCCCAGCCAGGCACTCTCACCCTGCAGTCCCACTGTTGAAGCTTTTTTGCAATAGATGCCTTGAAGGGAAAGAAGCAGAGGGAATTTTACATCTCCTGCAGCACAGCAGCCTCCCGCCCTGGTGTCTGTGCTCTTGCCTCTTCCTTCTCTCCCTGCCCCTTCCCAAGTTCCCATTACCCAAAGGAGCATTTTTAGGCTGTGCTGAGGTGGCACTGGGAGCCTCCCACGTGTAAAGTGCCCAGCCTTTCCCAGGGATGGGAAATGGAACTGGGAAGCTGCATGGGCACCTTGGGGCTCCCAGCCTCTGGCACAACATCTGCCCCAAAGGTGGAGCTGGCTAAGCAGGGCCTGGGCAGTCTGTGCTTATTCTCCTTTAGTCTAACTGCAGCAGGGTGGGGTGCTGGGTGGGAGAGGGGCTCTCTGGGTCTGGTGCTGGGAACCCCTTGGGTGCCACTGGTGTCCCAGGGGTCCTCCCTGGGCTCCTGGCACAGTGTGGATGCTGCTATCAGCAGTGTGTGTGTGTGCGTGTGTGTGTGTTTGTGTGTGTTTGCTCCCCAGGCTCTGATCCAGCTGCCCCCCTACATCTCCCAGTGTGAGGAGGTGCTGCAGTTCTTCGAGACACGGCCCGACGACCTGAGCCCCCCCAAAGAGTGAGTGGGTGGGTGTGCCTCTGCTGGGGGGGACAAACTGGGAGGGAGGGAGACACGCTGGGATGGTGAGAGACAGACTGGGATGGTGAGACATGAACTGGGATGGTGGGGAGAGACTGGGATGGTGCGGAGAGACTGGGATGGTGCGGAGACAAACTGGGAGGGTGGGGAGAGACTGGGATGGTGAGACACAAACTGGGATGGTGGAGAGACACAAACTGGGATGTGATGAGACACAAACTGGGATGGTGGTGAGACGTGAACTGCCTTGGGCTTGCTGATTCCCAGCACTCTGGTGTTTGTGAGCAATTCCCTTGTGAGTCACAGGTCTGGGATTTGGACACTTTGGTCCCGCTCTGCAGCTCAGTGTGGACACTTTTCTCCAGTGGGGAAGTGGAAACACTTCTCTGTACCCCATGAAGTGTTGGTCTCTTCCTGAGCCTCTTTCTCCTTGCAAATAGCACTCAGGAGCATGATCAGCCTGAAGAGCCTCACTTCACACACTTGCACCAACTCTGCCTCGTTGGAAGGGCATTTCCCTCCCCAAATCCGTGAGCCCCATCCATAAGAACACTCCAGAGCCTCTCCATGCAAACCCAGGGAGGTTTGCAGGGAACCTTACACAACTCAGTGTGGTTCTGAGTCTTGTGACTGTGAGCTGCTCTGGCCAGGAGCCACCCATCCATCTCCTGCTGATCACGAGCAGCAGGAATCTGAGCAGCCTCCTCCGTGTGCTGCTCTCCCTTCCCTGCTGCCTGTGACGGGGCTCTGAGCACTGCAGGAGCCTGACTGACTGTCAGGAGAGAGGCAATAAATTGATTTGACACCACTCTCTATTGGCAGGGTGTGGAGGTAGATAAAGGGATTTTGTTTTTCCCCCTGAGCAGCAGCTGAGCCTGTCAGGTCTCCAGCTCAGTGCTCTGCTTGTGTGTTCTACATCTTCTCCCTGGATTTTTGATTATTTTATTCCCTCTCTTAATTCCCCCTTCCCCCATCCCTGCTTTCCTCCTTTGGCTCCTGTTTCTATTGCCTTGGCCTGTCATCATTTCTCCTGCAGCTCGTGGTCACTGATGAGATTGGTCTGAGAGCCCCAGAGCCCATTAACTAATTGCTTGCTGTCTCTGATGCTCTCATCTGTCCTGCCCAGCTATTGCTCACCACTTAACCTGCTGCTCCAGGGGTCATCATCCCTCAGGGAAGGTCATCCCTCAGGGAAGGTCATTCCTTTGGGAATGTCATCTCTAAGAAAAGGTCATCTCTCAGGGAAGATCATCTCTCAGGGGCAAGCAAGGGACACCAGGACAAGATGAGCTTGCAAGGACATCAGAGGGTGAGGCTGTTTTGGGATGTCTCTGCAGGGATGTTTGAGCCCTGCATGAGGAGGAGGAGCTGCTCTGCAGTAGGAGTCAGGTCTTGGACCCACCTGCAGTGTGGGACCTTCAGCCACAGGGGATGGAAGGGCAGCTTCAGCCTTGTACCCTCTCTCCTCACCTTTATTTCATTTTTTAGGCTCAGCCAGAAATGAGGCAGGGTGGGCACTGTGGCCAGAGCATTCAGGTGTCTGGGGACACCTTTGGGGCAGCCCTGGGAGCTGCTGTGCTGCAGAGAGCTCCCAGCCCTCTGTCCTTGCAGCCCTCAGGGCCAGTCCCCTGTCACCTCCCTGCTTTGGGTGTGAGACACAAGGCACTGCCTGGAGCCCAATCCTAAACACGTTTTTGTGGTGGGACAGTCCACAGGGGCCTGGGTGCAGAATTCTGTGAGTTTGTGACACAGTTTTGACCACTGCAGGGTGAGCAGTTGATGCTGAATCCAGTGGTGGTCGTGTTGCCTGCCCCTCTCCATTGGGAATGTGCTGCTTCCCTGCCTGTCCCTCTCCATAGAGAATGCACTCCTTCCTTTTCTCCCCCTCTCCAGGAGGAGATCCAAGCTTGCAGCCCACAGAGGGACCCCGTGGGTGCCCCTTGTCCCTTTGCCTCCAGCAGCCAAGCCCTGCAGCATCTCAAGGACATCCCCCTTGTGTCCCCCATCCCATTCCAAATGCCAGAGGAGTATTTATTAGCTGCAATTCAAAATGCTAATGAATCCAAGTCCTTGGCTGTGTCCTCTGGAGGGGCTGGGAGCCCATTCCCAAGGCCTGGAGTGCTGCCAGCTCAGCACTAAGGAGATGGGAGCTGTGATAGACGGCTGGGCTGGATCAGACGTGATGGCGTGTCTGGGGCTGGCCCGGATGTCATCCCTCATCCAGCACAGAAACATTCTGCTCTGCGAGGCTGAAAGGGAGCCAGGCCCTGAAAAGAGTGGGGGAAAGGGGAAAAAAAAGGAAAAAAATAAAAGGATAATATTTTTATGCTGAGTGGGCGAAAGGTGGGGATGAGGGAGGGGAAAAGGACCAGTCAGCCACTCTCATGGAACCCTCCTGCTCCCTGTCCCTTCCCTGGGCATCCCTGGCTGGCACCTCTGCTCACCCCTGCCCACGAGGGTGGCAGCTGGTGGCAGAGGAGGGGATGTGCCTGTGAGTGCTGTTGGATCCACCCTGTGCTTGTCCTGTCTGGGGGCAGGTGAGGCTTCACCCAACTCACTGCACCCCAGGGTGTCAAACCCTGCCAGGGCCACAGCTGGCTGCAGCCCTTGGAGCTCTGCTGAAATGCAGCCCTTGGAATTCTGGTTCAACTGAAGTTCATGGAGTTCTGGTTTAACTGCAGTTTGTGGAATTCTGATTCAACTGCAAGTAATGGAATCCTGGTTTAACTGCAGTCCTCGGAATTCTGGTTTTAACTGCAGTTTGTGAAATTCTGATTTAGCTGCAGCTCTTGGAGCTCTGGTTTAACTGTAAGTCATGGAATTCTGATTTAACTGTGGTTTGTGGAACTTTGGTTTAACTGCAAGTCATGGAATTCCGCTTTAACTGCAGTTTGTGGAGCTCTGATTTAATTGCAGTTTGTGGAGCTTTGGTTTAACTGCAGTTCATGGAATCCTGGTTTAACTGCAGTTTATGGAATTGTGGTTTAACTGCAGTTTGTGGAATTCTGATTTAACTGCAGCTCTCGGAGCTCTGGTTTAACTGCAATTCTTGGAGCTCTGGTTTAACTGTAAGTCATGGAATTCTAATTTAACTGCAGTCCTTGGAATTCGGATTTAACTGCAGTTTGTGGAGCTCTGGTTAACTGCAGTTCATGGAATTCTGGTTTAACTGCAGTTTATGGAATTCTGGTTTAACTGCAGTTCATGGAGCTCTGCTTTAACTGCAAAGGGTGAACTGAGTCCTTGGTTCTGGCAGTGTTTGGGAATGGAAAGAGGAGCTTGGACAGCCCCAGCCTTTCCCTCCAGGCCCCTGTGGTGTTGTTTTCCCCAGAGCTGGGGCTCTCCCTGGGCTCAGCCAGGGCTCTCCTGCTTCTCCTGCTCCCTTCAGCAGCTCTGTGCTGAACATCACGAGCAGTGCTCAGCCCTTCCAACGCCCCCCTGCTCTCCAAGGGAGAGGAAAAGGCTCAAACTTTGACTTTATTCCTCCTCCTTGCACCACTGCTCCCAGCTGGGCAGGATGTCACAGCCAGGAGGGGAGTGAGACAGGAATCTCAGCATTTGGTGGGTGGAAGAGGGAGGTGAAGCTCTTCCTCCATCCCCTCTTTTCCCCACATTTTCCTGTGTCCTGGAGAGACCACATCAAACAGGAGAGCAGGGGGAGGTGGCAGGGCTTCTACTGGCAGTGACAATTGGTGGCTTTTGTGATGTGGATCCCTGACTGGGATTACCCCAGTGCTTCCAACTCACGGGGCTGCCCAGTGAGGGGCAGAAAGAGGCTGAATCCAGAGGAATTTGTGAAGAGCAGTGAAGGAAAGGAGGAGAGGAGAAATGCTTATGGAAAAAGAAACCTCTGGAAAGTCAGCAATCTGGGGGATGTGGGATTTTTCTCCTCAGTGCTGGATGGAAGCCCTGCAGCTTCAAAGAGCAGAAGTCATCAAATTCCTGCTCCCCACGTCTCTCAGCAGGTCTGAGCAGCACAGGATGCTGAGCTGGGAGGTGCTGTGTGCCCCCCTCAGCTCCCCCCAGCCCTTTGCTGCCTTTAACCACAGCAGAGGTGCTGGAAAAGGCTGGGGAGGTCTGAGGGGTGGGCACGGAGCCACTGCTGAGTCAGGGCATTCAGCTGCTCCCTCTCCAGCTCAGTTTCAGCTCTGAGACATCAGGGAGCCCAGGTTAACTCTGCAGAGAAGCAAGGCCCTAATAGTTATTAATATTATTAATATTGATGACTAACTGGTTATTTTACTCTTACCAAGCAGTTATTTATTCACTGCCCACAGTTACAAGTGGTTAACTCTGTAAAGAAGCAAGGCCCTAATAATCATTAATAAATTATTAATATTAATGACTAACTAGTTATTGGTATTACCAAGCAGTTATTTGTTCACTGCCCACATTTACAAGTGGTTAACTCTGTAGAGAAGCAAGGCCCTAATAGTCATTACTAAATTATTAATATTAATGACTAACTAGTTATTAGGATTACCAAGCAGTTATTTATTCACTGCCCACAATTACAAGCAGTTAACTCTGTACAGAAGCAAGGCTCTAATAGTTATTAATAAATTATTAATATTAATGACTAACTAGTTGTTAATATTACCAAGCAGTTATTTATTCACCGCCCACAGTTACAAGTAGGGTGTGGTGGGAAGGGGCTGTTGTGATGTTCCCACCCTGGCCATGAGAAACCTCTTCAATTAAAAGCGTTTTTCTCTGGGATTTCCGGTGAGCTGAGCAGCCCATCGTGTATAAAACACTTATAAAAGTTGTTGCTTTGAACTTTGTCCCTGCTCAGGGATGGAGGGGCTGCAGGAAGCCACTCCAGGAGCTTTTGCTGGCAGAGCAGAGATCCATGAGCTGGTGGATGTCGGTTTGGATAAGGATTCTTGCTGGTTTGCGGCTTTGGGGTCGTGTCCTGCTCTGCAGACAGATCCCAGCTTGTACACAGAGTTGTTTGTTTTGCATTTCTGCTGATCCCCACCAGGAGCTCAGGCTGGATCCCAGCTCCAGAGCAGCCTCCTCCCCTTTCTGTGAGAGCTGCCTGTCCTGGCTGACAGCAGGCAGAAATACCAATTTCTGCAGAGCCCTGCAGAGTGCCAGCTCCTGGGCAGGCTCTGGCTTTCCTGAGCCCCAGGGCTCAGCTTGGCCAGCCCTGCAGTGTGGGGACAGGAGCTCCTTTCAGGGCTGCTGGAGCATTTGCTAAACATCACTTCTCCCCAACAAGGGCTCTCTTGTCCCCTGCTCCTTGCCTCCATAAATCTTGCAAACATCTCCAAGCTGACTGGATGCTCAGGAGATGAAGCCCCTCCTGACAGCTATTTTGTGGCATTACTGTGTTACAGCACGACTTTTTTTACAAGAGAGGTTTTTTTTTTTATGTGAGGGAGATGTTTTCTTGGAATGCTGACCTCAGATCCGTCCTGTTTGATGTGGCTCCTGTGTGGGTTTGCAGCAGCTGCAGTTGTTTTCCTCCTGTTGGGTTTCCAGTCCTTCACCTATTCCACCAGCAGGGCCAGTGCTGAGGTCCCCAAAGCCAATTTGGGGAAACTTTTCTGCTGTGAGTCCCACTGCAAGGTGGGTTTTTCTGGGTGACAACCTCAGGGCCACCTCCCTGCACCTCTGGGACCTGCCTGGCCCAGCAGCCACCAAATGTGCCTCAGGAAAAACTTTATAAACTCAAGCCAGCTTGTAACAACTCTTCTTTAGACCTGGCTTTAGAATTAATGGCTTTTAGTTAACATTTCTTGCCTGAATTACGACCCTGTAAGTCCATGAAGAATTTCAGTGTCCCCAGCATCCTGCAGTGAGTAGTTTAGCAGTTGTCTTACAGGTTGTTGAAAAGCAGCCTCTTTGTACTTGCTTTTAATTTATTTTTAAAGTCTGCTCACTTTGCTCAACCTCTGTGCTCCCCCTCTCACTCCTTCCCACCCCTGGATCCTCAGGGATGCTGCCTAGAGAAGATGCTTGAGAAACCTGACTCTCTTTTCCTAAAAAAAACATGGCATGTGGAGATTATTGAATGTGCAAAGAGTTCTCCATGTGTCAGAGTTTCCTTTCAGGGCATTGTGAGGTTCTTGAAGGACACTGAGCTGAGCCCACTGAGCCTGTGGTGTTGGCTCAGAGCTTTAAGTGAGGCTCCAGTCACACAGCAACCTTTGCCTTCAGCGCTCTGGGAAGCAGCTGGAGAAGCATTCCTGGCCTTTTTCCACCTCTGTGGGGCTGCTTGGTGTCCCCCTGTCCCAGCTGGGCATTGGTGCTTTGTAACTGTGCTGTGGCTGCTGGGGGCTGGAGCTAAATGGGATTTACAGTGCAAGGCAGAGAGGTTTTTCCTCCCCTTCTGCTGGAGCCATGAGTTTCCATGGAGTTGTGCACATGAGCTCTGCTCTTCCCTTCTCTGCTCCATGGGGATCTGAGGAGGAGGAGGAGGAGATGCTGCCAGGAGTTTATTGCTGTTTCCTGTCTTGTCTGAGCTCCTGTCCCCTCTGAGGTGCTTGGGCCAGGCTGCTGCTCCCCAGACCTGCAGCTCTTTGTGTCCCTGCCAGGAACGTCCCAGCAGCAAAGTGGAATTGCAGCTCCTTCCTTGCCCCCTCACTCCGAGGGAGCAGCCAGGGGAGGGAGGCAGGGGATGAGTTACCGTGATGGCTTTAGCAGAAGGCAGGGCAGGAACTCCAGTTATTCCCATCCCCACCTGCTGGTCTCCAGCCTGCCTTGCTTTGCCTCCCTTCCCTGTGGCACCTCTGAACTGGGGGAATTTTAATGGGGATTATTAATTAACTCTGATTTAGCTCTGCAATGAGAAATCTTTGGGATGCTCTGTCCCAGATTCCCCTGTGGGTCTCTGTGCCTGGGACGTGGTGCTCAGGTCTCTGCACAGTCTGTGGTCTCTGAGCTCCACAGGCTCCAGTTTCTGTAGCAATGTCCTGCTTGTTTCCACTCCATCTTGGCTGCATTTTATTTTATATTTTATTTTATTTTATTTTATTTTATTTTATTTTATTTTATTTTATTTTATTTTATTTTATTTTATTTTATTTTTATTTATTTTATTTTTATTTTATTATTTTATTTTATTATTTTATTTTATATTCTTTTTTTTTTTTTTTTTTTTTTTTTTTTTTTTTTTTTTACTTTACTGACACTTCCATGGATGAGTGCCCAAGGTGGTACCAAGTGCCTCGGTACCAAGGCCAGGCCAGCAGCCAAGCTCAGCCTGGGAAGGACAAAACATTAAATTATGAAATGAAAGCAGGGGGCAGGGGCTGTTTGCAGGTGGGTGATGCCCATGGAGACAGTGGCTGGGTGAGGAGGGTCAGTGGCCCCACCAGAGCCAGCCCTGTGTGCACTCCTGGGTGGGTTTGTCACTCAGCCAGCACCCCAACTGTCCCCTCACTCTGCTGACACTCTTCTTCTCTTTTTCAGGGAGCCCATTGGGAAGAAGAGGTCTGGTAAGGACTCCTTTCCTCTCTGCTGCTTACACCAACTCCTGCTCCCACCCACAGGCCAGCTCTCCTGCTGTGGGGCTCCCAGCCCCACGGCCCTCATCCCATATCCCTGAGGCTCTGTGGGGCTCTCCAGGGTGGGTCAGATGCCCACAGCCCCCAGCACTGCCCTGGAGGTGCTGTGAGCTCTGCTGGACCCCCAGTTCATCCCCTCCCTGCCTCATGCCTTGTCTCCCCTCCTTTTGTTCCTCATCAGGGATTATCCAGAGAACGGCCTCTTTCCTGCACAGAGGTACTAACAGCTGCTCCTGCCCTGCTCTGCTCTGCCTTTCTCGGGGACACTGCTCAGCTGGGGGGGCAGGAGGCTTGTCACCCTTGCCAGCAGCTGTCACATCCCCTGTGCCTTTCTGTGGTGGCTGGTGGACACGGGGTGGTGGCACAGGGGCTGGGCTTGGCTCTTGGTGCAGCTCCACGGGCAGGGGACGTGTCCCAGCTCCTGCTGAGGGTCTGCAGGGCTGGGGATGAAATATTTCACGAGTTCAGGGGAATGTCTGTGCTGCCTGGGGGGCAGTGTGGGGCTGGAGGTCTCCTGGTGCAGCTGGATGTTCTCCTTCATCATGGCACCAACTGGGAGCCCTGGGAAGGTGGTGGGGTTTGGGATGCTCTGCCCTTGCTCCTCAGGAGAGGGGGACATCTCTGAAAAACCCCCTGGTTGGGGTTTAGGGTTATTGAGCTTCCCAAAAAGAGAGGAGACAGGAGCGGAAGGGCCTTTGGTCTGTGGGTTAAGGAGGGGTCTTTCAGCTCTGGAGTTGCAGAAGGTATAAAAATGATGTGAGGTTCTTTGGGAAGGAAGGTCTGAGCTTTGGCTGCATGGAGATCTTGCTGAAATCAGTGCTGGGAAGGATTTTGGGCAGAGAGCTGGCACTGCCATCCCCTGTGTGAGCAAACCCCCTTGTGGGTGAGTGGGTTCCTCCTGCACGAGGCAGGAGAGGCACAGGAGGACTCAAAGACTCCATTCCCTTTCCAGTGGAGCTGCAGCTCACCCCCCCTCCAGGGGCTGATGTTTTCACTGAGGCTGGTGGTAGGATGTGGTGGTGTTCGCAGAGGTCCCGGGATGAGGGAAGAGAGGAGAATCTTGACTCCATGTTTCAGAAGGCTGATTTATTATTTTATGATATATATTATATTAAAAGAAAATTATATATTAAAGTACACTAAAAGAACAGAAGAAAGGATTTCATCAGATTTGCTAGCAGGGAATAGCAAGGAATGATAATAAAATCTTGTGACTGACCAGAGAGTCCAAGACAGCTGGACTGTGATTGGCCATTAATTAGAAACAACCACATGAGACCAATCACAGATGCACCTGTTGCATTCCACAGCAGCAGATAATCAATGTTTACATTTCATTTCTGAGGCCTCTCAGCTTCTCAGGAGAAAAATCCTAACAAAAGGATTTTTCATAAAATACACCCGTGACAGTAGGATGCAGGTGGGAAGCTGTGGTGTGGTTGGTGGCTCCTGGTTTTGATCTGTTCTCATGACCTGACTGCATCCCTGTGGGGCTCACAGGGATTTAACCTGTTCAAACCTTTGACAGCATTTTCTGCTCAGTCTCTGACTGCTCCCTGTCCAAGCAGGACATTGGGATGGGCATTTTAAACCCTCACGAGCCCTTTGCCAGCACAGCCTGGCTCTGTTCCGAAGTGCTGGGGACAAGAGAAGGGGAGGCCTCACTATGGTTGAGATGAGGAAGAAAATTTCTGCTGCTTAACTCAGTTCAGTGAGGGCAAAATTCAATTTAAGGACGCTGCCTGATAGAGAAGCAGGAGTTCTCCAGTGAGAAGGAAGAGTTTGGATAACATCCAAGCTCTGGCAGGGCAGGATGTGCTGTTCTGCCCTGGCAGCAGCCACCAGGGAAAGGTGTTTGCTCTCAGTAACCTTACACAGGGTTGTTGCCTCGTGCCAGACATGTTCAGAGATTCATCTCACTGCCTTGCATTTCCTGGCAGCAGAAACAGAATTGGGTTCAGCTGCTGTGACCCCAACTCCTAAACCTTGAGGAAATGCCTGGTGGTTCATTGGGTCCTCAGGCCAGGCCTGCTTTGAGGTAACAAATGTGCAGCAAGGCGCAAAAAATACTCCTTCAGTCCAGGATGTCCCTGAGGAGGGGTCATCCAACAGCTGCTAACAAACAACAATCACGAGGATTGTCCAAAAAGCAGTTTCCCAATTGCCTGAGAGGGGCTGAACTGCTCTTGAGTAGTGCTGGAAGGAGCTCTGAGGCACTGGCAGTGCAAGCTGGGTTTGGAAATGGGATTTGAGCAAACACTGGGATGCAGAGTGGGTTAAAGTGCTGCTCCTGTGGTGACCACGGGACTCAGATGACACTTGGAGTTTTGAGGAGGGCCTGGTGTGTGTGTGCACTGGAAATAAAATCTGCTTTCTTTGCTCAGCTTTTTGTACAGCACTTGCAATCCCACCTGGCTGAGCCTGAGGCGTGGGCTCTGCACAGCTTGCAGGGGGTGGATTATCCCAGATTATCCCAGACTTTGGGGCTCTGCCTTGGCCCCTGCTTTAGGTTTGTCTAAAAGCAGCCACGCCATCAGTGCCCTGCCTGTTGGAGCGTCTCTGTTCTCTCTGCCTCTCACAGAAAGCACAGATGGAGAGCCATGGCTTGGTGCAGGCGAGCCTGGAACTGCCTCCAGAGTTTCTATTTGGGTGGAGCTGCCCAAGGAGGCTGGCAGAGACCTCAAATGCCCCTTTGCCAGTTTGCTTTTAGCTGCTTTCTTGTGTGCCCACGTCCCTTTTGCTGTGCTGGGGAATGTCCCTGCAGTGCTTGGGCTGAGGAGAGGCACTGAAGGAGCCTCAGGGGAGCTGTGTGAAGCCCCACTGCTGGATGGGATTTCCATGTGATTGTTTTCCACATTCTGGAAGGATCCCTGGGGAGATGAGAGGGTTTGCAAAGAATTCAGCAGAGCCTTCAGGGCCCATTTCAGTGAGAGCAGGAGGAAGGTCCATCCCCCTTGCAGTTCTGATCTCTGGGAGAAGAGGGGCTGCCTCAGAGCTCTGGATCTGATCCACACAGGCAGAGGAGGAAGGGACTTCATCCAAAAATGACATTTTTGAGAGATGCCTTGGAGATTAAGCCAAGGCTGGAATGTACAACAGGTTTCAAACCCAAATACCTGTGCCCTTAATTCAGTGCTGAGCTCTTTGTTCCCTCTGGGAGCATCAGTGGCCAAACTCTGTCAGGAATTCCTCACTGTTGGAGGAAAGGAAAGGAAAGGAAAAAGGAAAGGAAAAAGGAAAGACCACAAGCACTCCCATATCTGTGAGATTTCCTGCTGGGTTTGTACATCTCAACCCTTGTGTGAAAGGCCAAGCTTCTGGCCAAACAAAACCAAACAAAACCCAAGGATTTTTGGGCAGGCCAAGGGTGAGGTCAGTGCTGTGAGCATTCCTGGGTCAGCTCTGGGATGTGCTGAGTGCCCCTCCTGCATCCAGGGCGAGCATCACTTCTGGCAGCCCAGCCCAAGGCCTCAGTGGTCCCTTGCCTCGATGGATTCCCCTTCTCTAGGCCACATTTGTGTCACATCCCAGCTGAGGATGCCCAGCTCCTGCCTGAGCTGCCTGCACACCCTCTCTGGGGGATGAATTCCTCCTCCCCTCCCCAGCTCAGAGCTTTGGTGCTTCACCCCCCTGGGCAGCTTTACACCGGTCTATTTTGGGGAGCCCAGGTGTGGCTGTGCTCAGGATGCTTTGCTACCTCCAGGCTGTGTTTTTGTGGTTCAGGATGATTAGGGCAGGTGAAATGCTCCCGAAATTAACGCCTACCTCCAAGCTCGGTTTACCACTTCTCTTCTGGTTTAATGGGCACATTGGAGGATCCAGAATTGGCTGCTGAAACTACAAATAGCCTCAGAGGCACGGGTGGGAGGCAGAATTACAGGAGGGAGGCAGAAAGGGGAGTACTTATCCTTTCCTGCAGTTGTTATTCTTCTCTCAGGGGCTGGGTGGATCCTCAGATCCCTTTAAGCACAAACCTTTAATTGAGCTGCTAGAAGAGATAGTCCCAGCATCCTCCATTCACTTTGGAGGGCTATTTTGAGCTCTGTGTGCTGCCCCACCTTTGGGTTTGGTGTGGAGGAAGCTTTCCTGGGCAGGAACAGATCCTCTGCACTGGCCAGCTCACCTGGAGCTCTGCAGGGTGCTGTTTATGGACACAGACAATTTCCTTCTTTTCCTTGAAATAACACTGCCCTGCAGACACATTTCAGTCTTGGTTGTGGTCTGGCATTGTCAGGAGCAGCTGGGAGAGGTTGTGACCCTGTGAACAAGAGAACTTCTCCAGGAGGCAGCAGGACATCCTGGAGTCCTGAGGACCTGCTAGATCTCGTCCTTCAGGATGGGGATGGCACCTTAGCACACATCTTTCCTCTCAACCCCTCCTCTCATCTCTCAATTTGTCATTACAAACTCTACTTTTTAACCCCCTGGAACATTTGAAACTCCCCCTCCTGACTTTTCCTGGTCTCTGCACCAGGTGTGGCAGGTAAATACAGAGAATAAAGTAGAAAATGAGAGTTCATATTAGCCCAGTAATCTTTGTAGATGGCTCCTGATAGCCAAGGTCTCCCATCCTTTTCTTCCTGTTGGGAAGCCCAAATCTCTGGGGCATTAGAGATCAATTTAAAAGATCAATTAAAAAATACTCCAGTGACCTCAAGTAACCCCTAGATCAATTTAAAAATAATGACCTCCAGTAACCCCAGATGAACTAAAACAATACCTCCCAGGGACTCCAATGACCTCTAGTAATCCCAGATGACCTCTAGGAACCCCAAATGACCTCAAGGAACCCCAGATGACCTCAAGGAACCCCAGATGACCTCAAGTCCCCCATACCAGGGCCTCCCATGGCCTCACACACAGAATCACCAATAGTGGTTGAATGAAATGCACCTGCTCATCTTTCCCCCTTAGCAAAAGAGCATTTGAACAATTGTTCCCCCTTTGGTATAAAATTCAAATCACACAGAGAAGTGTCTGCTAGGAAACACAATTCTGGGTCCAGCAGGGGCTCTAGGTACAACAGCAGACCCTGACACTCTTAACAATCCCTTTCTGAAGCTCTTTTTTCCAAATGGCACATAAAATGCTGTCCCGGTTATCCCGCAGTGCCCCCTGCCGCCGCTCCAGCTCCGTTCCCCGGCAGCTCCCGGCTCTCCTCGTGCTGCCGCAGCAGCGCTTTGTTCCTGCTGTGTTCTGCCCCCTCTGCCCCTCCTCGGGGCGTTTTCCCCATTTTTTGCCAGGACACCGGGATGTACAGCTGGGCAGGCAGCAGAGCAGGCCAAGGGACTGGGCACAGCAGGGCTGGAAGGACAGGGGATGTGTCCTGTCCTACAAACACCTCCATCCTACAAACCCTTCCCATCCGGGGCTCCTCAGCCCAGCAGAACCCGCTGCAGGCTCTGTGTTTTGGGGCACCCGATGTGCTCAGGAGGGTCCCCAGAATCCCAGGGAGATCCAGGCTGCTGTGAGCTCCTGTGCTGGTGGAGGTTGCTTGGATGGCTCTGGTGGGCAGCAGCAGGTCTCACCTGGCTGTCCCCACCTCACCTGGCTGCTGGTTTGATCTCTGTGCCCCTCGCTCTGCCCCAAGCTCTGGCTCACCCCTCTCACGCCGGGGTCCCCGGGGTGTCCTGGAGCTGCTGGGTGGCGCTGGCCGTGCCCTGGGGACAGTGCTGACCTGGCACACGGGTCGGTTTTGTCCCCCTCCCTGTGCAGGAGCTGACTGTGCCTCGGCTGAGCCCCTGGTGCTGGAGCAGTATGTCGTGGTGGCCGACTACCAGAAGCAGGAGAGCTCGGAGATCAGCCTGAGCGTGGGCCAGGTGGTGGATATCATTGAGAAGAACGAATCAGGTACAGGGACCTGGGCTCTGTGCAGGCTGCACAGGAGCACTCCTGGGCTGTCAGTGTTCTCCTGAAGCAGAACAGCCCACAGGCATGCTGAGGTGGGATGTGAAGGAAGCAGCTCTGCTCTGTGAGTGTGGATGAGGCTGCAGGGCTGATTCCCCCCGTGCCGAGCGCCCGGCGCCGTTCCCCTTCCTCAGTCTTGGTGCTTCTTGGTGCTGAAAACTTGGCTGATGTGTGCTGAGGACAAAAGCCATGCCTGGGCTTGGCAGGCTGGGTTTAGTGAGTGACAGAGGGGGACACTCTCGTTGTGGCCATGAAAGGCTCTTGGTGCATTCACAATTCCTGTGGGTAGCAGCCGAGCGCTTTGCTTGCTTCAAAACTTAAACCCGCTCTTAACCTCTGCAAAGGGACTGAGCCATGGCATGGAGAATTTATTCCCTGCAAAGGGACTGAGCCATGGCATGGAGAATTTATTCCCTGCAAAGGGACTGAGCCATGGCATGGAGAATTTATTCCCTGCAGCTTACAGAAGTTGTTTGTTGGGGGGAGTTAAATGAAAATGGATTTTAGCAGCTCTGGAGAGCTGGTTGCCAGAGGATCAGTTGCACCAGCAGCTCTGTTTGAGAACGAGAGAAATAAAAGCAACCCTGAAGCAAATGAAACGATTAGCACAGCCAGCTCAAAAGCTGTGGAAAATCATTTATTTATCAAAGGTCAGCCCTGCTTTTCCCTCCCATGCAGGTAGCTGATTCCCTCCCTGACAATCTAGTTGTCTTTCTAAATGACTCACTGGGGGGGTTCTGAGGGTAACGCTCAATCTTTATTTTCCCCCCCCTAAAGACACAAATTGTGCTTTTAATAACGAGCAGCAAGCGCTGGTTTTGATTGGACACACAGGGGGGCCCAGAATTGCTTGTGGCCTCTCTGGAGCTGGCTGGGCTTCCACTGGGAGAGCTGATGTTTTAAATCCTGCATTTGCTCGTGGCTTTTCAGTTCTGCTGTTTCCACAAATGCAGAGAAGGCGAGCGCAGCAGGGCTCAGCCATCGATTCACACACAGGGTATTCATCTCTGCTAATTAGCCCAGCCTTGCTGACCCACACTGAGGGAAAATGAACCATGAAGGGGCAGAAAAATCCAACAGCAAATGCAGTGGCTGGAGCCATTCAGCTCTCAGAGCCTCTCCTGCTTTTCCTGGGGAGGGAATTGTACTTTTAGATGTCACTCAGCTGCAGTTCTCCTGTGCTTGGCTCTGTTGCTTTGGGGTCACCCCAGCTTCCTGTGGAGATGCAAGAAAGGGGTCCCAGCCCCCCAGGCACGTGGTTTGGAGGGAGGGAGGGGGTTTTTGGCTGGTGTGAGCCCTTGGCTGAGCCTCCTGCTGTTTCCTCCTCAGGCTGGTGGTTTGTGAGCACGCTGGAGGAGCAAGGCTGGGTGCCAGCCACCTGCCTGGAGGCCCAGGATGGAGTCCAGGATGAGTTCTCAATGCAGCCTGATGAAGGTAGGAAGCTGCTGGAGGCATCTGCCCCAGCTTCCTCTGCTGGAGGCACTGCATCACCCTCCCTGAGTGGGGCAGGGCACGGGCCTGGGGGAGACAAAACCCAGGAACCAAACCTGGGAAAAGGGACAAAACCCCAGGAATGGTCCTGCAGCAGGACTGGGGCAGCTGGACACTGGTGGTGCATCCAGTGGCCTCTCTGATCCTCCACAGAGGTGCCAGCTCCCAGGAATGCTCCCCCCAGTGCCTCCCTGCAGCCCAGGGAGCTGTTTCACCTGCCCTGCAGGAGGAGCAAAGCCCAGCTCCTTGGACAACGCAGTGTGGGAAAGGCAAGGGTCCGGCCTGTCCTTGGAGCAAATCCCAGTGGATAACAGATCCTGGCCAGTGCCTCCATGTGCCCAGAGCAGAGCTGGCTCAGCCCCTGGTCTGGGGGGCTCAGCCTGGGGAGGGCTCCAGAGTCAGCCCTGTCTCCTCCTGGACATGAAGTGCCACCTCCTCACGTCCTCTCTCGTCCTTCTCCTGCTCTCCCCGTGCTGTCCCAGTGCCATGGAGGTACTGGTCCCTGCCCAGGCACCTCGGCCGCCGCCGCACCCTCGGGGACTTGTACACCCCTGGATGGGCTCAAGGTGGAGCACAGAGACTTTCTTGGTGCCCCTGTGTTGTGCTTGGAGCCTTGTGTGCATGTTGGTTTGCTGCGCATGTGTCAGCCCACCCCTGCTCCTCAGCCTTCCCTTCCCTTGTGCATGTCCCTCTCCTCTCTCAGCTCTCCCTTCTCGTGTTTTGGGCTCAGAAACTGCAGTTCCTGCTTTCCCCAGCACACATGTGCAGAATTCCTGCAGCTGCTGCCTCAGCTCCTGCAGTAATCTGGGTTGGTGGCTCAGGGTGGGGTCAGGAGGGGAAGGTCCTGCTGGATGTGACAGGACATTCTCTGCTTGGTCCCCTCTGCATGGAGGGGATGGGAAATCAGAGCCTTCCAGAAGACAAATCCAGGAAAGCTGCATGGTGGGGATGTAGGGATGTCAGAGGGGTGGATTTTGGAGGCAGAATTTTCCCCAAATTGCCTTCACCCTGTTGTGAAGGCACTGCTTAAGCACAGGCAGTTATTTCCCTGTGTTTCTTCCAGAGAGGAAGCTGAGGGAGGGGAGGATGGATGGACCCATTTGTCTGACATGGCTGCATGGCTTTTAGGATGTTTCTCCTTCCTCCTGAAGAGAAGAACATTCACATTCCTGCTTAACATCCCTTGTTCTGGTGGTCAGGACATCAGGTTCTTCTCCAGGCTCCCCACGTGGCTTTGACCAATGTCCTGGGGATTAAATGGTGATGTTCCTGCAGATCTGCTGCTCTGGAGCAGTTTGAGGGCACCTCTGTGTGCATGGGGTGGCCCCCTCATGCCTGTGGGATTTCTCTCCCCTTACAGAGGATGGTTCCTCTTTAAAGACTCTGAGAATGAAATTTGAGCTGAAATGGATTCATGGAAGAGCTTCTGTGATGAGCTGTGAAAAGTCTGTAGTCCTAAGGGAGAGGAGAAACTGTTTTAGAGAACTTCTTGGGCCAAAGCATCTCACCAAAGTTTACGTTTCCAAATACATTTCACTGTCATTTCCCTTTGAATGGTCATGTATCTCTGTGTGTTTGCACCTCAATTACAAGAATTATCATTTTATAAAGCACTTCATAGCCATTGTCCAGCTGGGGCCAGGTTTCCATCAAACAGCTCCTCAGTGAAGCTGCTCTTTCTTTCCCCCAGAGGAGAAGTACACGGTGATTTACCCCTACACTGCAAGAGACCAGGATGAGATGAACCTGGACAAAGGGGCCGTGGTGGTGGTGACCCAGAAGAACCTGGAGGGCTGGTGGAAAATCAGGTACTGTCCCAGGCACTGCAGCTGGGGCTGTGGGGTGCCAGCCCCAAGGCAAGTCTGTGAGCTGGGGAGGGCAGAGTTCCAGAGCTCATTTCTCTCCATCCTCTCAGATTTGATGTTCAAGCACAGCTTTGGCTGAAAATCTTTGAACTGCCCAGGTTTCCTGTGCTGGGAGGTGTGACATTGTTCACAGGGGTTCTTGGGTGAGGAGGAGGATCTGACTCCATGTTTCAGAAGGCTGATTTATTATTTTATGATATATATTACATTAAAACTATACTAAAAGAATAGAAGAAAGGATTTCATCAGAAGGCTGGCTAAGAATAGAATAGCAAAGAATGATAACAAAGGTTTATGGCTCGGTTCTCTGTCCGAGCCAGCTGACTGTGATTGGCCATTAATTAGAAACAACCAAGATGGGCCAATCACAGATGCACCTGTTGCATTCCACAGCAGCAGATAATCAATGTTTGCATTTTGTTCCTGAGGCCTCTCAGCTTCTCAGGAAGAAAAATCCTAAGGAAAGGATTTTTCATGGAAGATGTCTGTGGCAGGGAGGTGGCTGTGTCCTCCAGCAGAGCTTTAGTGGGTGTCACATCCTGCTGGTGGGGAAACCCAGGAATGTCCCAGGCCTGGCTGCATCCCCTGGCTCTGCTGGAGGCTCCTGCAGGGAATGGCCAGGTCTGGGCCAGCTCTGCTGTGTGCCAAAGGCTCCAGCCCATCCCCGGCTGAGGCTTGTTTTCTGCTGGAAGCTCATTTTCTCTTCTCTGTGGTGGAGCAAACGGCCGGGCTTGCTCAGGGTGGGGGCACATGCTGCAATTTTCATAACCTCACACTGAACCTGTGCTCCTGGCAGCAGCACAGCCTCAGAAACACATCCACTGCTGTGTGAGGCACAGGAGAGCTGCCACAGGAGCTCCAAAGGCAATTACAGGCTCAGTAGTTGGTGCCATCTGAAGGAGGTGGCTGCAGCCCAGCCAGCAGGGAGGGTCTGGCATGGCAGGGGCACTGTGCATGTGGTTTTTCAGTCAGGTCACAGGGCTGGTTTCTCTCCTGAACAGATTTAGAGCAGGGAAAGGATCCAGGCTGCCAGCAGGGACAGGGCTTGTGCTCTGTAAAGAGCAGGTACATCAATCCCAGCAGCAGTGCTCTTGTTTTTCCCTCTGCCTTCCCTGCCAGAGCTCTTCACTCCTGAACTGGTGCCATTGCTGAGGTGAAAACTGGGCTTCACAGCATTCCCATTGCTTGGCCCTGGCTAGGGCCAGCTTGTGTGGGAGCATTGGCCATGAGGGAGCTCTGCTGGTGCCATGGAGAGCCTGGCAAGCTCCTGTTGCCCAGAGCTGCCAAGGTGTGTGCTGAGCTCTGGGCTCACATCCTTGGCGTGTCCCAGGGGCTCTGTGCAGTGACCCTGCTGTCCTTGTCCCCACAGGTACCAGGGCCAGGAGGGCTGGGCCCCTGCCTCCTACCTCAGGAAGGGCAATGGAGACGGCTTCCCGCCCAAGCTGGGCTCCTCGGCTCACTCCAGTGCCCTGGAGCTGGATGGCATCTCCAGGCAGCAGCTGCTGGCCAGCAGGGACAAGGACGGGCTGGGGGGCCAGAGGGACAGCAGGCTGGAGAGCCGGGCCCTGCCCAGCGCCGACATCCGCCGCAGTGAGTGCTGGGCAGGGCAGGTGGGGCCAAACGTGGCCTTGAGAGGGCTCAAACATGGCCTTGGGTGGGCTCAAACACAGCCTCAGGTGGGCTCAAAACATGGCCTCAGGTGGGCTCAAACATGGTCTCAGGTGGGCTCAAACATGGCCTCAGGTGGGCTTAAACACAGCCTCAGGTGGGCTCAAAACATGGCCTCAGGTGGGCTCAAACACAGCCTCAGGTGGGCTCCAAACATGGCCTTTGGTGGGCTCAAACACGGCCTTGAGTGGGCTCCAACATGGCCTCAGGTGGGCTCAAACATGGCCTTGAGTGGGCTCCAAACACAGCCTCAGGTGGGCTTCAAAGACAGCCTCAGATGAGCTCCAAACACGGCCTTGAGTAGTCTCCAAACATGGCCTTGAGTGGTCTCCAAACACGGCCTTGAATGGTCTCCAAACACGGCCTTGAATGGTCTCCAAACACGGCCTTGGGTGGGCTTGAAACATGGCCTTGAGTGGGCTCCAAACACAGCCTTGGTTGGGATTGAAACACAGCTTTAGGTGGGCTCCAAACACAGCCTTGGGTGGCATTGAAACACAGCTTTAGGTGGGCTCCAAACACAGCCTCAGGTGGGCTCCAAACATGGCCTTGAGTGGGCTCCATACAGAGCCTCAGGTGGGCTCCAAACAGCTCCTCCCTCCCAGGCTGCAGGGTGAGATGTTCTCCTCTCAGAAGCTGGGGCACCTAAAGGGAGCCTGCCAGGAAGATTGAGAGGATGTTTTACAGGACAAGGGAGAATGGCCTCACACTGACGGAGAGCAGGTTTAGATGGGATATTGGGAAGAAATTGTTCCCTGTGAGGGTGGTGAGGGTCTGGCACAGGGTGCCCAGAGCAGCTGTGGCTGCCCCTGGAAGTGCCCAAGGCCTGGACAGGGCTTAGAGACACCTGGGATAATGAAAGGTGTCCCTGCCATGACAGGAGGTGGAATGGGATGGGCTTTGAAGTCTTTTCAAACCCAGCCAATTCCATGATTCTGGGTCAGTCATGCAATGCAAAAGTAATTTCACGTGGCCACCTCAGCTGCATTTCCCAGGAGAACCTGAAAGCTGGGATACCCTTGAGACCTGGGTAACCTGTGCCACTCAGGATTCTGGGCTGACTGGTTCTGAACTTTGGGTTCTGAACTTTGGGTTCTGGGCTGGTGGGCTCTGGGCTGGCGGGTTCCTCCTTCAGGTTCCTTTCCCTGGGACAGGTTTAGTCCTTGCCTTTCTGTTCTGTCTCTCCCTTATCTGTCATGAACACATGCTCAAAAGCCAGAAACTCAGCAGCATCTGGAATTCTTCCTCCACAGAGTCCCCAAAGATGAGGCAGAGGCCACCTCCTCGCCGAGACCTCACCATAGTAAGTGCCAGCTGGTGTGGGAGGGCAGCAGTGGCACAGAGGGAGGGAGGGGAGCCCTGCAAGGAGCTCTGGTGGCTGGTTGGGATCATGTCCCAGTGCCTGGATGTGGAGTTACACCTGCTCTACAAACACACTGATGGCTTTTCTGTTTTCCTGCCCCAGCCCCGTGGTCTGAACCTGCCCAAGCCTCCTGTCCCCCCTCAAGTGGAAGAGGAATATTACACCATTGCTGACTTCCAGACCACCATCCCTGATGGCATCAGCTTCCAGGCAGGAATGAAAGTAGAGGTGAGGCTGTCACCTTCCCTTCACACACTGTCACTGTCAGTTCAGGGCAGTGCTCCTGGCTCCCATTGCCCTGGCACCTTTTGGGCAGGGCTCCCCTTCCAGGCCAGGGAGATCTGGTCCCCAAGGTGCTCTGGGTGCAAAGCAGGCATGGTTTTGTCTCTGTTAACATTCCAGACTCTGAGAGTGGGATAAAAACCTGTAGGAGCTCAGGAGACTCTGGCCCCACACCGTTCTTGGTGGCCTCCTGTCCCCCAAGTGTGAGTTCTCTGTTTGAGCAAATGGAAAATAAACCCACACCACAAATGGCATTGGAGATGGGAGTTTTTCCTCTTAGTTAGGCCAGGTGTAAAGTTAAAAGCCCTTCCAAATTCCTGGAACACCCTCTTTGCTGGCAGAAGCCCTCCTGCAGATGGGATTTTGCTTTCTCTGCGTGCGGATGTGACTTACGCCTCTCTAAGAGGATTTTTCCTTCAGGGCTGCCCCACTCAGCCCCTGCCAGGCCCCAGCCCCACTCCTGGAGCTGCAGACAGGCTGGGCAGGGTGGGATCCACACGGGATCGCTGCTGCTGCTGCTTCATTGCTCCAACAGTGCCACGCTGTGGCCAGCACCCAGCATCCTGCTCTGGGAGGGACAGAGACAGCTCAGCAGCTCTTCCTCAGCCCTCTTCCTTCCCTGGCAGCCAGTCCCTCCCCTTAGGATGCCACTGCTGGGATTCCATGGCTTTTGGCTGGAGCAGCACAAGGCCATGTGTCACCCTGCCATCATTCTGAGACCCCTGAGTGCAGAGCGGTATTTCTGAGGTCTCCTTTCCCCCTGGCAGGTTATTGAGAAGAACCTGAGTGGCTGGTGGTACATCCAGATCGAGGAGAAGGAGGGCTGGGCCCCTGCCACCTTCATTGACAAGTACAAGAAAACCAGCAACGCCTCCAGGCCCAATTTCCTGGCTCCCCTTCCCAACGAGATGGCGCAGCTGCGGCTCGGTGACACCGATGGCAGCAGCGCCGGCGAGGAGGTGACAGGGCCCTGCCGACCCCTGCCAGAGGCTCCTCCCAACGGCATGGACTGCACTGGCAGGTGGGGCAAGGACTGGAAGGGGAAGGAGGCTCCTGACAGCGGGGACCTGTCCTTTGCTGGGGGCTACGAGGAGATCTCGGACCGTGACACGGAGGAGAAGCCCAGCCTCCCACCCAGGAAGGAGTCCATCATCAAATCAGAAGGAGAGTTACTAGAGAGGCAGAGGCCTCCCCCCAAGCCCCCAGGCATGATTTTGCCCATGATCCCACCCAAGCAGTCGGTAGCCCCGAAGGACAGCAAGAAGCCGGAGCTCAAAGCGGAGAAGGCCAAACTCTTCCAGCTGAAGAACGAAATGGGGCTGGAGTGTGGACACAAGGTGTCGGCCAAGGAGGTGAAGAAGCCAAACCTCCGGCCCATTGCCAAGCCAACCAAGCCAAAAGCTGAGCCCGTGGAGGACAAACCTGAGCCCATCACCCAGAACCCCTTCTTGAAGTCAAGACCTCAGATCAGGCCCAAACCCGCCGCGTCCCCCCGGCCTGAGCCACCCCCAGCCGATGACAGACTGGACATTTGCAGCCTGCGGAGCAAGCTGAGACCTGCCAAGTGCCCAGAGAAGCCCTCAGAGCAGGACCCTGCTGCTGGGGAAAGCTCCTTCAGCAATGCCATGCTCTCCTCAGAGCCTTGCGGGCGCTTTCCAGAGCGGCCGGGCACGGAGAGCAAAGCCCTTCCCAAGCTGGACATTGCCCCCAAAGAGGCACTGCCCAAACCTCCCCTGGGCCCAGCCAGCCCCCCCTGTGCCAGGGACGCCCCTCAGCGCCCCGTGGTGCCCCCTCGCAGGCCTCCCCCTCCCAAGAAGATGGGGGCTCCTGCCTTGGTGCCTGCCGAGCCCAGGGCCCCCTCACGGGAAGCCCCCGAGGCCAGGCCCTCAGCAGTGCCAGGCAGGCCCATGCTGGTCCCTCCCAAAGCCAAGCCCTTCCTCACTGCCTGCATGCAGGACGAAGCCAAAGCCAGAATAAACCCAAAGGTCATCTCCAAACCCGTGGAGAGAGGGGAGGCCAGGGAGAGGCCCTCAGCCGCCATCTCCGGGCCCGATGTCTCCAGGGAAGCTCTGTACGTGGCAGTGGCGGATTTTGAAGGTGACGAGGAGACCAACAGCTTCAGAGAAGGGACTTTGTTTGAAGTTCGTGAGAAGAACAGCAGTGGCTGGTGGTTCTGCAGGGTCCTGGCTGGGGGGCCATGCTGGGAGGGCTGGATCCCTTCCAACTACCTGAGGAAGAAGCCGTAGCTGCTCCATGGCTGGAGGCTCCCTGGTCTCTCACCTGAGTATTTAATGAGCAGATTAATTTATAGTTTTCTGTAAGGCTGGCTTTAAAAGACAAGATAATAATTGGAGATCCCACACCTCCCAGCTGGAGGAAGCAGCTCAGCCTCCCCTCCTCACCCCTGTGCTCCCTGTACCCATCCTCCTCCTCACATTCCCCAAAGGACTTGGCTCCCGTGGTTCTCTGTGCTGGGGAGATGGACCTTGCGTGACATTTTGCGACCTCTGTGGTGAACTGGAGAGAAATCCAGCAGCAGCCGGGTGGAATGGTACCAATGCGGGAAATCACAGAAGGATTTGCCTTTCCCTGAAGACCAAGAGTTGCAGGTCATGTTGCTTAGTCCAGGGGTTTAGCAGAGCCACAAGGAATGTGGCAAAAAGGAGGAAGTGATTGGTGAGAACAGGTTCCTGTAGCTCTGTCTCTGGTTAAGGGCTGTGCCATGCTCTCCGTGCACGGGGATCATCCCTTGGTCTTCCCTGCTCTACAATGACAAGTGTTAACTTCAACATCCTCCTGATGGAAAAAATAGGGAAAAATACCCCCTCATTTACCAGGTCCTGCTGTGCTGCTCCAGGACAGCTCTCAGGCTTCTCCCCTGCAGTACTGCAACCAAACATCAGAGGGGTTTTGCTTCCGGAGCTGAGGAATTCTATGCAAGGCACAGAGGACCAGAACGACCCCAAAACCCCTGGAAAAGGGAATGCTTTGCTCTCCTCCCCACACAGACTGCCCTGCCTGTTGGACTAGGAGGGGACCACCCCTTCCAGGACCCACTGAGCTCCCCGGGCTGGCGGGAGCTGGGTCCTTCCCTCGGTGCTGATTTATCAAGTGCAATCCACAATGTGGGAGCTCAGCTCCTCATCACCACCAGTTCTGAGGTGTGTCTGGTGCTCAGGGGCTGCCTGCCTTGTTTGTCACCCCTCCAGGTTCTTGCATTTCACCCTGTGGGCCAGGTTGGCTTGGAGGGGCTGCTGGGCAAGCAGAGCCTGGGCTTTCTCCATGCTGACATTCCTGCCTTGCCTTCAGTGCTGCTTATCCCAGCAGGAGGATGAGCTGTTGTTCCCCAGTGCTGCTTTCTTCCTTTCTGTCCTTGGCTATTTGCAGCTTCAGGGCCACATTTCTCTCCAGAAGAGCTTTAAACCTGGATGTCTGTGGGTTTCACAGAGTCACAGAATTGTTGGGGCTGGAAAGGACCTCTGGAGATCATCCAGTCCAGCATCCCTGCCAAGGCAGGGTCAGGTTTGGTGTTGACCAAGCCCTGTTGCCCTCTCTGGTCTAATTGCAAGTGTGAGCAATGCAGCCACATTGTTTTGCTGCTGAAAATAATGACAGTTTTCCCTCTAATTTGAGGCTGGCTGAATTGAAGGAGCATTCTCCACTCCCCCAGATGCTCACTTCCTTTTCTGTCCATATTTTCCACCCTGGGAATGTGAAAATCCCTCTGTCTGCATACAGAAAAAAACAGTGGTCATTCTGGGAGGGCAATGGGGCAGGTTGATCTGATAGAGAAATCTGACCATCCTCATATCCAGAAGCCCCAGAATTCATTTTTGGTGATGGGAATTCACTCACCCCGGTGTGTGGCTGATTCCTCTCCCTCCCACCTGTGGTTTCCTCCTGTGGCACATCAGCCCCTGATGGGCTGACTCACCTGAGCAGGCAGAAGCAGCAAAGCACTGCATTTGCAAGGCAGTGCAATAACAAAGCTCCTTGCTGGCATACCGGGAGGTGTTGATGTGCTCCTAGGTGGGTTGGGACAGCTCTGCCTTGGCTCTGCCTGGCTCCACTCAATCCCTTCTGTTTTGGAAAGGAGTGGGGACAGGATGAGTTAAAGCAGAGCTGCTCCACAGCCAAATGCAGCTCCCACAGTATGTGGGAAGGGCTGGACCTGTATCCCTGCTCTTGACACGGGGTGGAAGGGCTGTGTGTCCTTTTCCCAGGCACCGTGTCCTTGCTCTGCCTTTGCTGAATGGCCTTTTCATCTCAGCTCTGTCTCAGAGACCTCTGTGTCCTGGCTCTCCTCAGAGAGGGCTGTGCTATTTGTGTGGTCTCATCTCTGGAGGAGGGCTGTTCCCTCTCCCCTCCCAGCCTGAGCCTCAGAACTGGTCGTGCTCCATTTTCCTGACACAAGTACTGTATTGGCTCACTGAGCATGGGGCAGGAGCTCTCCCTTCTTCCCAAAGAGCTTCCAGGAGGGAGTGCCTGGTGGGATCCCCCTCAGGAGGTGCCCACACCTGCAGCCTTACCCCTTTTCCACCCTCCTGCCTGCCCAGGGGCTGTGGGGAAGGTGCCAGGAGCCACTGGGCTGGCAGGGCTTTGTCCCCCCTCTGGTTTGTGCTCCTGCAGCCACCTGTGCCCCAAGCCAGGCTGCCTCTCCTGCCTGGGCCTCCCTGCCTACCTCGTGAGGAGGAGGAGGGTGGCCAAAAGCACCCCAAATTCAGGGGCAGCCCCCCTCCAGGCACAGCCCAGCCTCCCAGAGCAGGGGCTGTGCCAAGGCTTGTGGCCCAGGGGCTGGGATTTGGGGACAGGCCAGGCTGGGCACATCCTGGGTGGGCACCAGCCCTGCAGTGCCCAGCTCCTGCCAGGCTCCCAAAGCCCTGGATGGGCACCAGCCCTGCAGTGCCCAGCCCCTGCCAGTCTCCCAAAGCCCATTTGTCTGTCCATGTGTCTCTATATTATGTAATGTGTATAAATCTCCATTACTGTGGGTGGGTGGGGGGCAGCAGAAGGTAGATGTAGCTGTGTCCATGCCCTGTCTATACCTTCACCTTTAAGGGATGGATTTTTTTATTTTTATTTGCTGGGTTTGGGGTTGATTTTTTTTCCCTTTTGTTTTCTTTTTTTTTTAAGAAACAAAAATAAACTGCTTGACTGGTTTCAAGCACCCTGGTGAACCCGTGTGTATGGCTGGTGGAATTCTGGGGTGCTGCTCTTGTGTTCAGGGCTGGTTTGGGGTCTGTCTGTCTGTCTGTTCATCCTGTCAGATGTGGTAGGGAGGCTCATGGGGA
This sequence comes from Ammospiza caudacuta, assembly GCF_027887145.1. Taxonomy (NCBI): domain Eukaryota; kingdom Metazoa; phylum Chordata; class Aves; order Passeriformes; family Passerellidae; genus Ammospiza; species Ammospiza caudacuta. The sequence continues at coordinate 16,661,702 of NC_080608.1, read as the reverse complement.
CCTTGACAGCTCCTTGTGTTTTCCTTGGTGCCCAGACTTTATATCCCACCAAATGGGTCAGTGGAGTGTGGAAGTTTTTACTGTGGGCTCAGATCAGCAGAGTTTGGTGATTTTGGAGAAGTGCAGAGAGAGAAGGAGGCACGAAGGAAAAAAGGAAACAGGAAAAGGGAAGAGGAAAAGGGGAAAGAAAAAGGAAAGAGAAAAGGGGAAAGGAAACAGGAAAAGGGAAAGGAAAAGGAAAATGCAAGAGGAAAAGGAAACAGGAAAAGGGAAGAGGAAAAGGGGAAAGAAAAAGTAAAGAGAAAAGAGGAAACAGGGAAAGGAAGAGGAAAATGCAAGAGGAAAAGGAAACAGGAAAAGGAAAGAAGAAACGGAAGCAGGAAAGGAAAAGGAAGAGGAAAAGGGGAAGGAAACAAGAAATGGAAAAGGAAAAAGGAGAAAAGGAAAAAAATGAAAATCAACCTTTCTGCTGAGTCTGCATAACCCCTGGCTGCCTCAGCCCCAGCAGGGCACAGGAGGGGGCCAGGCTGGAGATTGGATGAGAAATTTGGGGCTCTTTGTGAGGGCCACCAAACCCTTCCACCTCTGTAGCCCTGCAATACACCCTTGTCCCCCAAACTTCCAAGGATTTGCAGAGTTAAATGTGCCAGCAAAGCCTCCCAGCCCATGGAGGGAGTGAGCAGCCACTGGACAGTGACTCCTAGGGGCAAAGCAAAGCTCAGGAAAGGTTTGTAAAATGTCTTTTTTTATTCTTTTGGAAGCCTCTGCCCCTCTGGAACAGTCTTTCCTCACTTTGCAAATCAAGGCTGTCTCACCCCCTCATCTCAAAGTATCTTTGAAGCACTCCAGAGCACTCTGTACAAGCCAAAGGTTTATTTGTTTCATAAACAAGTCAAAATTATATTCATGGGAAACAGGTAAATGGACAAAAGGAAAACACAGCACTGAACACTATAGAGCACTGACATGTAGAGGTGCAGCTCCCTCCCTCGTGCGATGCCCTCCCTCCCCAGGCCCCCCAAAATTTTGCTTGAAAAGCCTAATACAGAGGTCCAAAATCTGATTCAGCTTCAACAAGATAATACAGGTCACAGTATTGAATCATAAAGGTAATGACAAGAGAGGAACTGCCTCAGAAAGGGGGAGAGGTAAAAGAGTTCCCCCATCTCTTTCCTTTCTTCCTTTTTTCCTTAAAATTTCAAACAAAGGTTAAGGAGGAGAGGAGAGGAAAATCCATGGAAATAAACACTTTTTCACTCCTATATATATATATATGTATATGTATATACATATATATATATATATATATAAAGCAGGATTCTCAGTGAACACAAAATTCTATAAAACTACCATTGATCTGTGTAGGTTTTCTCCCCCCATCTTTTTTTTTTTTTTCTTTTTAAAAGTTGCTTTAAAAAGGATAAAAAGTGCACAGACACCCTTATAAGGCACAAACAGATCTTCTGTACAAATCATATATCATTGGACTGTTTAAAAAAATTAGCAATACGAATACTAACAATGAAATCTGTAAGAGGCTACTTTTTCCTGGAAATCTTTTTTTTTTTTCTTTTTTTTTCTTTTTTTTTTTTTTTTTGAGGCCTATTTTGGAAAATTCCTGTTGCTCTTGGATAGGCAGGGTCACAGGTCCACTGCTCTCCCATCCCTCTTGGTTCCTTGCTGGCCTCACTGGGTGCTGCCCCTTCTTACAAACTGGTTTCGGCTGCTACAGCAAAAATTCAGCCTCTGCAAAGTGTCCTGAACAGCTCCTGGGGTGGGTTCAGTGTTTCTCCTTGCTGGCTTAAAAATACAAAACAGAGCTACACCAAAACAACCCCAGCCAGGCTGCACCCACCCTGCTGATGGACCCTGAGGTGGCACCAAGGGCAGCCCTGGAGCTGGGACAGCACCCTGGGCATGGCCCAGCCCTGCTCCAGGCTGGGCATTCCAACAGCTCTCCTTGAATTCCTCCCCAGGGAAAGGCTTCCCATGGCTGGCAGTGCCCAGGTAGGGGCTGACACACCTGGCACTGCTGTGCCCACTGCCCACAGCTGGACCTGGATCTGCCAGCGTGGGGCTGGGACATCCCTGGGAGTGCAGAGCCTGTGCTCCCTGGGGTGGAGGACAGCTGGGAGGTCCAGAACAGCTCCAGGTGCAGGGAACGTGCCCTGGCTGCTCCTCAAGGAAGGTGGGAGTGAAAGGTGCGGTGGCTCTGCTGAGGGTGGTGGCACAGCCAGTGGCACCAAAAAGGTCTCCAAAAAGGGCTCTGCAAAGCTGTTGGGCCCTCGTGCAGGGCCATGGCTGAGAGGTCACAACAGCCTCTCCTGAAACGCTCAATACAAATGTTCATCAGCACTCCAAGGAAAAAGCAAAAGGTTTCTGGGTGCCCTGTGAGCACAGCCCGCTGCAGGAGAGGATGGCAGGGCTGGCACAGGGCTGGCACAGGGCTGGCACAGGGCTGGCACAGGGCTGGCACAGGGCTGGCACAGGCCAGTACCAAACCCAGCTCTCCTGGCACAGCCAAGCGCCAAGGTGGGCAGCAGCACCAGGCACCAACAGCCTTGGAGGAGAGAGGGAACAGCCAGACATCCCTCAGGCTCCCTCTGTGCCCAGAAGCTCTAAAATGTACAGGAGTTATTATTCCATTTTTTCCCTTTTCCAGACTAAAATGGTAATTGCACCTTTCTGAAAAGCTGTTCTTGTGCACTTGGTAGCACATGGTCACAGAGCTGCAGGGACACAACTCCTCTCATCCTCCCATTTCCATCATTTTCCCTCGTTATGAGCCTGAAGCAGTTGGAAACTGGCCCGGCTGGGGCTGAAGGACAGGATGGGGCTGTGCAATGGGCAAAGGACAGAGACTGGAGCAGCAGGGAGGAGGATGCTGAGCTCCTCACACCAGCCCTGGTACTGAACAATCAGGTGCTGCCTGCAGCTGACCTTACACCCAAAACCCATTTACCTTTGAGTTCCCACCATCTAATTCAGCCTCAGAGCCTTTTTCTTTCCTCCTCAGTAAAGCCCAGTGAGATAGTCCCTGTTTTTCTCAGCAAGGTCTCAGGTACAGTTGAGACCCAGCGTGCAGGCAGCTGGGAGCTGTGCTGGGAAAGAAAGAACAGGTAAAATCAGCAAATACAGTCCCCAGAAACAAAGGTGAGCCTGATGGGACTGGGTCAGAAATGAATTTCTCACCAAAGCCTCCAAAAAATCCCCATGGTGGGGTAGGAGGAAGGCTGAGCCCTGCCATGGCACTGGCTGCAGGGGAAGGTCTAGCACAGGTGACAGTCAGGACAGGTGACACAGCAGCTGTGCCACCTCCAGGAGGGCAGAGCAAAGTGCAGGGGTGTGTGCCTGCAGGTGACAAAGCCACCACTGTAGTGTCCCATCCACACGCCCCTGTCACCCACAGGCTGCATTTATGGCTTCAGAAGGCAGCAGGGCCGTGCCCAAGGTGCCCCTCACAGCTCCCTGCAGCTCCGTCACTGCAGGGGCTCTGTGTGGGCTCATGCTCCTCACTGCTACCCCATGGCTCTCAGACTCCATGGCCAGAAGTCCCTGTTCAGCCTCAGAAAGAAAAATCTGCATTATCTAACCCAGACCAGCTCCTCTATGTCCCCATGAGCCTGTTCATGGGGACAGAACCCCAATAAGTGACAACCTGGCTGTGCCACTATTTGGCCTGAGCTGGTTCTCCTTACATGACATTTCCAGATCATTTCTGTCCACTTTGAACCCTCCTGCTGGGCTTTATCCCATTTTCACTCCAACACAGCACAAGCCCCTGGCAGCAGCCCAGAGCTGTGGGGTTTTAGGGTCGGGAAGCCCAGTGGCACCTGGCACTGCCCAGTGGCACCTGGCACTGCCCAAGTGACAACCTCCCCATCTGAACCCACAGCACAGCGAGCCTCCCCTGCAGTGGGAGGAGAGAAAAAAGAGCCTTTGCAGGGGAAATTTCTCATTTGCAGCTGGCTGGGGTCCCGGGCCCCACACGATCCTCAGCTTTGCTCCCTGAATTGTGCCCTAGCAGTCAAATAAGGAAACACAGATAACAGAGCCACTGGATAACGACTGACCAGCACGAGAACCCAGAAGCAGGGACGGAAAGGCGTGGGTTGCTAGCGGCGTTCCCCCTTCCCGCAGCCCCTACGGACGGTAAATTTTAATCACATCTTTGATCACCCGTCGGCAAATGGGGCAGCAGGCGTTGAGCTGCTTCTTCAGCTTAAGACCACAGGTGTTGCAGAGGCACATGTGTCCGCAGGTGTAGATGACCGTGTCCACCTCGCTGTCAAAGCACACGGTGCACTCCCCGTTCTTGCTGCTCGATGGCTCCGGAGGGGAGAAGACAGGAGAGATGGGGGGGCTCAAAGGGGAGCTGGGGGCAGTCACTGTAAGAGAAAAGGGGGGAATGAGGTTGGTTGGTCAGCTGGGATGGGGCAAAGCTGACACTGTGTGAAGTTTTCTGGATCACCTAAGAGGTTGGGGGAGAATAGGGCTAGGGAGATGAGTAGGGAAAGTATTAGTACAAATCCTAGAATGTCTTTAATGGTATAGTATGGGTGGAAGGGGATTTTGTCACAGTCTGAGGGGATGCCTAGTGGGTTATTTGAGCCTGTTTTGTGAGGAAGGTGAGATGGACGAGTGTCAGGCCTATGATGACGAATGGGAGGAGGAAATGGAGGGCAAAGAATGAAGTTAGTGTCAGGTTATCGACAGAGAACCCGCCTCAGGCTCATTCACACTTAAGGCACGTTTTAAGGCTGTCCTTAGTTGTTGCCTGGTTCTTTGGCCAAATGAATCCCAGTGTATTCCAACCTGCAGCAGTCACAGCTCTGTGCAGAGCCTGTTATCCCTTTTCTACACACGGGGTAGGTCCAATATCCACACATTTTCTGAACACTTTTAGGGATGGTGATTGCACCACTTCCCTGGGCTGCTTGTTCAATACCTGATCACCCTTTCCATAAAGAGATTATTCCTTATATTTAAATTAAACCACTCCTAGTGCAACCAGATGCTGTTTCCTCCCATCCTGTCCTGTTCCCTGGCAGCACAGCCCGACCTCCCTGGCTGTCCCCTCCTGTCAGGGAGTTGTTCAGAGCCAGAGGGTCCCCCTGAGCCTCCTTTTCTCCAGGCTGAGCCCCTTTCCCAGCTCCATTCCCTTCCCTGGACACACCCCAGCCCCTCCATGTCTTTCTCATCTCGAGTGACCCAGAACTGGACACAAGGTTCGAGGTGCAGCAGTGCCAGCACAGGGGACAGTCCCTGCCCTGCTCCTGCTGCCACACTGGGGCTGATACAACCAATGCACAGCCCTTCTCCAGGCCTTGAAAGCTTTCCAGCACTGGGTTTTCTTCCCATTCCTTCTGTTGGCCTGGCAGGAAGGGTACCCCCTGTGGCTGAGGGCTGGCTGTCCTTACCCAGCGAGGACTCGGAGGCTGATGAGGACCTGTTGACGCTGAAGGCCATGTCTGAGTCGCTGTCGTACTGGGAGCCACCAGGAGATCCTGAGGGAGACACCGTCCCTGGGCTGGACTGCACCGTGCCTGGGAACACAGGAGAGAGCTGAGCCCACAGAGGGACCCCCCAAACCTGGCCAAAGCCCTCAGCCTGCTGAGCTGCCCCCACCCCACCTGCACAGCGACTTCAGGGCGAGTCCTGAGTTAATGCTGCCCCTTGGAAACGACACAGGGCGAGATTCTGGATGGGAGCCCAGGGTCTGGACCTTGCTATGCCTTTGTATGATGCCTGTTCAGCTTCAGAGAGGCAAGCACCAGATTATCCAATATTTGCCTTTCCACTTCCCCACGGTCCCACTCTCCCCAGCAGCAGTGGGCTCCAGCTGTGGCTGTCACACTGTCATCTGGGAAAAGCCATTGCTTTGGATGAAGAAAACCTGCTTTACAAAGGCATTAACATCTGCTATTCTGATTGAATCCTTAACAGAAGGAGAGGAAAAAGGCTGGAACTGGTCACCAGCAATGGATCAGAAATGCCAGCTGATCCCTGAGCTGCGGCACGGCTTCAGGAGCAATTACTGCCCATGCTTAAACCAGAGCTGTGCCCATAAAAATCACCATCCTTACCAAGGCAGAAGTTTAACACCTGTGGGCTGGAATAGGGAGTTTATAAAGAATCCCTTCTATAAACAAACCCATTGAAAAACACTGTTTCCCCCACAACTACCCCTGTTTACAAAGAATCCCTTCTAAAAACAAACCTACTGAAAAACGGCTGCCCCCCACAACCATCCCTATTTAGAAAGAATCCCTTCTAAAAACAAACCCACTGAAAAACAGCTGCCCCCCACAGTCATCCCTGCCTTCTTGCCTGTGGCTTGTTTTATCTCTCAAGCCTCATTCTTTCCTGGGGGAATCACAGAGGCTGCACACATCTCTGTGACAGGCACCATGCTTTGTCACTCGTTTGCCAACACAAGTAGCTGCATCCTCCCATCAGTGAGCACTGAGTGCAAACCCAGAGCTCTGCTTCTGGCCCAGGAACCTTCCCCAGCCAGGTGCTCCGTTGGCTGCACTTACCGAGGATTTTGAGCTGGTTGATCACACCGTGGATGGTAAAAAACACCCAGAGGGACTGTGAGGTGTCCACGCACATGAGCATGCCCCGGCTGGCCCCGTTGACCCCGTGGTGCACCTCTCCGTTGGGCAGGACCATGAAGCTGAGGATGTCACCACTGTTGAGCACTGGGAAGGCCCTGTAAACCACCCAGTACTCCTTACGGTCCAGGAGAAAATCCGGATCCGCCGGGAGCTCGTTTGTCCGCAAAGTGCTCGGATCACACGAGGTGATGCCGAACGAGAGGGCCCCGTAGTAGGGCAGCCCCAGGTGTCCAACTTCCACAAAGAGGCTCTCCCCGATGTGCAAAGGCCGGTCAGAAAACACCAAAGTCCTATTGCTCTCCTGCCAGTTGGTGCAGGCCACCATCCTGTCCTGGGAGAAGGTGATGTCGGGGCCGCGGGTGGGGTGGAAGCGCAGGTCGGTGTCCAGGAAGGCCGGGACTCCCTGCGCGTGCTGCCGCCGGCCGGGGCAGCAGGGGATGATGTGGTTGTCAGTCCCAAGCCCTGGCACCCGGCTTAGGTTCAGGTTTGCAATTTTGGCCACCACTTGGTTGTTCTCGAGCTCGTTGTTGTTGAAGTTGGCCGAGTCGTGGTTGCTCTGGGGAAGGCAGGTGCTGAGCCGGGCGGTGCTGAGCCGGGCGGTGGTCATGGTCTCTGCAAACATGCTGTCTGTGAGAGAAACCCAGGCACAGAGGCTTTAGTCAAGAGAAAACCGCCTGCTTTTATGCTTACAGTTGTTATTGCAGCCTACAGACTCCATAAGGGAAAATCAGCCACGGGTCAACCACTAATGAACAGCCCCTGGTGCAAAATCACGCGTGGAGCAGGCAGAGCGGCTGCATCTGGCAGCAGCCAGGAAAAACAAGTGTTCCAAAGTACCTGTGTGATCTGGGAGCTCCCTGCACTGGGAAATGGGGAAAAGCAGTAAACCAGCGTGCTCCTACAGCTTTCTGAGCAGAAGGATCTGATAGCTCTAAAAAAAAAATCTCAATATTTTGTTGTCCCAAGATCTTGTGCAAGACAGGTGCACAAGTGAGGAACTCAAGGATGAATGGATATTCTTTTCACACTCCTTGTCATTGCCTTACACAGGTGTGTCCCAGAGAGGTCATTTCAAGCCTCATATCTCAGGGGTGTTCACAGCCCTGCAGAGGTTTTGAATGGAGAACTTGTCACAAAAGCTACTTCCTGCAGGTGTTAGAAAGCTTTTACAGCAGAAGGTTGTTTTCCCTTTTCACAGCAAAGGGAAAGTCAGGATGTTGATCCTTAATTAATTTCCCAGGTTTCCACTTGAGCCAGGCCAGGCTTGGGGGTGATGTAAAGGTGTGGGAAAGTTTGGGAGTGTTCTCTCTTCTACCTCTAACCCTGCTGGGGCAGCCTGGACACTTCAGTCTGGAAGGTTTCATGCACTGAGCAAAGTCAGAGGATGTGGAATTTAAGAGTCTGTGTGATTTACTCCTGGTCTTCACAGAGATGGAGAGGGGTAAAGCAGCCCAGCATCAACACTGCCTTCTACTTGGAGGACAGAACCCCCAGGCTTTTGGCAAAAAAAGGAAAAACACCCAAATCCACCCAGCAGCTGCAAAGCAGAACCTGCCTCACTCAGAAGCCCAGGAAGGAGAGGCCACTGGGGTGGGCTGATGGCTGGAGCAGCTCCTTCTCAGCCAGCACAGCTTGTGTGGCAAGAAATGGTCCCACAGAGGGGTCAGACACATCCAAACTTCATGATGGATGTCCCATCCCTGGAAGTGCTCAAGGTCAGGTTGGACAGGGCTTGAAACAGCCTGGGATAGTGGAAGATGTCCCTGCCCATGGTAAGGGGTTGGAATGAGATGATCTCCAAAATCCCTTGCAGCCCAAACCATTCTGTGATTCATGATCCTGAAAGACACATTTTATGCCTCAGAACTGGATTTCACAATTTTCTCAATTCACAATATTTTGTGAGGATGAGGCAGAGACAAGCAGATCCTCAAGCAAGGAATTCAGGTCCCCTGGTGCCCCAGGTGGCTGAGCATGGCCCTGATTCCTGGGGCAGTGTGGGGGGTTTGCTATTTTAATAAAGAAAACCTCCCAGCAGAGTACAGGTGCTCTCAGCCTGAGTCTTTCACTGGGAACTCTTGGATGCTGCAGGCAGGACTTAGGTGGGGAGCAGAAAGAAGCTGCATTTTATTTTTCAAACTCCAATTTAATGAGGAGAAAGGAGAGCTCTGGTGAAGCAGCTGCTGCCTTGGCCAATACAGCAAACATTCCTTCTCCTCTGTGATGAGCACCAGAGGCTGGAGTGTGTCACAACTGCAATTACAGGACCAGCTGCTGGTGAGGTTTAATTACACATTGGAGGCACAGCAGACAGGGGAAAGCGTTGTTTATGTGTGGCCTTCTCGCCTGTAAAATAATTGGCACTGTTCAGAAGGATGTGTGATTGAGCTGCCTGCCCTCTGGACTCACCATTCCACAGCTCATCCCTGGTGTCAGCTCCATGCCAGGCTGGCAGCACCATCCCCTGGGGCAGGTGCAGCTGCCTTGGGCTGTTAAAGCTCCATCAGCTCCAAGGAGCCTCTGGCAAAGGGGAACTCTCTTGGATTTTTAAAGTGTTCCCTGTGGTGCAGCCCAGTTCAAACACTCCATCTAACGCTGAATTAATTAGAAATTTCAATGCTGTAAAAGCCTCAAAAGGAAAATCATTCCATGGCCATCAGCTGGGCTTGCTAATGGGAACAGATTCATCCCATCTTGCAGCCCTCCCTAAGGAAGAGGCTGTAAACCAGCCAGACTCCAGCTGATTCCAGGGCTCTGAGTGATGTCCCTGTGCCAGGGAAGGGTCACAGTGCCAACACAGCCCCTCAAACTGCCAGCCTGGGTGGGACCACGGCCAAGAGCAGAGACAGGGGCTGGGGAAGGGCTCCAGGAGACTCTTGGGCAATTACTCATAGTTTTCCAATGGACTGGCAGTAACTGATAGCTGGGAAAGAACAGACTAAGTCACAACTGGTCCTTTTTGTCTCCTCAATCCTTGGGACCTTGCTCCATGTTTTTTCATGCCAAAGCAGCACATCCAGCTCAGCAGCACATCCTTGCTCCATGTTTTTCCATGCCAAAGCAGCACATCCAGCTCAGGGAAAGCTGAGAAGAATTACAGGTAAGGATTTCCATTTATCCCTTCACATAATGTGCAGCCTTAGGACTTTTCATCCCTGCCATCTCTGGAATATATTGCTACTGCTGGCAGAGGAAAAATGATTAATTGGCGGTACAAAACCAACAGCAAATTAATTTTCTTAAGTGTCCCATAGAAACACTCACACAGATCATGCATCAGAAAGAGCAAGCAGAAGAGCAGCCCAGAGGCCACAAAGACACACTCACCTAGAATTTGCACTTCGTGGGTAATTCCATAGACGTCTATGAGCGCCCAAAGAGGCCCGGAAACTTTAATACCACAGTGAAACAAGATGGGCTCCTCGTCGTTAATACTGTAGAAGACTCTGCCGTGCCGGTCCACCCAGAAGGCCAAGATATTGTCCCTGACCGCAAACCTCTCGGGCAGAGCCTTGGCCCAGTAGCCGGGCCGGGTGACGAGGTCGGGGCAGGCGTACTTTGGTATCTCCTCGGAGCTCATCTGCGAGGGGTCGTGGATGGTGAAGCCGAAGCGCAGCGCCCCGCTCCAGCCGTGGTGCACGGCCACCAGCTTGAGGCGCACCTTCTCGTAGAGGTGGATGGGCCGGTTGGTGAAGGTGACGCCGTTGCAGAAGCTGTTCCTGCGCGTGGCGCGGCGCGAGTGCGCGTCCAGCCGCACGTTCTTGCCCTTGGCCTGCGAGTGGAAGCGCGGCGGCTCCGCCAGCGCCAGCACCGAGCGCCGCTCATGGCTGCTGCTGTTGGGCAGGCTGTAGTAGGGACGGCTGGACACCGAGCGCGCCTGGTGGCTCGTGTCTGCAAAGGGACAAAGGACAGATGTCAGCAAGGATTGGTTCAGCTGGGTGGGGTTTGCAGCGCTCTGGCAAGAGATGGAGTGTCACGGGATCTGACAGAATTCACGGAATTCACAGAACCTCTCAGAATCACAGAATCCGAACCTCAGAGAATCTCACAGAATCACACAGAATCACACCAAATTCACAGAACCAGAATCTCACACAGAATCACATAGAATGACCAGGTTGGAAGAGACCTTCAAGATCATCCAGTCCAACCCATCCCCAACACCTCAACCAAACCCTGGCACCCAGTGCCACATCCAGGCTTTGTTAAACACACCCAGGGATGGGGACTCCCCCACCGCCCTGGGCAGCCATTCCAGAACTTTATCACCCTTTCTGTAAAAAAATTTTTCCTAATATCCAACCTATATTTCCCTTGGTGCAGCTTGAGGCTGTGTCCTTTGTTTCTGTCAGTTCCTGGAGAAAGAGACCAACCCCATCTGACCACAGGCACCTTTCAGAGAGTTGTAGGGAGTGATAACATCACCTCTGAGTCTACTTTTCTCCAAACAAAACACTCCCAGCTCCCTCAGTCATTCCTTATAGTGCTTGTGTTCCAAGCCCCTCAATATTTCACCTTCACACAGCATGCTTAGCCACAATCTGCTCTTTGCTGTCCCAGTTTGGCCCTCAGCTTTCTGCAAAAATGTGTCAAGCAAGGTTAGGCAGCTTCCCTGCAAAGCTGGAGAGGAAGGAACGTCCTTTGTTCCCATCAGATGCTTCCTATTGCCCTCAGAAAAGCCCAACATCTGCAGCTCCGAGTTTCCTCCTTGCAGAGCACGTGCTGTTCAACTCACATGGTGGCCAGAGACACGAGCTCTGAGGTTTGTGGCTGCTAAAAATCACAGATGCTCAAGGTCAGCATGGGTTTTAGGAGATTTTTGTGGGACGTGCAGCCACCAGCTCCTGGGTGCCCTGATTTTGTAATGATGAACAGGAACTTTTGACCAGCACAAATACTCCAAGACATTCAGCAGCTGGAGCACCTCTGCAACACCAGACTGTTCCTCCTAAACCTTCAACCCAGCCCCTGGCTCAGATATCAGATGCAACTGGCACATCCAGGAACATTTCATCCTTGCCTTTACCCAGAAGCTCCCATTTGAGCTCAAAGCACTTTATAACTGATGATTGTTTTCAGCTTCACAGCACCGCAGATGGCACAGAAATCCTGCCATCCTCCTTTTACAGATGGGAGAAGGAGAATTAATGGGTGAGATCTTGCAGCATTTAAAGTCAACAGCAATTCTGAGACTGACTTCAAGAAAAGCAGATTTGGGACCTAAAGTGAGCTTCACACAGCCATGAAGCAGAAATGAAAAATAGCTCAAGTTTGAATCTTAAACCTTAGCTAGAAGCTCCCTGAGGTGGAGACAATGTCTTGTGCATATCCCTGAGCACATGGGGACTTGCTCCAGGTCCTGGGCTCCCACCACCACCATGGTGTTCTAGAAAATTTGGTCTCCCCATTCCCCACCCACTCCACCTCTCCTCCTGTCTCTGCACCTGGCTTTGTAGATGTTTAAAGCAAAAATGGAACACATCCTGAATGCCCAAAGCCATCCTGTTAAATATAAAACCCCATCACATGCTCACAATTATTCTGAACACTTTTTGCCATGCTTGAAGCTTTAGCAGCCACCTGCCCAGTCCTTCCTTCAGGCTGCTCCCTCCCTGTGTGCAGCCCCAGGCTTTGCTTCGTGACAAGGGAAGGATTTTCTGTCTGTTGGAAAAAACCCACCAGAAGATCCTGAGAGCTCAGCTGCGTGACCTGGCAGGAGGGCTGCAGTGGTGGCAGCTTTGTTTTGGAGGCAAAACCAGAGCAGACAGGGCAGTGAGAGGCTGGAACCTGCACTAAGGCACTGAGCAAAGAGAAGAGAGGTTGCAGCAAGATCTGAGCACAGGATTAGCCCTTGAAATCAGGCACCTGGAACAGGAGTCAAAAGGCTATGAAGGCAAAAAAGCTCCTGTTTGCAGTAAGATATAAATAACAATCAATAGGTGTTTTGTCTCTTGGTTTGTCCTGCACGTGACAGTCGCTGTGCAATGGTTAATCCTGTCAAACAGCAGTGGAAATTAATACATCCTTGCTGTCAGCCAGTGAGGGGAGGGTGCCAGTTCCATGCTAGGGCTGTGAAATGAGCCCTGGAGCAGATGGGGAAGGGAAAATCCTCCCCAGGTGCTCAATCCCCCTGCCCAGCACAGCACCTCAGCCCCAGCAGCACAGCAGGGTTCCCCAGAAAGGGACATTTCTTTCTGTATTTCCAGGAGAAATCTCATTCCTTGCCTGCTGAAGAGCTGAAATGCAGCAATGGCTGCTCCCAGCACAGCCCACCCGTGCTCATGTGGGTGCTGCTCCATGTGTGTGTGCCTGTCAGCACTCCTGACAACAGAGCTGCTGCCAAGGGAGCGGGGTCTGGGGGCTCCAGGCAGGGACCCAGCCAGCACAGGGCAGGGTGGAGCCTCTCCTGGCCTTGACCCCCATCACAGCACCCCATTTTCCATGAGCATTCACACAGCCTTTGTGCCCTTCAGGTGGGACCTGGGTCCAGCAGGGCTGGGATGGATCCCAAGGGGCTCCTGAGGGATGGGGTGGGCTCTGTGCCACCTCACACCCTGCCTGGCTGTGCAGAGAAACCCTCATTTTGACAACCCCCCTGCTGGTGCAAGTGCCATGGCCTCAACACCCCACATTGGCCAGCAGGAGGAAGGAGGGAAGACGGGTTTTGTTCTCCTCTCTGCTACCCCCAAATTCCCCTTTCCCAATCCCACTGCAGCACCAGCCTTCCTCCCACAGCCCCCTGATGGAGAAGAGGCTCCTGCCAGGGATGTGATGCCCTGGCAGTGCTCCCAGGCAGGTTCTTCTCCTGCCCCTTCCAGAGGGCACAGAGGACCAAGGTGGCAGCGCCAGTGCCACCACACGAGTGACAGAACAGCGAGGACACTGGCACCCACTTCAAACACAGCTTTGGGTCCACCCTACCAGAGGGGGATTCGGGGTCAGGATTTGGCACTTTTTGTTTTGTTTGTTTTGTTTTTAAAGAACAGGAAAGCATATTGTGGCTAAACAATAGGAAACGCTGGGACGGAAATGAAGGGATAATTTATTTATAACGCTGTCCCCCCTTCACATGAACACCTGCCTGTGGAATAAAGCCTGCCACCACCCGAGGCAGGCAGGCAGAGCTTTCCCAGTGAAACACTTCTGGGGCTGAGCTGGGCCATGTGCTTTACTCATTAGGTGCTGATGGGGACTCCAAGCCCAACAGGATGTTTGTGCCTTTCAATTGCCCTAATTTGCAGCTCGGCTTCCACACTTTGGCTCGGTTTATTCCCTCTGCTATCGCTCCAGAGCCTCTCCTCTCCCGGCTGTGCATTCCCACCCTAAAATGGGATGACACAGCCAAGCTCGTGGCACAAGTGCCACCCTGCCCAGGGTGCCTGACAGGCACTGAAGAGCTACGCCAACTCTTTTCTTTAAGCTGTGAGATTCCTACAACTCTTGGGAGCAAGTAATTTCTTCTCTTTCTGCCTCACTTCCCTGTCTAAAAGAGAGTAACACCATTCCTCCACCTCATAGACAGCTAAAAGGATGGAAAAAATGTAAAATTCTCAAACACTTCAACCCCTGAGCCCTGAGAGCCTGGCTGCATCACCACAGGGGACACAAACCCACTGAGGGATGCCTTGAGCTTCCATCCTTCTTTTTATTCCAGTTCTCCATTTTTCATCCCCACTCTCACCAGTTTCAAACATGACACTCACAGCACATCCCTCAAACATAAAAGGCAGGAAAATGGAAGGAAAAGCTGAAGTGAAGGGTGAGGAATGGTCTGAGGCTCCTCACTGAAGGATAAACCCTTTTGGCAAGGCAGCATTTCCATCCATATCCTTGCGGTGTCAGATGACACTGAGGCAGATTTGGGTTCTGGGGGCCCGTGCTCTCATCTGAAGCTTCACCTGCTTTCCAAAAGGCCAGCACACTCATTCCAGAGGTTATGCTGACCTTTGGAGAGGTATTTTAACAGATATGCACTTTGCATTTCAAAAAGGTACAGCAGGCAGACCCTGGACAAATTCCACATATTTATCATGGTTCCAGTTCTAAAAATAAACATTTTTTTTCACCCATTTGTTTGCAGTGGCACTGTTATCCCACTGACAGCAGCAGACAGAATTCAGCTCCAGAGCCCTGTCTGAGGCTGCTGCTCTGCCTGGGGCGTGGGATGGAGGAGGCTGCTCAGCTGGGGAGTGACCTCGAGCCAGATCCATCCTGCCTTCACTTGCCCTGACAAGCCAGGCAGGAATGATACCCCTAAAATGGGGGAGAAGGGAATAATGCTGAAGGAGAGCAGAGCTACAGCGAGAGCAGCCTGACAGGAGGAGGAGGAGGAGGAGGAGGAGAGCGCTGCGTCCTCGTGCGTCACCAGTAAATCCATGGTCTGCACCAGAGACATTCCCCAGCTCCCACAGCCTGCTCCTGAGGGCCTTTCCCAAGTAAACCCATGACAAAAGACCCACAGGAGCCCAAGGAGCAGTTTGGTGCCAAACAGGGCTGTGCAGTGGACACAGAGAGGGAAAATTACTGGGACCATCCAGAGCTGGCAGCAGACATGGCTTATGCTGAGGGAGCATGGTGTGCCCTTGGTCAGAGAAAGGCTGGGAGCTTCAGAGAAAGGCTGAAGGGTTCAGAGAAAGGCTGAAAGGTTCAGAGGAGAGGCTGAAAATCTCCTGAGAGGCAGCAGCATGCAGCCTGAAATCCATCTCTGGAGCCTTGTGCCCTGTGAAAGGGAATCCACCAAACACCCACGGCTTATCTTTATGGGCTCTGCTTTATCTACAGCTCTGAACCTCCTCCTATCCCAGCAGATACTCAGGTGGTTGCTGCTGCTGCTGCACATTGAACAGGGTGTCTGCAGACAGGGGCAGGTGGAGTTTGCTTTGTGACAGGAAAACCACAAGAGGTGGGGACACCAAGGGTGAGTTCACGGCGTGACAGCGAACGATGGGAACAATCCCAGCCAATCCCAGTGTGCTCCAGTCAAAGCACATCTCAAAGTCCTCACCCACTGGTGCCTTGAGAAGGCTGAGCTAGAGCAGAGACCAGACAGAGCTACAGAATAAAGCAGGGATTTATTCACAGGATCTCCTCCATGGATGCACCTTGGGCAGCACAAGAGCCCAGCCAGGGCTGCACCCAGGATGAACCAAAATGGCCCCAAAATGCACGGCCGGGCACGGGCTCTGTCCCTGGGATCAGCTCTGCTCCATTTGCACCTTGCAGTTCATTGTCCCATTGCAGCTTTAGCCCTGCAGTCCCACCCTGCTTGTTTTTCTCTCTCCAGCCCACGGGGTTTGTGCTCCTGGGCTGAGATTTGGGTCATTTGTCCTTGGTGCCCAGCTGGAGCAGGAATTGTTTTGTCTCCCTGCTCTGTGATCAGAGCTCACCAACCCCTGATGTGAAGCTCAGAACTACACACTAAAGCAGCACAGAATGTGAAAAACAGAAAAGCCAAACCTGAGGCATGAGCACAGCATCTGCACTGCTGGAGCCACTGGGAGGCTGGAGGAGGCAGGGGAGGCTGTTACTGCACATACCAAACATCCCCAGCAGCACCAAACAGGATTCTGCTCCGACACGATCTTATCTTCTGAGGACAAGAGATACAAATCTGCTCACATAAAAATTTAGTGAGCTGTCTAGACATTTCTTTCTTTTTTTTTTTTTAATACAGAGAATGTGTCAGGGAGCTCTGTGGGAAGCACTGGGGTGGCCTATTCCACGCTCAGCGGTGTGGATTTGAAAAGCTGGGCTACCAAATCCAACAAAAAAAATCTGCCTCATTTCTGAATATCCTGCTGGCTCAAACACTGGAAAATTCAATTAATAAACTCCCCTGTGCAAATTCTTATGGTTTGCACGACCAGTCTGGAGGCCTGTTCTGATGTAATGTCTTCTAACCTGAAAGAAACTTCCAGAGATTTCAGAAAAGGTTCATTTGCAAGAGAGTGACACAGAAATTGAGGTGTTAAGGGGACACTGAAGAGCCTGTGACGAATTACAGGAAATGTGAAAATTTTGAAGAAAGGCTTGTGAAGGAGGGGAAGAGAAAAGACAGACAAAAGTCACTTTTTCATTAAAAGAAGCTGTGTTGTGGCACTGAGGTAACTCTCAATGCACATATCTCATGGACATACATCATTTCTCATTGCAGAACAGTTCAGAAAAATCCCTGGCAGAGAACAGGGATTGACTTTAGCTCACAAAATCAAGTTGTGCTTGTCTCCACAAGAAAACCCTCTAATGCTTCAAATCAAACATTTTAGGGAGGATTTTTTTTTTAAATACTAAAATCAATGGTTTTTTTTACAGGCAGAAGGTAATGACATATTCATTCTGGACTTCTAGATGTAGCTCCATGAAAACAAAGAGGCATTTGCCAATAGCCTTAGTCAAAATCCTTTAGCTCTGATCCTTTTTCTCAAACCAGCAAAGGCAACTCCAGCAGGACCTTGCAGTAATTCCCAGCTTGTTCCACCTCCTGTCTCTCCCTGTATTTTCCAGGCTGCTCCACCTCATGTGTGTCCTCAGAGCTCCTCCATTGCTGCTCCTTTCAACTTAAACACTTTTCTTGCAGTAAGAAGCTCACACCAAACTCAGCCACATCCCATAAAAAAATGGGTAGCCTGAAAAGAAAGCCAAGACCAAGCCTTAACTCTCCCAAAATCTCCCAAAATCTCCTCACGGCAGCAGAATTGAAACCAGAAGATGGGGAAGTGCAGCTGAAACTCTGACATGTCCCTCCCAGGAACCACCAGCTGGCTCAGGGCAGAAAATAAACCATGACAGAATCTCTGCTCCAAGGATGGAAAGTGCTGATGGCAAATCCTCCACAACCTAGAAGAGCCCCAGAAGCTGAGGAGAGCCTGGCAGGAATATTCTATTCTCATATATATATATATATATATATATATATATATATATATATATATATATATATATATATATATATATATATATATATATAATGTATATAGTATAATATATCATTATATTTGTTAGATGTATTTAATATATTATTATATATTAAATACTTTAATATATTAATGAATTATTATTAAATGATATAATATTATTCTATTATATAAGATTATATTTATTATATGAATTAATATAATCTAATATGATGTAATGTAATGTAAGAATTATATATAAAATTATATAAATTTAGAATTATATATGTGATATAATGTAATATCTATATATAATGTAATGTAGTGTAATATAATGTAATAATATAATATCATATCATATTGTATAATGAATATATATATATATATATATATATATATATATATATATAAAATATCATATTCTTCTCCTTGGCTCTGCTTTTGGTGGTAGAAGAAATCAAATATGCCACAAGCAAAGCCAGTGCATTACTTGGATGGAGAAGCATTTCCAGAGCAAAGTGAGGAGCCCTGAGCTAAACCAATACTGATGGATCAGGCTGTAAAAGCAAGGGATGGTCCCCAAAAATAAAACTCCTGCTGGGTCTGCAAGGATGGGAACATCCACCCACCCACACTCACCTCTGCCTCTCTCCTGTTGTGCCTCTCTCTGGGCACGCAGGAATTTTGCTGCAAAGTTGGCCCCATCTTTATTACAGGCTTTTAGTCCTCCTGCATATAAATAGCACTCAGTATACACAGAAGCCAGCGATTAAGCACTGGAAAAAAAAAAATCTCCTCTTCCCTGTATTATTAGGGAATCTGGGTCAATGAGTCTGCAACTGGAGTAAGGAATTCTTAGAGCTGGTTAATGAGAGACAGAGCGGGCGGGATGGAGGAAAGGCAGAGTTCGTGCCATAATCCTGCTTAAGCCCTGCAGTGCCAGCGATGAAAGCAGCTGTGTGATGGATGAGGAGCCCTGGAAAGGGCACAGCTCCTCCTGGGCTGCTCCAGGGCTCGACACCCAGCTCTGGCTCGTGTGGCTCCCAAAGCCACACAGCACCCAGACATGGCAGGGCTTTGGGACCCATCCTGCAAAACTCGCTGGAACTTTTGGCTACTGGCTCAAGATAAAAACATCCTGTCAGAAATGATCAGTCAGCCGCTCTCACTGCAGCTCTGAGTGGGGATTTTTGGGCTGTGCTCTCACTAATCAGCTGCATGTGTGGCACACACGAGTTCCTACACCAGCAAAGCAAACCCCTGGCCCTGACTTGATGTATTATGGGTCTGCAGAATTGTTACCTTCTTTAGAAAGTGGAGCTTAGCTCAGGGAGAGCAGAGGTCTGCTCAGCTCACTTTATCTTCTCTGAGTCCATCACAGAGTTTTGGGAGGTGACCAAAAGCAGGGAGCAGCGAGCAGCTGACAGTTCTTAAAGCAACTCCACAAATGATTTCTGAGGAATGCTAGGTTGGAAATGATCATCCCTAGGTTGGAAGACTGAATATTTTCCAAATCTAAATGCTTGGTGATTGTCAGTCGGGGATTAAAACATTTATTTCTGTGATTTATTGGTTTTGTTGTTTTCTAGAAACAGGCAATGTGCATCAGAAAGCAAAGAGAGCATTAAAATATGCAACACTTGAGGCTGGAAAGACTGGTCTGGGAGAAGTGATCACAGCTGGAGACCGCAGGATGGGAAGAGAGGAGCAGAGATGTGAACAAAACCCTCTTGTTCTCTGGGGTGGCTGGGCTCTGCTTAGATTTACTAATTTCATACAGAAATAATTTACTAATTTCATAGGTCCAAGGTGAGAGTACAGACCCAGCCTAAGAGCAACCCAAGGGACCCCAAAAAGCTCCTGTGTCAGGGAGTGCTGCTCAAGGCCACGCCATGACTCTCTCTGAGACCCATCCTGCCCCTGGCTGGTCCCTCTGCACAGCAAAGACCACAGAATATTCCTCACAGATCAAAAACCTGCCTTGGTCTCCTTGCCCCCAGTTCCTCCCCATTCATTTCTCACTTCCAAGACAACTCCTGCCCCACAGAGAACAAAACCAGCTCAGGTTTTCAGGGCAACACATTGGTCCAAAAGCTTCATTCTGATGCTCTCCTACTCCAGTCAGGACTGGGATTTGTTGAGGAGTTACAAGACCTTGTGCCTGCCATAATCACTGACATTGAAATGGTCCATGCCCTCAGGCTCCTCCTGCTGCCAGAGCAGCACGGAAGGACCATTAATGCAAATAAAGTCCCTGTTTCCATTGAGCCTTTTCTCCTGGCCAGCTGCACCAAGTCATCTGCTCCAGGGATTTATAAATAGTGACCATGTCATTCCAATGTTAATGGCCGTTAATGAAATTGAAGGATGGCATGCATTCATTCCCTTTGAACATCCTCGGAGCTGCAGTCCCACTCCATGCCATGGTTTCAATGCAGCGCTCATGGAAAGAGCCCTGGGACTCAGCACATCCTTCCCACAGCCCATCCATGTGTTCCTCTGCACAGGAACACAAAGAGGGAAATCATTTTGTTGTCTCCCTGATGCAGGAAACCCACCCATCCCCTACAGACAGGCACTGCACCACGAGGGCAGCTTGTGACACAGGGAAAATTAAAAAAAAAAAAAAAAAAATATATTTAAGAGCGATAGTGGCAATTGAGCTTCACTTTCCATGCATTGTTCTCTGAAAATCCCCTAAAAGCTGTGTTTACCTTATCTCCATCCCTCTGGGTTTGGGCTGTACACAACCCACAGCCCTCCCCACCTCCCCAAAGCATGTTTGGAGCAAGGCCAGGCCATGAGCTGCGCTGGCATAACTCAGGTGGGTGTGTGAGGCTCCAGCCAGGAGCTGCGATTTCCACACTCCCTGAAAACACCAAAATCTCCCCCCTGAGCACAGCAATCCTCCAGGGCTGGGGAGGAAGAAAAGCTGCAGGTGATGATGAGCACCTGGGCTGGTGAAGGTGTCCCCTTCATGGCAGGGGTTGGAATGAGGTTATCTTTAGGTCTCTTCCAAACCAAACCATTCTGGGATTCTGTGAAGGGTGAGATCAGCACCTGGAGAGATGCTGCAGGTGCAGGAAGGAGAGCCTGGCCATTCATTCCACCTTCAACTTTTCCATTAAAAAACTCTCAAGATAAAAGGTACAAATCTGCTCTTTTTCTTTGCTTCCTCACTTTTACAGAAATTTCTCTTGTCTTTATCTCTCTTCACAGTGCTTCTAAGAGTCCCTTTTGCTTTTCTCCTCCTAATTACAACTTCTCTACACTCCAAAGAATTCACTTGAAAAGAAAAAAAACAGTGGAGCTATTCCAGTCCAAACAGGGATGGATAACCAGAGAGCCATCAGATTTAACAGTGCCACCCAGAGAGGGCTTCAGATCTGCCCTAAGAGCCAAAAACCCCAGGAAAAGGGGGCAAAAGGCCTCTAAGAAGGTGTTCTTCCCAGCAAATCCCTCTTCCAGCATTTTCTAACTGTGTCCACAGCTCCTTTTCTATTTACACACAATTTAAACAGTGATCTGGCAGCAGGAGGGGAGAATACTTGGGGAGGAATGCATGGCTGAGGAAGCTAAATAAAGCAGTGGCCAGCTCCTCAATCATCCTATATTTTATATATACAAAGGCTGTGATCCCACTAAGCTTTTCCAAAACAATATGTAAAGAATCCAAAACAGGGCAAAACAAGGGTAATAACTGGTTATAATTAAACCAGGGGCACAGCAGAGCTCTGCTCCTCTGCCAGGCTGGTTCCCTGGGACAGTGGCACTGGTGGCACTGGGAGCTCTCTGGGGCTGTACTGGTGGGCTGCTGCCTCAAGCCAGCCCTGTCCCAGCAGGGAGATTTCAAGGAAATTCCATCTGGCCAAACACAGAATCACAGAATCACAGAATTTTCAAGACTGGAAGAGACCTATAAGATCATCTAGTCCAGCCGATGTTCTAACTGTTCAGCTAGATCATGGCAGCAAGTGCCACATCCAGTCTTTTTTTAAATTCTTCAAGGGATGATGCCTCTACCACCTCACTGGGTAAATGATTCCAGTTTCTGACCACTCTTTCTGTGAAGTATTTCCTTCTTACTTCTAACTTACATCTAGCTTGACGCAACTTGAGACTGTGTCCTCTTGTTCTATCCGTTGTCGCCCGGAGAAAAAAAACTCTCTTTTTGTGATGACCTCACTCAACTCGTGCACAGTCCAACCTGCACAATAACATCACATTTTTTGTTGGCTGTTTTAGTAAATATTCAGACAAACAAGCTGGGGCTTTTTTTTTTTTCTAAATACTTCAGAAACAAATTTAAAAAAAAATATTTAAAGGGAAAAAGAAAAAAGCAAGGAAAAAAAAAAGAGTAGCATTCTGGTCCAGAAACACAGGAAAACATCCCACTAAAAAAAGATGCATCCCTCTTTTCCTTAGCTGAGGTTTTTAAAAATGCAGATTTCTCTGCTAAGCTGTGAAGGCAATCTGAGAGGCAGGTGGTTGTGCAACACTTGGCTGCTGCATGGCTCAGCTCTGAGATCCTTTTCCATGATATTTGCAGGAATTAATAAGAGGAAACAAGACCCACTTCAAGACATTAAACTGTCCAAACAAAAAAAATAAATAAATACAGTCATACCATTACTGGACACACCACGACCTCAGCCCCCTTCCTTCATCTCAAATGTCTTCAATTATTTCAACACAAGAAGGATTTCAGCAAGAGAGGTTTATTTTTAAGCCTCTGTGTCAACCTTAATTCCAGTGGGGTTTGAACCCAGCACACCTAAATCAACATCAGCATTTTTCTCCCTTTATTCTTTCTGTCTTTGTGGTATCACAGCCAAAACATGATAGAGGCAGGTGAACCAAAAACAATCTGAAGATGAGACACAATTCCTTGCATTATTGAAAAGCCAGAAATTATGAAAACGATTTTTTTTCGCTCCCTGCCCCAGAGGAAAGAATCCTTGGGGTGAAGGTGTGAATTATAGAGCAAACAGCACTGCAATGGCCAGGTCCAGGCAGTACCAAGCCCTAATTTACACCCTGTTTTCTCACTTTTTTAATGTGGAGTTTGGGCTGTTGTTCAGCAGAACTCCTTTGGTCAATACCTTCCAAACAGTTCACCGCAGAGCTGCCAGTTGTTGTT
Organism: Ammospiza caudacuta; assembly: GCF_027887145.1. NCBI lineage: Eukaryota > Metazoa > Chordata > Aves > Passeriformes > Passerellidae > Ammospiza > Ammospiza caudacuta. The sequence continues at coordinate 16,639,050 of NC_080608.1, read as the reverse complement.
ATTGTTACAGCTGTATTTTGGGTTTTTTTGTATTTTTCATTGGTCAGTTCTACCTCTAAACCCCAGTGCACAGTCCAGCAGCACTCCTTGGTAACTGTGGAATTGGGAATATTAGAAATCCCACATGAAACAAAAAAACAGCTGCTAAACCCTCCCATTTCCACCCAGATGTCTCTTGTTGCAATTAACAGAATCAAACTAATTCAGAGCCATTCACTGCCCTTGTTTGGACTCACTTGGAAAAATACACCTATAAATCACATCTGAAAAGCTGCAAAGAGAGAAGGAATTTGTTCCTCTTTGGGCAGTTCTTTTTGTTCCTTTTTTTGGTAGAACAAACTTTTACTACCAAACACAAAGCGCACAATTATGTGTTGACAGCTCACAGCCTCTGTGGTTCTGGCCACAATAAAACACAACTCCACACTGTCCCTCCAGTTCTTCGAAATTCAGGACACCCAGAAGCTCCCATTTGCATCATCTTGCTGGGAATCTGAGCTGGAAAAGGGATTTCAAATGTCCAGGGAGCCTGAAGTTACCAAAACAGAGCCACAGCAGGGATTTCCCTGGTCCCAAATCCATCAGACACTGAAATGCAGGAATATGGGCACAGAAAGGGGAAATGGGGACATAAAGGGGAAATGAAGGAATGGGCACAGAAAAGGGAAATGAAGAAATGGGGACAGAAAGGGGAAATGCAGGAATATGGGCACAGAAAGGGGAAATACAGGAATGAGGACAGAAAAGGGAAATGCAGGAATATGGGCACAGAAAGGGAAAACGAAGGAATGGGGACAGAAAGGGGAAATGCAGGAATGAGCACAGAAAGGGGAAATGGAGAAATTGGGACAGAAAGGGGAAATGCAGGAATATGGGCACAGAAAAGGGAAATGGAGAAATTGGGACAGAAAGGGGAAATGCAGGAATGAGCACAGAAAGAGGAAATGGAGAAATTGGGACAGAAAGGGGAAATGGAGAAATTGGGACAGAAAGGGGAAATGCAGGAATATGGGCACAGAAAGGGGAAATGAAGGAATAGGGGCACAGAAAGGGAAATGCAGGAATGGGGACAGAAAGGGGAAATGAAAGAATATGGGAATATGGAATATGCACAGAAATATCCTCAGCACTGCCCTACCCAACATTTCAAGGAAAGCAGGACTGCTCCACATGTCCAAGATCAGGAGGCAGGGGGAAAGCATGGTCACAATCCATGGGCACACAGGGAAAGCTTCTCCCTCCTCCTGGGGCTTGGCCACACCATTAATCTCATCTCCAAGGAAAATCTGAGCCAGTGGTTGAGAGCTGCTTGACATGGTTTGGAGAGGATTCCTCCAGCCTGCCCATAGACTCTGGTATTTACAGGAGGGCAGTTAATTTCCACGGGGCTGTAAACATTGACTAAATAGGAATGCATACAAAAAGAGGCCTTGAAAAGAGTTTGGTTTCAAATGAGAAGTGGTGTTGACCTCTCAGGGAGGAATGTCCCTCTGCCCTCTGCTTGCAGATGGTCAGCTGAGTGCTCCACGAGGGTGGGAGAAACCAGGAGCTCGCCCAGGGAGCCAGGAAGGAAATTCTTATCTTTGTTTTGCTTCTCAAAGTAGCTTTTAATATTTCTAAGAGCAAGAGGCATTTTGAAAGAAACACAACCCCTCGAAACATAACTCTGAAAAGGGGCTCCTTCTGAATCAAAATAAATTTTGAAGAAGAAAAATGTGAACACACTCTTATTAAGTGCTAAACTCCAGCTGCTCCACACAGGGCTGGCAAGGCAGAGAGAAATAATTCACAAATCATTTTATTAATTAACCATCAGAGCGTCCTCATGAGCTGATGGGAGACCCCCCACAAAAGGGAAATAATCTGCATTGCAATTAAAAATCTGCCCTGGAAACCATCAGATTGAGGGAGGACAGGACCATTTTAACCAATTCATTAATTATGAATATTAAAGAAATCAAGCTTTGAAGCTCAGTTCATAACGACTCAAACTTCCACTTTTGTTCTGCTTGGAAAGATCCAACTCTCCAGACAGCATCTGTCAACCTGATCATTATGTGGTTAAATGAGGGAGAAAAAAATGTGTTCTCTCTCACCTGCAAAAGCTATCTGAGCCTTGAAAATTTAATTTGAGTTTTCCCTTCTAGATTTGACTGGTCAAGTTAAACTAGAAAGATTATTCATGGAAAAGCAACCGCAGTTGGTTACTAGGATACAAAAAATCACTTAGTATGTTCCTCCAATGAATAATCCCAAGCAGAACACACACAAATTCAATAAATTATGAATTTCTCGTTCTCTCTTACATAAACATTGGGGTTGCAGAGGCATTTCTTGGAAGCCTTTAATATAAATTCATCTCTTAATGACTGTGCTCTAGCAAAACAAACAGAGGGGATGGCTGAGCCCTGCAGGTGAGCTGCATCCTTTGTCTAGACATGGAAGTTGTGGCAGCAGGCAGGGCGCCCAGGGCCAGCAGATCCCTGCCTGTCACATCTCAGAGCAGATTCTGGAATTTGGCAGGCTCACAGGCCCTGGCACAGCGGGTGACGTCAGCAGCAGACTAAGCTAATTTGGAAGAAGGCAATTCTTATTCCAGAAAAAAAAAAAAATAAAATAAAATAAAAAAATCCTCCTTCCTGCACAATTCCACGGATCTGAGAGGTCTTACATAAAGCACTTGTCAGATGTCTGAAGGCACGAGGCACAGTTTAGGCTGGAGAAGATCTCTTAAGATTATTGAGGAAGGCAGGGAGAAGTTTTCCTGCATCCATCCGAGCCCCCAGCCCAGCACAGGGTGGGGAAAGCACCCTGGAGTCAGACAGAGCCTGCCCTGAGCCACTCTGCCATCCCTGGGAGCAGCCCTGGGCTCGGGAGGTTCATTTTGGTCATTGGACAGAATTTGGGTTTGTGGGTCTGAGGTTGTGCATGGGGCTGTGGTGTCAATTCCCATCCCTTCCAAAACCCCTGGATAACAGGGATTACAAAACCCAGGATAGCAGGGGATACAAGCCTCAGGATTACAATCCTCAGGATAACAGGGATTCCAGTCCCCAAGGTAACAGGGATTACAATGCCCAGGATAACAGGGATTACAATCCCCAGGATTACAATGCCCAGGACAACAGGGATTACAGTCCCCAGGATAACAGGGATTACAATGCCCAGGATAACAGGGGTTACAAAACCCAGGGTAACAGGGATTACAATGCCCAGGATTACAATGCCCAGGACAACAGGGATTACAGTCCTCAGGATAACAGGGATTACAGTCCCCAGGGTAACAGGGATTACAATCCCCAGGACAACAGGGATTACAATCCCCAGGATTACAATGCCCAGGATAACAGGGGTTACAATGCCCAGGATTACAATGCCCAGGGTAACAGGGATTACAGTCCCCAGGGTAACAGGGATTACAATGCCCAGGACAACAGGGATTACAGTCCCCAGGGTAACAGGGATTACAATCCCCAGGATTACAATCCCCAAGCACAAACCCTGCTCCATACTCAGGTATTTGAAGCCATGCTACAGGGCCTCAGATCACTTTATATAAATTTAGATTTCCTTGAAATTGAGCCTTGTGGAGCTTCTGTCCTCCTCACCCTGTGCCTTTGATGGCATCGGCAGCTTGAGCTGCTCTGTGCAGCCAAATCACCCGGTAATTGCTGTTTAAACCCCACAAATTGCTGTCTAAACCCCACAAATTGCTGTTTAAACCTGTTTAAACAGATCAGGTGCCCGGTAATTGCTGTTCAAACGCCACAAATCCGGTGTCCCGGGTGGGGATCTGCCTTGCACCCTGCAGAGGACACCTCCACCCCAGGAGAGAGCACCAGAACACCTGGGATTCTGAAATACCCGCCAGGGGAAGATGCTCTTTATCTCTACGAGCAACAGCCACTTAGCAAATGATTTCTGTTTTCGTTCTTGGAAACCCTTTCACTTGGCAGGACAAAATAACCAAGAGGTTTTGCAGGTGTCCTGAGGAAAGGGCCAGAAGAGCCCCTAAAGAGGTCACAAGGGGACACAGCTTTTTGCCAGGATTATCAAACCCACCCTTAGCCCTGGTAGTGCAGTTCTACTCATTCCATGCCTAGCTGATGAATAACAAATAAAAATAACCTGTTCTTTAGGATCTCCAGTGATAGAACTATTCTTATTTATTGTATTCCACCAAGGCTTTGCATTGGTGCTAACCTGCCTGGCTGCATTCTGGAGAGCATTTGCTGAAAATTCCTGGTCCTGTCTTCTCCCCAAAATTCACTGCAGCTTCTTAAGAGAATTTTAGCCACCCTCAGGACACTACACCAGGCAGATCTTGAGAAGAGTTTTGTGTTCCCAGGGGGAAAAAAAGCTCCATCCAACTGTGTCAAGTTTAAGACCCCAAGAAACAGCAATTTTTCCTCATTAGGAATTATGCTTTCAAGCTGAGGAGATAACTTCTGAACTGCACTCCATAAATTCCAGAAGACATCAAGCTGAGCAGCTGGTGTCCCAGTGAGAGCAGAGCAGATAACAGGCTCAGGAAAGCTGTGCCACAGTGCCAGTTATCTCTGAGCAGAGCAAGATAAACCTGAATGAAATTATTTCATTTGTGCTGCCAAATGGGATATTCTATCTTTCATCTTTGGCTTCTCCAGGCAGGGCCTGGAGGATTCAATGTTTGAGTTATAGAGGAGGGCAAAAATCAAAAATCTTTATTCCCTGGCATTTGGAAACCTGATGGAAAACTTTTGCTCCAGGTAATTCTTTCCTGACTGATTGTTTTCTCTGTGCTGCCACACAGCCAACAAAAACCAGAGCTTTACTTTTATGTGTCTATTTATTTCTCCCATATAACCATTAGACATTTTCCTATCAGGAGTGCAATAACAGGAAAAGGTTAAAATAGGAGAATTCTTAAAGCACAGAATTATCATTATTATGTAAAAATCCACAGTAAAACCGGCAAAGTTCAAAACCTGTTACATGCAATTATCCAGCCAACAACCACAAACAAAACTCCATCCATCCTTCTCCCCTCAAAGCATCAGCAGCTCTTAAAAAAATCCTAAATGTGATTTCCCAGCTGCACTGGGAAGGCTTTGAAGTGCAGTTAGATGGTTTTGTCTTTAAGGAATCTTCCTGTGCAATTGAAGCAATAAATCATTTTTTATCTTCTGATTTGGTTTCCTGACAGCAAAAGGGTGCAAAAAGGGAAAAAAAAGGGAAAAAAGACGTGGTTTTGTTGGAAAGGGGGAAGGATTGGGGTCAGATCCTCTCAGCAGGAGCTGCTCCATTGCCAGAGGTCTGAAAGAACCCAGGGAGAAAAAACCTGCAGGGTGGAAAGCAAGCCCTGCTTACACAAAGCCGAGGAGGAGATCTCCCTGGACACAGAGGGGAAAACAAATTAACAAGCAAGAAATCACTTTCTCCTCCCTCCCTCCTCCCCAAAGCCCCAGCCCAAGTGCTCAGACACCAGGAATTCATGTTCCAGCACTCAGTAATTGAGACAGCAGGGCATGCAGGTCTGCAGGGAAAAGCTGGCACAGGTAAGGTGAAATAAAGCTCTCCCAGTGCCGGTGATTCATTCTCTTTATCATACACAGGGAAAAGAAACACAGCCATCACCAAGATAGGGAAGAACACTGAGTAAACAGCATCTCCTTCCACCATAAATGTCCTGCCATGGGCACAGATCTTATCTGAGGGAGCCTGGGGAGGGCCTGTCCCTGCTGGTGCCTCTGGGCAAAGAGCTGGGATGGGGAGGAGAAGGGGTAGAACCTCACTGAGGGCACCAAAACACCTCTGTCCCCTCCAGGACACACATCAGTGACACCAAACAGGGGTGGAGGAGCTGCCTGCACAGAACAAAGTATGGAAATCCTCCTCCAGCAAAGCTTCCTGCAGCTGCTGCAGGCAGAGGAACCTCCCTGAGATGTGCCACAGAGCCAGGCCATCCCCACAGCCCTTCCCCACTCCCTGGCACCTCTGCCTCTGGATAGGTCTGGAGAATTTGGGTGCCAGGAGGTCCCAAAAGTGGCCAAAAGGAGATCCTGAGGAGCAGGGAAGGTGCAGGTTGTGAGTCAGCCCCGTGGTTTGGCTGCTGTGCAGGGCACAGAACTCCAAACTGCTCCCAGAAACTGCCCTGGGCAGGGGAAGGGAGATAAACACGGGATAATAACATGGAAATGTGTCAATTAGGCCCTTTTTTGACTCGGAGATGGGGTAACTGAGAGGCACTTTAAAAACTTTAATTCTATTTTCAGCCTTATGAGAAGGCTGAGGGAATAGAGATGTTATAAATTCACACCATCACACAAATCCATTCCCCACAGGAATGCACAGAGAAGTGCTGGAGTATCTCACACACCTTCCCCGTGGGGAAATCCAGGTGGGATCTGAGCTGTGTTCCAGGGAAAATCATCGTGCAGGACTCAAAGCCGGCCCAGCAGCAGCTCCTCAAGGGCTCTCCCTGTGCTGGAGGATCTCACACACCTTCCCATGGGGAAATCCAGGTGGGATCTGAGCTGGGTTCCAGCTCACAAAGCCAGCCCAGCAGCAGCCCCTCAAGGGCTCTCCCTGTGCCTGCTGTGCCAATTCCCCTCCCTGCTCCTCTCCCGAACCCACCACATCCATCACGGTGACGTGCACGCTCCACCTTAGGAGAGGCTGCTCCTAATTTAGCAGCCAAGGCTCTCAGATAGGCTCTGTAAACAGCGGGATGCCGCTGAGAAGGAAAATGTTTCCTTTCAAGGCAAAGCCTGCAGTGGCAGGACACGGCTGCCCCAAGAGCAGCTCCTCAAGCCAAGAGGTGAAACCCTCAGAGGTGCTGATTTGCATTCCTGATTGAAAAGGCAGCGAATGTGACAAGATCCTCAGCAGGACCGGGAGAGGAACCCGGCACAAGGCTGGCAGTGACTCATCCTCCTCCTCCTGTCAAATAAACATCCAAAAACCTGCCTGCCTGGAGTTAAACACCTCAACCATCCTGAGCACTTCCATGGGTTATCAGATGATAACGTGCTGGGGAGCTGCGATTTCCTCTGCCTGCAGGGAGGGCTCTCCGAGGGCTCTGCCCACACAGACAGACCCTGGGGTGGGATTTGCAGCCTCTGCCGACACACAAAATTATCCAAATTATCCAAAGAAATAAAATTATCCAAAGAAATAAAAGTGGGGAAAGCGCTGCTTGCCAGAATTCCCAGCAAAGCAATTCCCTGTGGGGAAAGTGCTGCTTGCCTGGAGTTAAACACCTCAACCATCCTGAAGCACTTCCATGGGTTATCAGATGATAACGTGCTGGGGAGCTGCGATTTCCTCTGCCTGCAGGGAGGGCTCTCCGAGGGCTCTGCCCACACACAGACCCTGGGGTGGGATTTTCGGTGTCTGCAGGAGGGTGAGGTGCTGACACACACAATTATCCAAAGAAATAAAATTATTCAAAGAAATAAAAGTGGGAAAAGTGCTGCGTGCCAGAATTCCCAGCAAAGAAATTCCCTGTAGGGAAAGTGCTGCTTGCCAGAATTCCCAGCTAAGAAATTCCCCTCTGGAGCATAAATAATTAAAATTTTAAAAAAGGAAAGAGAGAAGGCACCTGCCCAGCACAAGCCATTGGAGACAGGGAAAGCTCTGGCTCCAGTGACACACTTGGCACAGTGCTGGGTGTGTGTGACAGCCCCTGGGCCATGACACAGCTCCATTTAACAGCAGCCTGGGAGGCGATGCCTGCCTGCATTGGAGCACAGATGTTCCTCCAGCCTCCAGGGCCGAGGTGCCAAAGGCTGAATTAGTGGTGCCAGTTGGCTGCAGCACAGTTTGGGGCATGTACAGTGGTTAAAGAGAGCCCTGGGTGCACAATCAACCTGTTCCAGCTCTAAATCCCACAGAAGGCTCAGCAGCCTCACAGGTTTCCTTTTGAAGAGTGGGAAAGCAGAAGGCTGCTAAGAAAACAGTGAATTAATCTTTTTTCTTCTTTTTCTTTTTTCACTTCTGTGACCTTCTTCCAGGAGATGCTTCATAATTAATTAACTCTTGTAGCCCCATGTGAGCCAGGGTTTCCTGCCTCCCTTACATTCAAAGCAATCCTGTGATAAAGCCACTTGCTCAAAGGTCACACAGGGAGCCATCAAAATCAGTGACAGATTCTCAGAACCTCACCTCCCAGCCTAAAAGATGCAGAAAAACAGGCAAAATCAGGCTGGATTAACACCTGCAGTCCGTGTTGATCAGCACTGAACCAAACCCAAACCAAACACTGGTCTGAACAGGAACATTTTTCACTCAAACCAGAACAACCTGAAGTGTTTTTTTGTAGTTTTCCTAAAGTCAGACTGGAGCCAAATCAAACAATTTACTGAACTCCTGACAATAACAAGAACTCCTCCCACAGTGCATCACTAGCAGCTGAAGGAGGAGGGACCAGCAAACAAATCTAAACAAAAGTGCTCCTTCAAGTGAGATTTCAGCCCCTGGAAAAGGCAGACAGATCTTTTCCCACTGCATGGACTTTGCTCCTCATTTCTTAGAGGAGAACTGAATCAGTGTTTTGAAAAGGCATACACAGAAATGTCTTTTTTAACCCACAAACTATAAATTCCTGCTGCTCTGCTGTAACCAGGACCCTCCAACCATCCCTGTATGGCCTGGCAGATGGGAGCACCAGCCTGGTGAAGGCCTAAACTTGGGATTTCTGCCTTGTTGAGGGCGGGTTGATGATTAGAAGCCTTTTCCTTAAGAACACAAAATAATTTCTTGCACCGAAGTGACTTGTGCCAGAACAAGCCCCATTCTCCCTCGTGTTTACCAGACACAAATGCCACTCATACTTGGTATTCCTCACAGTTGTGAGGAAGGCTGTGGGAGAATCAGATCCCAGCCAGACTCTAAAAAGGGAATTTGGCTGCTTTGTTAAATACCAATGCCCCTATTTGGGTCAGGACCAACAGCTGGATCCCAAGTGGAAAGTCCTTCCCCTGTGCCCGGGCTGGTGAGTGCCTGCTGTGTCCAGCAGCTGTCCACCTTCCCCTGTCACCACGGGGACACTGCTCTCACAAGGCTTTCCCTGCATCACAGGAATTTTCCCCTCTCCCCAGCCCGCCCTGGCTCCCACTGGTTATTAACCCTTTCCTGAGCCCTGTGTGTGCCTGCAGAAAGGAGCCCCGTGGAGGAAGGAGCCCCATCCATGGCACCAGAGTGCTTTGTGCTGCTCCCTGCCTCTCTCACCCCAGCTACACAGCGATTCCCTGCAGAAAAACAAGCACAGAGCCAGAAATCCCACAGATCCAGCAGCTCCCAGCCCAGGTGCTGCCATCACCTGCAGGAGCCAGGACAACACCGTGCCTCAAAAACCATCAATTCCCTCACCCTGCTGCCCACAAATCACTTCAGGCCGTGGGCAGGGGGGCGAGGGGAGCAGGGGAACAGCGACACGGGAGCAGGGAAACAGTGACATCCACCCCTGAGCAGCCTGTGTGGAGCTGCTCCTGCAGGGGATGCGGGCCAGCCCAGGTGCTGCCATCACCTGCAGGAGCCAGGACATCACCGTGCCTCAAAAACCAACAATTCCCTCACCCAGCTGCCCGCAAATCACTTCAGGCCGTGGGCAGGGAGGCGAGGGGAGCAGGGGAACAGCGACATCCATGCCCAGCCCGTGTGGAGCCGGTCCTGCAGGAGATGCGGGAGCCGCTCCCGGAGCATCCCGAGCGCTCCGGGCAGCATCCCCGTGTGTCGGGTGTCATTTCGCTGTCACCCAGAGAACAGCGGCTTCCAGCAGCACCTCAGGCCTGCTTCAAGCGCATCTGACACATCCCAGCTCCTTTCCCCTCAATGCCTCCCCAGGAGCTGCCTCTCATTAGGCGCAGCCTCATTAGTCGTGTGGGTGCCGCTCCGCTCGGAACCTCGCGGTTCATTTGACAGAGCCTGGGCCCAGTGTGTGCTAACCATCGGGTACTTGGCAAACACGAGTTTCCCGAGCTCCCGGCACGAATTCCTCCGGCACCGATAGCGTGTGCTCTTGCATCGCTCCACGGAAACGTGCGGAGGAACGGATGAGGCTGGGCGAGGTTTAAAGATGCAACAGGAATGGTTTGTTCAAGCACATTCAGCCAATTCGGGTATAAAAATGAGTTGTCCTCAATAGGATTTAAAATTGAATTGTGCTCTTTGAGAAAAGCATTGCCATTTCTGTATTAAACCTGAATTGCTGCTTGTTTGGCTTTTCCAGGAGCCACATTCCCTCTACGTTTGATTGCATTGAAAAGGCTTTTTCTACCTTAAGGTATTTATGGTGAACAAAACCACCAAAGTGATTCTGCACTGAATCAATTTAACACAAGCAAGCAAATTTCAGTTTGAAGACGTTCTGTTTGATTGTTTTATTAATAAGTTTCTTCAGTCCCTGGGACAGAGAACAATTCCTCCGTTTGTCAAAATGAGAGTGAAAGTGCCTTGCTCAGTCTGCAGGGTGAAGAAAGAGGTGCATTCTGGACCAAGAAAAGGAAAGACTTAATTCTGACTGATTATCTTTGACTAATTCTAAACAGCCCTCACATTTATAAATAGGATTTCATCCAACCATTCAGTCTCCCGGAAAAACTTTCTAATTTTCAAAAGGACTGTTCCAAGAACAGCTCTAAACCTGCTTCCCTCCGCAATGCCATTTGGATAATGAAAGACAAACAATCCATCCAAAATTCAATTTCATATGAAAAATTGCTGAATGGGGTCCAACCCGACAAAAAAACATTCACAAACTTCCAAACTGCAAACATCCAAAAGCTCCTCTGCAGCCACAGGTTAACAGCTCCTTTGGGCTGTCATTACTCTTGTAAAAAGCAAACTGAATTTGGGAAAAAGACACATTTCCAGCATCATCCAGCCCTCAGCAGAGGCATTCAAGTGTCCTGCATAGCTTTGCCTTGCGCAATTTGACAAATGTTTGCCAATGGACCATCCCCAGCGCTGCAATGCTCCCAGACAGCCTCCACCTGGAGGGACACCACCGAGGTTTTCTAGGCCACCAGAACAAACGTTTCGGCTGGGAGGTCTCCATAAATCAAGCCTTCATTTCTCCCCCCCCCCAATCAAACTTTTCCTCTTGACCGGCTCCTTTTGAAAGCGCCGCGAGGAAGTCCTGAATGGCGGAGCTGCGGTGCAGCTGATGTCATCCCTTTTTTTAAATTCACGTGTGGAGGCTGCTCAGGAGAGACTGTTCTAGCACCAGGGCTGGTACAACTCCCAGCCTTCTGGAGCACAGCTCTCTGCTGGATCCCACGGCCCAGCAGGTACGGAGGTTTTTCCTTCGGGAAGTTCCAGCCTGACCGGGGTAACCTCTGCTGACCCAAAGATGTTTCCCTGGCTTTTCTTTCCCCCTCCCAGGTTTTTTGCATGTGCCCCCAGCTGAAAAGCCGACCCGCAAAATAAATTTCCTCCAAGGTCATGCACTCCTCACCATGCCTTTATTTGCCAGTTGGTGAAAAAAAAATGAAAACTTCCTTATTGTGAGAGGAGCTAATGTCCCATTTAAACGTAATAGAGAACGAGAGGAGATGCAACTAGAAATCTAATCGCTGCTTCATAGCTAAACCACGAGCTTAGCAGCTTTCTTTTGTGCCCTGAAGGTCCCAGGCACCCTCTCTTTGCAAAGACAATATATGGCACATCCAAATGCTAATCTATTCCTCTCTTTATTTCTATATTCAGCTCCCTGGCTGATTACAGGCAGACGTGTATGTGTTCAATAGGTCCTCCTGCTTCTTTAAATAAGTTTAATAATACCCTTTTTATTTATGGGAGCCTGAAGTACAAAGGATGCAATGCAGGAGCTCTGCAAGAGCAGAAAAGAGAAGAAAGGCAAAGTGGCTGAAGATACAGCCTGGCAAGGGCTCAGTAATTCAACACTGTTGATTCTATAGAGACCAACTGCTTTTATTATGCACAGATTCTCCGAGGGGGGAGACAACCCCACAGTTACGAACTTGCAAAGGAAAAGAATCTGTACATGTCTTGTCTGAGTGCAAAATTGGCTAAAAAGGCAATTTTAAAGGCAGGGCAGCCCACCCAACATTTCACCCGGCCACTCCGAACAACTAACGTCTCTCCCCATTAAAAAGTTGTATTAAAATAACACAACGAGCAGGAGAAACGAAGCAGAGAGCCCCTCCAAGGAGCGGGTGCGAGGGCTGGGATCGCCGCTCCGGCTGCGGGATCAGCCCCGCTTCACCCCGCGCTCAGCATCCCCGCCCGCCGCGCATCGCCGCCAGCGAGCGGCTCGCGAAAACCCCCGAAACGCCCGAACGCCCGGGGCTCCTCCGGGCACTGCCGGCACGCTCGGCTTCCCCGGGCACTGCCCACACGCCCGGCTTCTCCCGGGGAGCCTCGCACCGGGGAGGGCGGCACGGCCGCCGCCGCTCGCCCGCAGCATCCCCGGGCAGGAGGAGGCGCCCCCCGCCCGCGGCCCCGCAGACGGTACCTGCCAGCGTCTTGTGCACCGTGTTGCCCATCGCTCGCTCGCTCGGCGGCGCGGCGGAGCCCGGGGCCGCCCGGAGCTCCGCAGGGCCATGGACAGCGCCCGCCTCCCGCCGCCGCTCCGCGCCCGCCCCCGCCCCGCCCCGCGCAGCGCCCCGCCCGGGCCGCGGGAGCCGCCGCGCCGCCCCCGGCGCTGCTCCTGCCCCGGGGCTTCTCCGGGACGGGCTGCGCTGCCCCCATCCCTGTCCGTGTCCCTGTGCCTCTCCGGGACGGGCTGCGCTGCCCCCATCCCTGTCCGTGTCCCTGTGCCTCTCCGGGACGGGCTGCGCTGCCCCCATCCCTGTCCGTGTCCCTGTGCCTCTCCGGGACGGGCTGCGCTGCCCCCGGCGCTGCCCCGGTGCCTCTCCTTCCCATCGCTGCTCCTGCCCCGGTGCTTCTCCGGGATGTGCCGATCTGCCCCCTGTCCCCATCCCTGTGCCTGTCCCTATCCCGGTGTCTCTCCGGGTTGCACCCACTGGCACCTGTCGGAGGAGCTTCCAGCTGGGATTTTGGCAAACACGGGCCTGGCTCTCCCCCAGACACCCCCGAGAGAGGTTTGGCCTCTGCCTCCTAAGGAAAATAATCCTCTTTCTCCCGTAGCACAAGCACACCTGTCCATCAGCGACACCTGCCCGAAGGGCACCAGCTGCACTGGGGAGCACTGGGAGCCGACAAAGCTGAGCTCTCTCCCTCCCCGTGCCATTTCCTTGCCGGTGACATTGGATAAGCCACTTTGCATCTCGGTGACACGGCTTCCCCACCTGGGCACCGAGGGAATTAGCAGCAGTGTTGTGTCGGCAAAGGCGGGATTACTTTGAAGCACGGCGGTGGCCAAGGACACCTCAGCCCACAGCCGAGAGCTCAGCCCCGACAGCATCGGCTCCACAGCTTCCCTCCTTCGGATCTCAGACAGAAAAACACCTTTGGAGCCCCCTTGGAGAAGAGCAAGGCTCCCTCCCCACCCCTCCCTGCTCCTGGCCCGAGGGTGATGATGCCGACAAGGGAGGGTGCCAAACCTTCCCTCCCCGTGCAGCTTCCAGAGTTTGCAGACTTTAGAACTGGGAGCCTCAGAGCTCCAAGATGTTCTGCAGCCACACCTTGGGCTGATGACACCGTGCACAGTGCTGGGGAAAAGTGTCCCCTAGCAGGAGCCACATCTCTGCACTGTCACAGAACCTGGGACACAAAAGGAAAAGTGGGAAGAGGGGGGAGCCAAGGAATAGTAGCCCAATAGCCTGACAGAGATCAGCCTCTGATCTATTATAGAGAAGCTAAAATAACAAGCCTTTAATCCCTAGATCATGTTGAACAGGTCAAGTGTGGCTCGAGAGATGAGAGAGGACAGAAAAACCCAATTTCCAGCATTTTTTCGCTATCATAGGGATTTGTTAAAAATGGGATTATTGAGTGAGACACCAGCAGCTGTTCTTAAAAGCGCCTGCACCCATCTGCTGTCTCCTTGGGTTAGCACATGTCTCCCACTCCCTTTGCTGCAGGAGCTGTCAGAGGGCAGCAGGAGCGCGGTGCTCCTCCTCGGGGACAAGGGGAGGGTGGCAATATCTCCGTGTTGTCACAGAGGGGACAGTCCTTGTGTCACCAGACAGCGGGAGGCTCCGCTAATCGCGGCTGCTTTCCCTCAGCAGGGAGTGGCTGTTGTTATTTTAGGGCTTCAATTCGCCTTCAAAAGCAGCGGCAGCAGCCGGGGGCTGCTCATGTGTGTGCCATGTGTCACCTCCCTGTCCCTGTCCCTCCTGCCACGCCCCGGCCACACCAGCCCACACACTGCCCGTCCCAAGGGTGTCCCAGCCCTTCCTCCTGCCCAAAACGGGGTAAAAATAGAAGACAATGAAATGGGAATGCACATCCTTGGGACACGGAGGCAGCCTGCAGGAGTGAAACCAGCACTCCTGCTCTTGGCATTGTAAAAATTGAGAGTTTGTTAAAATAAAATAACCTGCTCCTCACAATGCAAAACAGCACTCCTGGGAAATGGCTCAGCCAGGAGGATTCTCACCCTCCCCAGAAAGAGAGAGCGAAAGACAGCCAGGACTGGACACTGAGCAGGCCTGAGCAGCACTGCAAAGTCAGCCTGGAGAAAAGCAGAATGTGCCCCAAGCAAGGCTCCACAGACAAAAGCTCATTAGCATTTTAAGATTCTTTCTGCTCCAGCAAGTTTTGATAACTCTTGCTCACAACACACTTCAGCAATTTCCTCTGTGTGCCTCTGAAGGAATCCCCTTCCCTGTGTGCCCTGGCTGGCCAGGCACAGCCTGACCTGCACACACAGCTCTGCTCTCTCTGCACTCCCAGAAATACAGAACTCCAATCCCACCTAAGCTCCTTCCCAGCAATTTTCACCACTAGACCTCAAAGCGTTTTGCAGACAAGGTGAGTGACAATATCCTCATTTCATGAGGGATGAAACCAAGCCACAAAGAAGCCAGGAGATTTGTACAAGGTCACAGCTTGGCCATGGGCAAACTGGGGAGCAGAGCTCTGAAACAGCCACAAAACTGAGCTGGATCCAGGACTGGACACTTTTAGCTGCACAAATTTTATTTGCTTCTCCTTCTGCCTTTTCTATTGCTCCCCTAACAAATTCATCTTAGTGGGATCAGTGGAGTCTGATCAGGATAATATTATGCAAAGGAAAAAGTCTTTGGGAGGCTTTCTGTATCCCACTGATGTCAGACATCTGCTTCCCAGCTCACTGTAATCACTTCTAAATCTCACTGTGCAGGGGTGTGTGCCCAGGCCTTTCAAAACGGACCAAAAAAAAAAAAAAAAAAGAAAGAAAAGAGAGACAAATTTCTTCCTGAATCAAAAATGTGATGAATTGCACTTGAGGTTTGTCGCAGACAGGAATCTGACACAAACCCTCCTCTAAGCACCCACACAGGCCAGGCCTCTCTCTCAGAGAGGGAAATATTAGCAGTGATATAAACACATTTGTATAAATGTAATGTTCCCAAAAATGCAAATAGCTTACAAGGAACAGCTAAATTCCCACTGATTGTTACCAGCCCGATGAGGAACTCTTGTTACAGCATCAGATGTGTTTCATTGTCTCTGTAAATCCCCCGGGGGCTCGAGTTTTGGGGGCTGAAAGCCGCTGTGAGCTGTGAGGTACCACTGGGAGCAGCTGCCATTCGTGTCTCTAACACATGGCAGTGAATAATGACAGGCTCGGCTCTTGCAGCAACAGGCAGATCAAACCCTGAGAAATCCGTGTGTCTGTGGGGCAGGGGGCCCTCCTGCCCTCCAGGGGCGTCTGATCCCATCCCAAACCCCAGTTCAGGTGGGATCACCTGCCCTGGCTGGCACAGCCCCTGCTCCGGCTGCCAACACAAACACAAACACAGCTCTGCTCCTCCACTCTCAAACTGGCCAGGCTGGTCCCATTCACAGGGAATTCCTGGGGAGCCCCCAGAGTGATCTGTCCTTCCCAAAGAGCAGATTCCCAAAGAGCAGATTACTGCTCGCAGAGCTGTGCCCATTCCTGGTTCAGGAGAATTTACAGAGAAACCCTGGGGAGCTCCCAGAGTTTCTGTCCTTCCCAAAGAGCAGATTCCTGCTCAGAGAGCTGTGCCCAGCCCTGCTCCACAGCCCGGGCGCTGCCAGCTGCTCCCGTTTCACACCCTGCTCCTTCAGCTCTGGATCCCTTCCCTTCTCTGTGACTAAAGCTGAGGAGATGCTCACAGAATCCATTTCTCTTCCAGCTCCATCTGCCTGGAGCTCTGAGGATGCCCAAACCGCCTTCCCTCCCATCACAGCTCACCCTGAAACCTCCCTTTCCTTCCCCTGCTTAGCAGGAGCTCCCTGGGAATTCTCAGAGGCTGCAGATGGAAAATGCCCTAAAAAAGACATCAGGGGACTGTCGCAGCCTAAAATGCCCTTCCAGCCTGCAAAGACCACCACGGCCAAGAGCGTGCCGCTCCTCTGAAAGCACATCAGTGACATTCAACACATTTCCTTCAACAGGTGCTGATCCAGCATGGAAACAATTCCTTCCTCCTGACACGAGCTCATTTCCCTGGCTGTGCTGGGTGGGTTTATCAGCTTCCCCCTAGAGCTCCTGCCAGCACCTTGTGCTTTCTTCCCTCCTCATCCTGGCTGAAGGGACTGTCCAGGAGAGAGCAGATTTGCCTGATCAAAGCAAATGTAACTCGTCTCACAACTCCCCAGCCTCCGCATCTTGCCTATGGAAGGAGAGTACTAATAAGCCTCTCTCCTACTTGGAGATGAGTGGAAAAAAAAAAAAAAAAAGAGAAAAAGAAAAGCTGAATTCCCATCCACACACTTAAAGAGGGATTTGTTTAGGAGGGATGCATGCACAGAGCATCCTCCAGCAGCACACAAACCCTCCTGCCACCCACGCTCCCCACTGCTGGCAGCAATTCCTGCCCTGCCCTGCTCCCAGCACCAGCACAGGATGCTCAGGGTCTCCACAGGTCACCCTCCCTAACTGCTTCTGACTCTTTTTTCCCCTCTAAGAAATGAAGGGAAGCAGGAGGTTCCAGCACAACAGTAGGAAAATCTTGCAAAGAGCTTCTTGACCTGGCCTTGACCACACAGAGCTGAAGCTGTTTCCTGATCCTTGCCCTCAGAGCCTGCTGGAGACTTGGCTTATTTACCCAAAAGTGGGACATGAAACCACACTGTGGAATATAGGGCAGAGTGCTGCTGGGCCAGAGCTGACCCACAGGATGTGGTGCAGCCAGGGACAGGAAGCCTGCAGGGATGGATGGATGGATGATGGATGGATGGATGGATGGATGGATGGATGGATGGATGGATGGATGATGGATGGATGGATGGATGGATGGATGGATGATGGATGGATGGATTGATGGATGATGGATGGATGGATGGATGGATGGATGGATGATGGATGGATGGATGGATGATGGATGGATGGATGGATGGATGATGGATGGATGGATGGATGGATGGATGGATGGATGGATGGATGGATGGATGGGTTTTGTGGTCAGATGCCCAAAGGAGCAGCGAGCACCTGCCCTGACAGGGCTCTCTGCTCAGGTGCAGGCTGTGATGTGTGCCAGCCATGCAGGGGATGCAGAAGCCACCTCTGACAAGATGCCAGAGCAGCTCTGAGCTGAGGAACATGTGGACATTGCTGGCAGAAAGGGATTTGGCCACGCATTCCTCAGCTGCAAGAATTAAAGCCCAGGCAGAGAGGGGAAAAGGAAATGGTGAAACCACAGCACAGCTCAGTGTCACTCACAGCTGCCACGTCCCCAGTGCCTTTGGGAAGGATAATGACAGTCCCCAAACAGCAGCAGAGGCTGCCAGCAAGGGCAGGAGCTGGGGTGGCAGCGAGGATGATGATGATGCAGGGAGGAACAAGGAGAGCAGAGGCAGCAAGGGGAGACTTGTAACAGCATCTTCTCCTGGGAAAAGTGTAACTGGGCTAATTCCACACTCTTCATGCTTGAGATAAACAAAGGTGCTTCCTCTCCACCTCCCCAGGGGTGTGAGGAGGAGAGGGGCTCCATGATGTCTATGATGGACCAAGGGCCACCCATCCCTGCAGCCCAGAAACTGCAGCCCTGCTGGGAGATGCTCCCCTGGCAGCCCCAGAGCAGTGCCCTTTCCTCCCGTGGGGGCGGAGGGTGGGCTGGGCCCATGGAAGGAAGAAATTCCAATTTAGAAACAAACAGAGGCAGTTCCTATTATTGTTAGTGGGATGTCAGCATCTCTGGTCCCCAGCACCACTGTCAACAAACAGGCTCACAAATGCTCCTTCA
Organism: Ammospiza caudacuta; assembly: GCF_027887145.1. Lineage (NCBI taxonomy): Eukaryota > Metazoa > Chordata > Aves > Passeriformes > Passerellidae > Ammospiza > Ammospiza caudacuta. The sequence continues at coordinate 16,620,787 of NC_080608.1, read as the reverse complement.
GCATCAGCCAAAATAACATCCATGAAAGCAGCTATAACTCAGCATTCACTACACACACAACAAGCTCTCCTTCTTCTTTTTAAATCCAGTCTTGTCCACGTAATTTTAACATAAAGGAACTGGTTGTGGGCTGTGTTACCAAATGAGTCATCACTTTATGTGACAGCGTAATATGATTTAGAGAATTCTTGGCACACCAGTGTGGATTATGCATTATAATCTCTTAATTTGGGCTCTCAGTGCTGTGTGCCAGTGCCTGGAGCAGGAGGGAATTGCAGCCCGAGCTCTGCTCCTGCTTTGCTGTGTGACCTTCACAGATTTGGTGCCCTCCTCCTGCCCTCCTTCCTCCATCTGCAGAGCAGGACCACGCCTGAGTCTCCAGCAGGGTCAGCTAATGCTCACCCAGGGGGTTTTAAGAACATTATGTAAAAGCAAATTGTTATTTCAGTAGGGGAAGGAAAGCAGAGGGACTTTGCAGTGCAACAGGCTGATCTTGGGAAGGGCTGGTTCCAGACTCTGGGTGCTGGGTACCAATCCCAAGCTAACTGGGGACAAGGATTTTAAGGTGGTGAGTAGGAATTCCTAACAGGAAACCTGGAGATTTGCAAACTGCGACTCTGTGGAAAACAAGCATTGTTTCTGACAAATATTGATAGAATAAATAAATGAAACACTTGGGAAAACTCCTCTCCCCTTCCCCTTCTCCTTGGGGAGGCTCCCAGTTTCCCTGTGGGGATGAGCAGCCACCTCAGGGGAAGTGGAAATGCGTGAGACCGGGAGCTGGGGACACTCATCCACTTCAGGCTGGCCTGAAATTCCAGAATCAGCTTCCCCAGAAGGAAAGGTTTGGGACCAGAGCTGCTCTGGAGATCCAAACAAACAAACCCAGAGTGCAACATCTGCCAGGGCTACCCCTGACCCCCCAGGCTTTCCATTCTCTGTGCTTCTGGGAAATGCAAACAGACCCATATTAGCCAAGGGGCACTGGGCAGGCAGGAGAGATGGTGCCCTTTCCCAAACCCATCCCTGAATCCCTGAATCCCTGATTTGCCTCTGTACCATTCCCAAATCCATCCCTGAATCCCTGACATCTGCCTTGCACCATTCCCAAATCCATCCCATCCCTGAATCCCTGATCTCCCTTTGTACCATTCTCAAATCCATCCCACCCCTGAATCTTTGATTTGCCTCTGCCCCATTCCCAAATCCATCCCTGAATCCCTGATTTTCCCTGAATCCCTGATCTGCCTTGCCCCATTCCCAAATCCATCCCTGAATCCCTGATCTGCCTCTGCACCATTCCCAAATCCATCCCTGAAACCCTGATCTCCCTTTGTACCATTCCCAAATCCATCTCATCCCTGAATCCCTGATCTGCCTTGCCCCATTCCCATATCCATCCCTGAATCCCTGATCTGCCTTGCCCCATTCCCAAATCCATCCTCGAATCCCTGATCTGCCTTGCCCCATTCCCAAATCCATCCCTGAATCCCTGAATCCCTGATTTTCCCTGAATCTCTGATTTGCCTCTGCCCCATTCCCAAACCCATCCCTGAATCCCTGATCTGCCCCATCCCCACAGCCCCTGCTCTGGGATCAGAGGCAGCAGCATTCCCACAAGGCAGCAGGATGCATTTCATGAGACACAAACACCACATGACAGATTCTGGGAGACTGAGAAATCCTCCCCAGAAGGAGGAAGAAAATTCTGAGGAAGAAATGAAAAAGAAAAAAAAAAAAAGAAAACAACAAACCCTCTACATTTGCTGGCAGGAGGGTTTCTCCTGAGCCCAGTGAAAAACAGCCAAGGCAAATCTGTCAGAACTGGGGGAGAAAAGCAGGGCTGGGGCTGCCTGGAGCCCGGCTTTCCCCAGGACAGCTCTCAGTGGCAGGCAGAGCAGGCAGACAGAATTGTTTGACCTCTGGGAGCTCTTTGGGGAGCAGATGACAAGCAAGAAACACAAACACAAGAGCTCATCTGCCCCTGCTCCGAGCTCTTTCACCTGTTACTGATCTCCCCAGGCAGGGCAATGACTGAAAGGCCACTTGGAAATGCAGCACTTGATAATATTTTACATTTTAGGAGCTCATGGGAAAACCAAACCAAACCAAGACAAATCCTGCATTTACTGCCTGTCACCTTCTAAAAACGGGACCAACTTCTTAAGTCTCTACTTAGGAGTTATTCCCTTGAAATGAAGCACTCAGAGAGGACACAGAGCTACTGGATAGGCAGAAAACTATCCAGGAAAAAAAACATCTTTCACTCCTTGCTCGACCTTCCTGAACTTTTCATGCACAATAGAGCAAAAAGGAGCTGACCCTTGGTGACTTGCAGTTAATTTATAAGCAAGAATCTCTGTGCCTGGGCAGTGCCTGTGCTCCTGTGCCATTACCAGGCACAAAGGCACTGCCTGAGGGACTGGGGGACAGCTTTTCATGGTCAGGGGCAGAGCAGAGCCCTCCAAAACCCTGCCAGGGCCACACAGGGACTCTGCACCACTCCCAAATCCATCCCTGAATCCCTGACATCTGCTTCTGCAGATTTGGGAGTGCTGCAGGGACTATCCCCAGCCTGTCACCTCTGGGGAAAAATGCCCATGGGGTGAGCCAGGGACACACAGACACTCTGATATTTGCCTGGACACCCACAGGATTTATGGAGAGAGCCCAGAGCAGCAGGAGATGCTCAGGATGTCCCTCAGCCTTGGCTGTGGGTTCACATAAGGGGACTGCAGCTCTCCCATCAATGCCACCTCCTCTTTGTCACAGGTTGTCCCTCCAGAGCTGTGCCATCAAATCCTGACCCCGTGTTTGTTGCAGACATCTTGTATGAAAAATCATTTTTTTAGGATTTTTCCTCTTAGGAAGCTGAGACGCCTCAGGAACAAAATGTAAACAATGATTATCTGCTGCTGTGGAATGCAACAGGTGCATCTGTGATTGATCCACGTTGGATGTTTCTAATTAATGGCCAATCACAGCTCAGCTGGCTTGGACAGAGAGTCCAAGACAGAGCCTTTGTTATCATTCTTTGCTATTCTATTCTTAGCCAGCCTTCTGATGAAATCCTTTCTTCTATTCTTTTAGCATAGTTTTAATGTAATATATATCATAAATTAATAAATCAAACCTTCTAACACATGGAGTCAGATCCTCATCTCTCCCCTCATCCTCAGACCCCTGTGAACACGGTCGCACATGTTGGACTCTGCTGCCCTCGTCCCCAGCCCTCAGAGCACCAACCCAGTGACAGAGCCCAACCCCAGCTCTCCTCTTTGGGGCAGAACAAGCCATGATTTATAGATTTATACACACACATGCCCAGCTATTCATCCTTGCAGCAAACCCTTCATGAAGTGTGCCCTGAGCCTTTCTGAATCGAGCAATTCTCTGCTCAGACAATCAATTCCTGACTGAGACTCTGCAGGGAAAGACATCATGTTGCAGGAATGCTGCAGAAGTTGTTGCATATACTGTTTCCTTTGTTGAGAATAGCATCTTTTCCTTGGATATTTTTTTTTTTCCTCCTTAGCCATTTAATTTCATGAAACAGGGCCCAGTTCCAGCAGGCAAGAAGATTTTGCTTCTCCTTTCCCGAAAGGCTGAGAAACCAGATTTAAAAAATGTGCTTAGTGGGCGTTTGGTGGGACGAATTCTCTCCCAGAGTTCGGCATTTCTGAGCTAGAGCAAGAGCTACATTGCATATGGTGCCTGCTTTTTCTTCCCTAGCAGGTAGCCTAGAGATTTGCTGCCTTTTCTACCATGAAAAAAATAAAATAAAAATCAGAGTAGCTGCTTTGATTTAAAAAAAAAAATCCTGCAAGAGGCTTCAGGTTGGAGCTTTTGACCTAAAGGCTGGGGTCAGGAATTTGTAGAAGTGCTTGTGTGTAATAAAAAACAAATTATTCCTTGTTCCATCAGGGAGCACAAGGGTGGGTCCACTGAAAACAGGGACTTTAAATCAGTGTAACCAGGGATCCTAAACTGCTGCAACCTAGGAATTTAAACCACTTAACCAAGGATCCTAAACCAGTAAAACCAGAGACTTTAAACCAGTGTAAGCAGGGATCCTAAACCACTGTAACCAGGGATCCTAAACCATTGTAACCAGGGCCTTAAACCAGTGTAAGCAGGGCTCTAAACCACTGAACCCAGGGAATTTAAACTAGTGTAACCAGGGATCCTGAGCCAGTGTAACCAGGGAATTTAAACCAGTGTAAGCAGGGAATTGAAACAACTGTTATCAGGGACTTTAAACCATTGTAACCAAGGATCCTAAACCACTGTAACCAGAGGCCTTAAAGCAGTGTAAGCAGGGGTCCTAAACCACTGTAACCAGGGAATTTAAACCAGTGTAAAGAGGGATCCTAAACCACTGTAAACAGGAATCCTAAACACTGTAACCAAGGATCCTAAACCAGTGTAACCAGGGATCCTAAACCACTGTACCAGTAACCTTAAACCAGTGTAAGCAGGGATCCCAAACCACTGTAACCAGTGATACTGAACTGCTGTAACCAGTGATCCCAAACCACTGTAAGCAGGGATCCTAAACCACTGTAAGCAGGGATCCTAAACCAGTATAACCAGTGATCCTAAACCACTGTAAGCAGGGATCCTAAACCACTGTAACCAGTGATCCCAAACCACTGTAACCAGGGATCCTAAACCACTGGAGCAGTGACCCTAAAACCAGTATAACCAGTGACCCCAAGCCACTGCAGAAGCATGGTGTGGAGCCCTGGGTGCCCACATGGGCACTGCAGGAACAGGTGCAGATCTGAGCAAGGACACCACGCAGGGAGGGGCAGAAGGAGCCAAGCAGAAAGCCCAGTGAATGACACTCCTGTCCCTGTGCACCCTTATCAGCAAAATACAACAGCTGCCAAGATGTGCTACATCTGCACAATTGTCTCCAAATTAAATGTATATCCACGTTCTATAAATATCAGTAATTCTCCTCTAAAGCATCAGTAATTCTTCAATTCCACTAGGATTTCTTTCTTAGCTGCCAATTTTAGAGTCTTCCCAAGAGATACTGGCTTGAACCTTCTATCTCAGCTATTAAATAAAGACAGGATATTTTTATTAAAAAAACCAAAGCACACCCTTGAGACTCAACAGTTCAGACTGGAGATAACAACCCCTGAGTCATGCAACGTGGTTTTAAAGGAGACTCCAATAAATCATGGAATGGCTTGGGTTGAGAGGAACCTTAAAGATCATTTTGTTCCAACCCCACTGTCATGGGCAGGGAAATCTCTGCAGCTACAGAATCTTTCTACACCTGCATTGGCCATTTTTTGGCCATTTTTTTCCCAAATACAAGGTTGAGGTCTGAATCTCAATGTTCATCCTCTGTGACTTGAAGAGGGATGGAGGATTTGTCTCCTCCTTTGAGGGGCACTGGGGAGAGGAGCTGAAAGACAGCAACTCCAGCAGCACATGGATTTGGGGGTTTTACAGAGCCCCAGAAATCAAAGCTGTCCAATAGAGGGAGAACACCGAATTCATTACACCCCCAGGCTGCTCTGGGCTCAAAGACCTCTCAGATGTGATGAGGATGTCTCAAAACTCAGGAGGACTTTACAGCCTTTCTTGTGTGCTGCCAGAGAACTGAAATTTTGGGATGGCAATCAGTCTTTCCCTTTGGAAAGCCCCATTTCCCTGAAGGAAAGGTCCCATCCTTGCAGTGCATGTTGTCATTGGAGTGATTTAATTAAAATAGGAAGGAGCATCTTTTACTGTGTGCAGTAAAAACGAGGAGACACCTCACAATACTTGTGATACCTCTTGATATTAAAGACACCATGGAGGGGCTTGATAGCTGGTTTGTAAATAAAGCTGAGTTAGTAGAATAAATAACAATTGATGATTTTTGAGTGTATTTATAACAAGGAAGAAGATAATGCTGTCAGCATGGGAACAGATTAGAAAAGATACATGAAAATTTTTGTAAGTTGGATTACGTGCATAAGTAAATGTGTACACGTGCCTTAATAAATTTCTGTAAAACTTTTGCTAATTATATTAATGTTAATGGCTTTGCACCAATGAATATCATAAGTTATTATGATGTAGTTAATGACTTAAGACCACACTTTGTTAAGAGTATATAAACTAGAGAACACACAGAATAAAAACTTTTTCTTCTTAGAAGAAGTGTGTATGTGTGACATCCAATCTAGCAGTGACAGACACTTTACAATACATCCCCTCCCCTGCCTGCCAAGGGCTGAGCCTGCTCACACAGCCCATCCATCACCTGCCTTTACCTGGCCCAGATGAGGAAACGGTGCCTGGGAGCAGCCCCTGCACCACAGGCTGGCATTGCCATTGTCCCACAGCGAACATTTGTCCCGGTGCCAGCAGCTCTTTGCATCCCTCACCTGCACTCTTATGAGCAGTGCTGCTGTGTCTCCTCCCTGCTGCTCCCACCACGTTGCTGGCAGCTGGAAAAAACCAAACTCACCCAAGTAGGGCACATTTCTGTGTCACCTGGAGGGGTTTGGTGGCACTGCCATCCCCCTGCAGCTCAGCAGGGTGGGATAAAGAGACCCCAAATGAGAGGCACTCAGCAGATTTTCCCTTAGTGAGAGCCCATCAGGGCAGCAGGAGTGGCACAGAGGTGGCATAGGATGGCACAGGGGTGGCACAGGGTGGAATAGAGTGGAACAGAGGGGGAACAGGGGTGGCTGCAGCCCACTGAAGGCACTGGGAAAATTTCCTGCTGCTTCAGAGGGAAATGTGGGTTAGGGCCATCAGCCTTCCCCAGGCAGGGGAGACCTTGGCACAGTTGAAACCCTAACAAAGGTGAGACCCTGGCAAAGGTGAGACCCTAACAAAGGTCAGACCCTAACAAAGGTCAGACCCTGGCAAAGGTGAGACCCTGGCAAAGGTGAACCCCTGGCACAGGACAGACCCTGGCACAGGGGAGACCCTGGCACAGACACTCAGGGCTTGCTGATGCACAGCCAGGGCATGGCAGCCCCTGAGCAGCCACCTCAGGACAGAGCAGCACTGAGTGACAGCAGCCCCTCTGCATCATGGCTTGGCCAAGCCCCTCTCCACTCCCCATCCTCAGCCAGCCTGGGAGAGGATGTTTATTGCTAAAATCAGATTTATTCCTCACCAGAGATGACCTGCAGCATCTCTGTGTTTCTGGGCCACACACAGCCCTGCTCAGCCAGAGCTGCAGCTCTGTCCTGCCCTGCCCTGTCCTGCAAATGTCTCAGGGCTGAACTCTGCCTGGAAAGGGCTCTGGACTCCCAGCAAACTTCACATCAGGCTCCAAACCCTCTCCATCTCCCAGCTGGGTCAGTGGCAGAAGCCTCTCTCCAAACAGCCAGGGTCAGACCACACAGAGCATTCACAGCTCTCCCCTCACAGCAGCCTGGGGTGCTGCTTCAGGCTCTGCAGCCTTTTCAAGTCCCCAAAAATTACAGATACAGAGTCCTGACTCCTCCACTGAAACAAGAAAACCCCCTGATTTACGCGAAATTAAATAGGGGAAAACAGGACATGGGTTTGCTTTCCTTATTTTATTTTTTAATGCTTTTTTTTCTGTAAAGGCTCCAGATCTGTCCAAGGAAAGAATCCCTCAGGGCTTATCAGAGCAGCCACCACAAAACAGAACAAAGGAAACACCAATCATTTCCAGCAAATCAGAAAAATGACAAGCTGTAACCTTCAGAGGAGAGCAGATTCCTGCAGAGGGTTTGGCTGCTCTGTCTCTGAGCTTCCTTTTCCCCAGCCCCAGCTTCCTAGCACGAGATCCCTCAAACAATAGAGACTGCCATCAAAAGAAAAAAGGGGGGAAAATGGAAAAGAGCCATTCTTTTACAAATGGAATTAAAATGGAAGGACAGGACTTGTCCCTTGGGGGAATTGGTCCCTCCTGGTGCTGCAGGGGGCTCAGGGAAAGCACTGCAGCCCTGCTGAGGGGTCACAGGGCAGAAAGATGCTCTTGGCTCCATTTCCATGAGTAGGAGAGCTCTGAGGGGCTGGAGCCTAAACTCGAGGGCCTCTTTTTTCATGGAGGAAGCTTTTTAAACCCCCACAAGGACCAATGAAATCCTTCCTGTTTTACCCACACTGTTTTTCCCTCACCTGGGAAGAACAGAGGGGTCTCAGACCTTCTTGGTGGGGAGTGGGGCAGCACCAGACAGACACAGAATCATCTGGAAAAGCCTCCAAGGGCCAGATGTATCTGACCCCCATCCCAGAGCACGGAGTGCAAATCCATGGCTGCGTCTCTGTTCTCCTCTTGTCCCAAGCCAAGAGGCTTGGGATCATTTGGAATCGTTCGGAATCATTTGCAATCATTTGCAATCACTTGGAAAAGCGCTCCAAGGCCCAGCTGTGCCTGCCCCCAGCCCAGAGCACCGAGTGCCAATTCCATGGCTGTGTCTCTGTTTTCCTCTTGTCCCCAGCCAGACCCTGTTGTTTTATCACTTTTAAACCCAGTTAACCACAGGAAAGGTTTGCTCTGGGGAAAGCAGCAGGGTCAAGCAGAGCAAAACATTCCTTTTCTGTCCTGCAGTGATCCAGGCTGTGGTAACTGAGATCCCCTAAAAAATCATTCCTTTTCCCCCTTGCAGTGATCCAGGCTGTGACAACTGAGATCCCCTAAAAATTCATTCCTTTTCCATGGGGCAGGAGCTGTGACAGGGCCAGAGCTGCTGCAGGAATGTGCCCTGACCTGAACAGCCACAGGGCTCTCCTCAGAGCTGTGCTGGAGCCACAACTGGAGCAGCAGGGGCAGCACTGGAGCTGGTGGCAGCTCTCCGGGCTGTTCTGAGCTCCCTGGGCTCTCTCAGGGCACAGCTGAGCAGGGTTGGACTGGATGTGCCCCCCAGCCCCATTCTGGGGTCACAGCAAAGGGATTTCCTGCATTTCCCCCCAGTCCCACAAATCCTCATTCCTCCAGCAGAGCCAGAACTGCTTTGCTGAGGTGGGAACAGGTGATAAAAGGTACAAGAAAAGTCATCAGCAGAACAGCCCAGCCACAAATGCTGCTGCTGAACTGAATTGGTACCAGGAGATCAAAATCTCCTCCCAGAGAGGTCCCAACAGCAGCCAGGAGTGGCCCTGGGGGAACAGGAGTGCCCTGATGTTTCCTGGTAAAAAATAATTCCTTTTCCCTCTTGCAGTGAGCCAGGCAACTGAGATCCCCTAAAAAATCATTCATTTTCTGCCCTTCAGTGAGCCAGGCTTTGTGGGATTCCCTAAAAAATTATTCCTTTTCTGCCCTACAGTGAGCCAGGTAACTGAGATCCCCCTGTAAACTCACTACAAAAAATCCCACACCACACAATCCTTGTTTCATGCTGCTTCTCCTGCTCAAAGAAGGAGAATTCACGTGTCACTGCTGACAAACCACAAAGCACCTTCCCCAAACTAAAATCTAAACCAGGAAGTTTTGATCTCACCCCATCCCTGTGTTATTCAAGGATTTGCATCGACCATCAAACAAACCTCTGGATGCTTGGATCAGGTTTGTCCTTTGGGAGATCTGTCAGGACAGGGAGCAGCAGCTCAGGGGGACACAGCTGTGGGACAGTTTAACACCCAGAGATCCCTCAGCTACGTCCTGAGAGTTTTCTGGAACTCATGTGCCTGAGGGTAGGAGCTGCACCGAGGTTCACAGCCCTCCACGCCATGGCCAGAAGTGCTGCTGTGGTACTGGAATGGTGAAACTCTCTGGGTTTTCAACAGGAAATCTATTTTGGGACCTCGAAGGAGGACTCCTTAACTTTCCCTTTTGGAAAGAATTGTTGATGATCTCACTGCACGGCTATCAGTGTCCTGGGCCAAATACTCCTTCTGCTCCTGGACTTCTGATCAGCTCACAAAGCAGATGCAGGGACTAATTAAAGAAGCAGAGCCTGTGTTTTCTGCTTCTTGCAGCTCTAAATTCAGTAGCTGGTACATGACACCTCGTGAGCTGATGCTTGTCTGTCTGTGATCTCAGATGAAAGAAACATTCACCAAATAATCCAGGGGGATGGGAGCCTGAGCGCTCCCTGCCAGGGCTGTTCCAACAGATGGAGAAACAAAATCAATTGCAGGATCCCAGATTCACAGGAATGCCATGAGGAAAATAACCCCATCTCTGCTGGCTGGAAGGGTTTCATACCTGCCATGACATCACCTGGAATTCGTAATCCTGGATTTTGCAAGAGGACAGACTCGGGCCAAGCTGCACAGGCCTTTCCAAGCTTTATTTATGGCAGCATATTCAATCTTATTCCATATTTCATAGGATGGAAGAGACTAAAATGAAGTTGCCTTGGCTGAACACAGAAAAAGAGCAGAGGAGATTTCAGTGTCCCTGGCCTGTCACTCATTTATGCTCTCGAGAAATTTTACAAGGCACAAGCAAGGGACATCATTAAAAATAAAATGAACTAACCTGTAATTTAGAAGAGAACCTTCTTTTCCCCAAGTTATTTATTAACCAGTTAAGAATCTGTCAAGCCCTTCTTAACTATTAACAAACAGTTGTTGAGGTTGGGACATAATCCCAAACTGCACAGGAATTAATTGACAGCAGAGCCTGAAATGTATTGCTCTCCTTGTGCAAACATCCATGTGCAGCTGCACAAAACCTCCTGTGCCCCAAACCTCCAGGAGGAGCTCAGAGCTTGGGGTGCTGCTCCCTGCCTACACTGCAGGGGCTGCTCCCAACACACAGAGGAGACACAGGAATAAGCGGATAAACACAAAATCAGGATATTCCCAAACAGCCAGTACTGAAAAATGGGTTTGATTGAGGAAGATCATGGAATCATGGAAGGGACACAGGAATAAACAGATAAACACAAAATTACGATATTCCCAACCAGCCAGTATTGAAAAATGTGTTTGATTGAGGAAGATTATGGAATCATGAAGAAGACACAGGAATAAACAGATAAACACAAAATTTGGATATTCCCAACCAGCCAGTACTGAAAAATGGGTTTGACTGAGGAAGGTTATGGAATCATGGAGGGGACACAGGAATACACAGATAAACACAAAATTTGGATATTCCCAACCAGCCAGTACTGAAAAATGGGTTTGATTGAGGAAAATCATGGAATCGTGGATTGGTTTGTGTTGGAAAGGACATTAAATATCATTCAGTTCCAATCCCTGCCATTGACACTGCTCCAAGCCCCATCCAACCTGACCTTGGACACCTCCAGGGATGGGGAAGCCTCAGCTGCTCTGTGCCAGAGCCTCCCCACGCTCACAGGGAACAATTTCTTCCTAATCCTTAATCTAAACCTAATCTCTTATCAGTTTGGATATAGAAAATATACAACTTAACTAGCAGGAAGCCAACAGAAATGCCAGGCATGGTGGAACAAGTGCTGGGGGAAATAATGACCAGGAAACAAAATCTCTCAGCCTTAAATGGCCACAAAAGTTTGTGCTTGGGGGGAAAAAACCAAATAAATGGCAATGGAGAGCATGACTGTCCCACACCAGGTGTGCAGCCACCTTTTCACAGCACAGCTCTCAAATCAAAGCAGCAAATTTTCCATGATTGCTTCACAGGCTGGGAGAAAAGGAGTTGCCTGAAGCAGACATTGAGGGTATCATATCATGAGGAATTTTGAATAAAAATATACTCTACACTAAAAGCAAGCAGGTGACTTTGCATCCCTGCAGGTGCTTTTGAACCTGGTGTCTCATTTCTTTTCACATCCTCCAGACCTCCCTCACATCAGGATTTTGGAGTCTTTGGGATAAGCCCACTCCTGGGTGTAAATTTGCCCAAATTTCCCTTTGGCTACAACCTGAATGTTAAATTAAGACCCTCAGAGCTCACCTGGTGTGGTTCCACAGCTGACAATGCCCAAGCCCACCCACACCAGTGGTGCCTGCACCCACCAGGGCAGGAAGGGGGAAGAGCTCCTGCCCTCCTAAATCCTGTTAATATTCCCAGGGAGAAATATTGTGGAACATCCCCTTGGGCAGCATCTGCAGAGATGGAGGAATCTCAGACCCTGGCAATGCAAACAACTGGCCCAATTTCATCTCATATACAGCAATCTCATATGCTGGTGTGAGAGGGAAGGGAAATCAGTGCAATTTGTTTCTCTGCAGACATGTGTCTCCATAAAAGAAAAGGACTCAGTTCAATACAAAACTCCTTTGGGCAAGGACGTGGCATTTAGGTTTTGTCTGTGGGCACAGAGCACATGGCTGATGTACCATGAAAATAAAAATGTTCTCTTGACCATTATCCAAAAATGCAAAGGGATCAGCAATGCTGGAAAGCTCTGCTCTGACATTTCCTGCTCCCTACCACTCTCCTGGGTATCCCTCTGGGCTGGCCCCAAATTAAATCTGAACAGCACTCTCTGCCTCTTCCTTTTCAACAATATCCAAGGATTTGGGAGTTTCTGTCCTGGCTGGGGGGAATAAATGATCTTTGATGTCCTCTCCAAAGGACACCAGGGCATATCCACTCTCCTGCCTGGGAAAAATCTGCTTCACTTTGTCTCATCCCTAGAAATGTCCAGCAATGCTGCATTTTGGTCACTGGGAATGTCTGTGGCAGAAAGATGAATTTCCACCCAGATCCAGCTGTATCTGAGAGCTAATGACAACAGTCTGGAAGGAAACCTTGCTGCAAATGTTACTGGAAGGATCTCAAGCAAACCAGATCTTTCAACACCATAAAAAACAAGACAACTCCCAGCTGCAGGTGGAGATCAGATAAGAAAAAAAAAAAACATTTGGAGTAGAAAAAGCCTTTACATCATCATTGCTTTTTTTTTAGTGTAGTTATCTTAGGTTTCACCTCCAAGTGGACATAATCAGTTCTGTCTTCTCTCAGGATCCTTCAGCTGCAAAATGCCCAGCCACATTCCTCTAGGGAAATGGATTTTCCTCCCCAGCATCTGGAACGTGCTCCCCTGACCTAGGAACAATCACTCTGTTCCCCATTGATTTCATCCCTTAAATATCAGCTTGAAAAATATCAGCTTGAGCTTCCTCTCTTTCCCAGGGGCCACGTGCCAGAGCAGCTCTGCCCTGCTCATCTCCTCCTCCAAAATCAGCATCAGCACTCCCCATCCACACTGAGGACACCCTGGAAACCTGGAAACACAACTTGTACATGAGCAAGGCACACTCTGCTCTGCTCTGAGAGCAGAGTCCAAACTCTGACCTCAGCAGTTTTGGGGGGCAGCACAGTGTGGGTGTACAGAGCAGAAAATCCTCATCTGTGCAATATATTTCAGAGGAGAGCTTCACTTTTCTTTTCCCTTTCTAATTTTCACCTCAGCTCCCTCAGGTGAATCCCTGTTCTCTGTATGTGAGCTGTACCCGTCCCTGGGGCTCCTCCTTCTCCAGGTGAGGTCACTCATTCTTTTCTCAGGTGCTCCTCATTTTATTGCACTTAGATTTTTCAGAACTGCCCCTTCCTCTAGGTGAGGTCACTCTGTTCCTCATTTTATTGCACTTAGATTTTTTGGGAGAACTGCCCATTCTGTTTCCTTAACTGAAAATGCATTTTATTCACCAGTGCCATTCAGCTTCCTAGGGGGAAACAGTGAAGAACCCTGAACTGTGTAGGGTTTGTCCCAACATGAGCTGTCCTGTGGGGATATTCTTCCCCAAAATAGAAATCATCTTTACATTGAGCAAAATTAATTCAGGCCATTCCCAGACCATGGCTCCAAGGTCTGCCAGCTGGAAATATGGATGGACAGGCAAAAAGCTTGGCAAATATTCCAAGGAATGTTGAAAATAACCATCAATTAGTATGGCTTTTCTCCTTCACTAGAGTTTGTTTGCCTCATGGCCATAAGGGATAAAAATGTTCAAATCCTTGCTGTTACATAAAGTCTTTGGGAGATGAGGATGCCAACTGAACACGGACAGAAAGGCCAAAGTTGGCACTGCCAAAGCCTCACCGTTTCTGAGGACAGAGCCTAAAACCAGCTGGAGCCACATCCTGCTCCCACTCCCCAGGATTAACCCCAGGGCTGCTCTGTCCCTGGAATTACCTTTGGTTTTGGTAATTTTGGATTTTGGATGAAAAATGAAAAGCAGGACCCAAGTCAGTGAATTTCCATTTTTCCCTGGGTGCTGTTAGAGATCAATCCATGCATGTGGGATGCAAGAACACCACATCAATCCCAAATGCAGCCTGCAGGGTGAGAAGGGGAGGGAAACTCTGATTTACAGAGCTGGCTGGGTCTGGGATCCCATTTGGATCCCTGGGCAGCAGAGCAGGCCTTGCTTGGTCTGACAGCACAGTGATTAAACACCGAGGCTCAGAGAGCTCCCAGCTGCTGGGACACAGAAGGAAGAATCTGGAAAAGCCAGAAATGTTCCCCCCACACCCTCATGCAGAAGGACTTTGTGCTCATTAAAGCAGAATTCGCTGACAATTTCCAAGAGCACAGGGTGACCTGGGGGGCAGCAGGCAGAGATAGGGATCACCCTGGGGCCTGAGTCACATCTGACTGTGCTCGTGAGCCAGAGGGGTTTACAGGGCAGGGAGGGCTGAGCTGGGCGACCTCAGGCCATTGGCAGTGTCTGCACCAAAGCAAATATCTGTGTGATGCTCTGATCTCCCTGAGTCACCCCTGCACGGGATGGCTGAGGGGCTGTGCAGCCCCAGAGCTGCTGACCCCACCTTCCAATCCCAGGGTCACTTTACAAGGATTGCTCACAAGAATTCCTGCTTCACTTCACACATCCATACAAAGCACTTGGCGAGATTTGCTTGAGACTCTGCAATTACATCAGGCAGCTCACAATATCACCATCCATCAAGGACCTGGAGCAGTGGTGTTCAGATTTCAGCACTACAAACATCTGTACATTCATAAATCAGAATAATTTAGGTTGGAAGGGACCTTAAAGCTCACCTCATCCCACCTCCTGCCAGGCAAAGCTGACACAACTTCAGACCCTCTGATTACAATCTGAAAATCCTAAACCTAAACCTGAAACCCTAAAAATCCAGACCTCCATCCAGAGAGCAGCTCGCAGACTATTCTCGGTGTCATTTCTACTTGCTTTCTAATAAGAGAGCCCTTCATCCAGCAGGAGAACACCCTTTTCTCTCATATTTATCCCTAATCCCCTGCCAGGCCTTCAGAAAGCGTTGCTGTGGAGACTGGAGGATGGTCAGGAGTGGCACAAAGCAAAGGACCGAGGTTGTGCTGCCCCCATTCTGACTGCAGGGGCAAAGCTCTGCCTTTCAGGGAGATTTTGGGGCTGAAAAGTGGAATCTGGGGCACCCCAGGGGCAAAGCTCTGCCTTTGGGAGAGGTTTTGGGTGAAAAGGTGGAATTTGGGACACACCAGAGGCAAAGCTCTGGGGCAGGTTTTGGGTTGAAAGTGGAATTTGGGACACACCGGGGCAAAGCTCTGGGGCAGGTTTGGGGCTCAAAAGTGGAATTTGGGACACACCAGGAGCAAAGCTCTGCCGTGTGAGAGGTTTTGGGTTGAAAGTTGGAATTTGGGACACACCAGGGGCAAAGCTCTGCCGTGTGAGAGGTTTTGGGTTGAAAGCTGGAATTTGGGACACACCAGGTGCTCCCAGGTGGCCCCAGCAGAGCCCAGAGTGGGTGAACCTGCCCAGCCATGGATCTGTGCAAACCCCCCTGGGCAGGGCTGGCACTGGAGCATCCTTAAGGTCCCCTCCAACCCAAAACATTCCATGGTTCTGTGATTTCAACATCCCATGCCAGGGTTCACGCTGGTGTCCCTGTGCTTTGAGAGACAGAAAAAGCCAGATCTTCTCCTCCACTCCAATGCTTTGAATTACCAGAATTTTTCTCAGGGGAAGAAGAAGAAACCGTAATTAAATTCCCTGTTAGGAAAGGGACCAAAGGGAACCTGGGGCCTGAAACCCTCTCAGTCTTTTGTGGGAGGGTGAATGTCCTCACCCCTGTGATGGTGCTCAGATCTGGGAAAGGAAAGGGGGAGAAAAAATGATCTTTTAAAGACTGATTTCAAATCAAGACCCATGATCTTGTTACCAAGGTATTTAGGATGTTAAAAAAGACAGACTTCTGTGGGTGGAAACGAGCAAAAAGATCAACTGAGCCTCCAGTTCCATGTAGCTGCCTCTAGCAGAATGCAGCATGAGAGGGGGAAAATTCCCCATGAAAGAAACCCAGAAGATGAAAGGAAGCTGCCTGGGAAAGGGAATGATCATCAGAACATCATCTGCTCCTGAACAGCAGGCTGAAGGCTGCAAAACTTCTTTTTAGGAATTGCCATAGACTAGGAAGTATCTCCAATGACCTAAAAAGAGATGTAAGGATATAAGCATATTATATATATATATATATATATATATACCCAGAGATATATCCAGAGAGGGAGCCTATCTGTAAGGACAGATCCCCACAGCCTCTGAGGCTTGGAGCCAACTCACTTCCTGCTGTGCTCAGTCATTGAAGCTCTCAGGATTGCTAAAATTGGGCAGCTCCAGGTCTCCATTTCAGCTCCAGCCCCTCTCCTGAAGCAGCAGAATGGAAATGGGGCCCAGCTGAGGAGCCACCCCTGCTCTTGGCACAGGGGAGCAGCTCCTGGGCACCATGGGGCTCATCCTGGATCATCCACAGAGAGGATGGAGGCATCAGAATGGGAGCTGATGCTTGGGTGAAGCTCAGCATTGAAAGCATTGGCAGATGTTTTCTGCTCTGTGTCACAGGAGGAGCCTGTGGAACCTGCAAAGGTGGGTTTGGGGTGTCCCTACATCAACATTGCAGACTGCACCTTGAGGCAGCTGCAAAAGAAATTAATAGATAAAATACAGTCAGTCACAGCCTCAATGTCAATGCTGGGCCATTGCAAATCCCAGCTCCTCAGAGCACAAACTCTTGTGATTTGAGACAAAAGTGTGACATGCACAAGCCCAGTGGAAAACTATTGAGTTTTCCCATGGTTATTAATGCCACTGGGTCCAACCAAGGGTTACTGATGACACTGAGATCCTCAGCACAAGATTTAGTTTGACAAGAAAAGAGGAAATTGCCTCAGGCTGGGCCAGGGCAGGCTCAGGGTGGGCACAGCAGGAATTTCCCCATGGAAAGGGGGCTCAGGGCAGGCTCAGGGTGGGCACAGCAGGAATTTCCCCATGGAAAGGGGGCTCAGGGCAGGCTCAGGGTGGGCACAGCAGGAATTTCCCCATGGAAAGGGGGCTCAGGGCAGGCTCAGGGTGGGCACAGCAGGAATTTCCCCATGGAAAGGGGGCTCAGGGCAGGCTCAGGGTGGGCACAGCAGGAATTTCCCCATGGAAAGGGGGCTCAGGCACTGGAACTGCCCAGGGAGGGTTGCATCCCCATCCCTGGAGGTGGCACCTGGAGGTGGCACTCGGGGCTCTGGGCTGGGGACAAGGTGGGGATGGGCACAGGGTGGACTCAGTGGGCTGGGAGGGCTTTTCCAGCCTGAATTATTCTGTGATTCTGTGAAGGGTGCTGTGGTTTCTCTCTCTGTCTCTGATCAGACCCCACAGAGCTCAGGGGATCCCTCCAAGCCAGCAAAGCAACACCTCCACCCCCAGGAGGCTCTCCCTGAGCAGAACCAGGCAGGTGCAGCCTGCACATCCATCTCTGGTGCACAGCAGAGTCTGTGCAAGGGCACAGCCCCAGCACTGCTGCACAGAGAGCACAACACAGGATTGCCAGCTCCCAGGGACATCCTGTGCTCACCCCCAGGGACACACTGCAGGACAGAGTGGGCACAAGCGAGGAGAGAACGTCCCCTTTGCTTTACAACCTGCACATTCTGCAGTCCCCAGCTCTGACAGGAAGCAGAGTCTGTTTTTCCCTTCATTCCCAAAGCTGACACTAACACTGACATATTTTTCCCCCTATATTTAGTGGCCACATTACCTGGCACTCAGCACTGAGCTGTCACGAGCAGCTCTGCTACATGGCACAACAGTGGGAACGGGGAGTTTTCCTCTGTTTGGGTTATTTTTTTTTTTCCTTCCTCTTCCCTTCTCCCCAAAACACACACGAATTTCTTGCAGCACAATCCCTTCCTCCCTCCTGGGCAATGCCATCAGCTGTCATGCTGCATCATGTGCTTCTGCCTTCCCTGGATCACTCACACCCCCCACACCACTTTCCCCAGGTCTGTCACAGTTATTAAAACCTCATAACAAGCTGCTTTGCATTTAATCCCATCTGTCATCAGATCCTGTTTAAACACCAAGAATTACCACTTTAATGTGACTACTTCCTAAGATATGACAGCTTTCTCTACTTCCTAAGATATGACAGCTTTCTTCCACGGATCTCAGAGAGTTCTGCAGGAGAAGCTGAGCATTCCTGAGCTCCTTTTTTTTTTTTATTTCTGGATAATAACTGAGACAAGAGGAAACAGGGCAGCCCAAGCAAAATGAACAGCCCAGTGCCAGGAGACAGAAGAAACCCAGCTGGGATATCCCAGCCTGGATATCCCTTGTGACTGTCACACCAAGCTGCCTACAGGTGGGTTTGGGGTGTCCCTAAATCAAGATTGGGGTGGCACAAGCAGCAGGCTGCACCTTGAGGCAGCTGCAAAAGGCCAAAAAATGAATAGATAAAACACAGGCAGTGGCAGACTCAATGTCAATGCTGGTCCATTGCAAATCCCAGCTCCTCAGAGCACAAACTGTTGTGATTTGAGACAAAATTGTGACATGCACAAGCCAGTGGAAAACTACTGAGTTTCCATGTGAGAAGAAATCCCCTTTTCCCCAGCACAGGAGGGACATGGAGCTGTTGGATTCCACCAAGATGGTTGCAGGGAGGGAACACTTCTTCTATGAGGAAAAGCTGAAAGAATTCCCAATGCTCAGCCTGGAGAAAAGAAGCTTAGGGGGGACATAACTGTGATCCACAAGGGATGGGAGCTGAAGGGAACCTACAAGAAGGACAGAGAGACTTTTTACAGAGAAACTGGAGTGTCAGAACAAGGGGGAATGGCTTCACACTGACAGGGAGTGGTACAGATTGGGTATTAGGAAGAAATTCATTGCTGTGAGGGAGCTCCTGGCACAGAATGCCCAAAGCTGTTCCCATCCCTGGATGTGTCCAAGGCCAGGCTGAACAGAGCTCTGAGCAGCCTGGTCCAGTGGAAGGTGTCCCGTGGCAATGAGTTGGAATGAGATTTATTTAAGGTTCCTCCCAACCCAACTCATTCTGATTGTCCTCATGCCCACAGAGAAGTGGAGTTACCCCACAGGAGCATTCCCATCCTGCCAGAGAATCCCTCCCAAGCCTGCAACACAAACTGCAGGGTCTCAGCCCCCTCAGACCCCCATCTCTGGGGCAGAGCAGGAGGCAGGTTGCTGATTAAACCACCAACACGTTATTTTGTAAGAGAAGGAAAAAAAAATTAAATAAGAAAGCGCATTTGTTATTATTCATTAAATGTACTGGAGCTGCCTTATGTGCTAAATGTTCTTCCCCTGATGATCTTAGCACCTAATTAAAGGAGGCTGATGAGGCATGATAGAAGCAGTGTGTGAGTACATCCGAGCTACCAATGGAAATGGAGGCAGGGAGAGCACATAAATTACCCACATGAAAGAGGGAGAGGGCGCCAAGTTTTGATCTCCTGGTGATCAAAACACTCCTTCCTCCCTTGGGAACTCTGCTGGGTGACACAGCAGCAATGTCCCCTTGCCAAACTCATCACCTGCACTGCAGAGCCCAGGACTGATGCTCTGGGAGCTGCTGAGTCCTAAAGTTTTAGGAGGATTTGTCCCAAAGAAACATTGGCATGGGGCCACTTTTGGAACTGAGCTCAAATCAAGATTTCTGGAAGGGCTTATTTATATTTACACGGGATGGCAATGCCAAACATTGGGATAGCACAGGAGAGCTGGTTCTCATGGAGTTTTCCATCCCACTTTTAGGACACTCTGCTCCAGAGTCCTTTGAAGGAACTCCAGCTCTGTACCTTTTGGATTTCCTCCAGAAATCCACAGGAGGAACAGGGAGAGCTCAAGTTACAGCTCCAGTTCCCGATATTCCACCCAGATCAAAATGTCCAGGTTAAAAGACCAAGTTGGGCCTCAATATCATAACTTCAGCCAAGGAAAGGAGATCAGAGACATCCTTGCCTCTTCAGTCCCTAATTAACTTCTGCTGGCATCCTCAAAAATTAATTACTGTGCATCCTCAAAAAGCGAGGCACAGAAGTGTTGGATCCTCCTGCAATGAAATCTTTGGCGTCCGTACCGCTGGCCATAAATCTTGGGAGCAAATTCCTTGGGATGTAGCTCCTGCTTTGAGCCAGACTGGAGTTCCCCAAGGACAGTGCCTGTCAGGAGCTTGACATCACAAGTTGCACATGGTTATGAAAATGGAAACAACTTCAAGAAAAGCCAGTGTTGTTTGTTGGGCTTTTTTTGTTGAGATTTCTCAAGAAATTCAGTTTAAGGCCAATTCATACGGTCAGGGCTGATTCCTTTATCCAAACCTGCTTGACCTAAGCACAGATCCTCTTTTCAATCACTTCACAAGAAGGAAGCTCAAGTCCAACAGCCACATTAAAAACCACAAAACACGTTAGATCTCTGGGTTCTGCCTCATCAGCCACATCCCAAACAAGAGCCCATCCAGCCCCAACAATGTTTGGACAAGCCAAATCACAGCTTGATATTTAACCCAGCTATTTGATGGTCCAAAACTCCCCTGATTGCAGGCTGGGCTGGGCTGCCAGGTTTTAAACAAAAGGGGGGTTTGGGTGACCTGACACGGGGATGGCACAGGACACAACCTGTCCCTGTGCCATGGGGGATATTCCCCTAAAGAGGGGAGACCCTCTGCCCTACAGGAAGGTGGGGAAGGAGGTGGCAGCCAGCCAGGAGAAGGATTTGGTGGATCCTGCAGGGCAGGTTCCACCAGCCTGGGATGCTGCAAGACAGACAGAGAGAGAGAGAGGAGACCAGCTGGCAAATGTGTGTAGGTGGGGAGAGTCATGCTGTTTGCCAAAGGGGCAGGGAATAACACATGTTCCTGTGCCTCAGTGGAAGGGGAAGTTCCCAGAAGCTTGCCTCATCTGTCTTTCTATTCTTAACCCTTCTCTGGCACCCTCTCAAGTCTGGGTACTGGTGGAAGAGATGGAAAATGATGCAGGAAAAGCAGCCCTTGCTAGCCTGGCAGGGAGCAGGTCCTTTTTGCCTCTCCAGCATCAGAAAGGCAAGGCTGAAATGCTTTTTCCAGTGTGAACCAGTCCCAAAAGCCTGGTTTGTGGAGAAATGGATGTCACCAGGGGACATCTGCTTTTGAGCAGAGGTAGCACTGAAAGGTCTCCAGCCCCTCTGGTGCTGTGAATCCCCCCCAGGACTGGGCTGGCATCAATGCTAGAGGGATGCAAACCCTCAGGTGTGAGGTAAAAAAAAAATCCTAAAATTCTTCTAAAATTCCCAGGGCAACAAAGAGGTTTTCAAAGCAACAAACTTGAAAAGGATTTTAAAAGAAGATTTTCTTTTTTTCTTCTGGGAAAAAAAAAAAATTCTTCTTTTTCTGCTTTCCTCTACACCATTCCCATTCACTGCAGTGAGACACTGGCATGACAGTGAATTTGACCCCAAGGACTCAGCTCCACCTCTTGTTTGGGACAAGCTGTAAATCTGGAGCAGAGACAAGAGGTCATTGCTCTTCCCCAAAATCCCAACCTCAGTGAAGCTGAGATAAAGCCATGGCAGCACTGAGGGGAAATTTCCCCCTGTCCTGGAGGATAATTTGTGCAGGAGCCATCCTGTCCTTCAAGGGCTGTTCTGAAGGCTCATCTCAGCCCCTTTTCCAAAGTGAGAGCAAATTTCCAGCATTTGTCATTCCAGCCTGGAAAAACATGAACTGATCCCCTGATTTGGCTTTTTGTTGTTTTGGTTTTTTTTGTTTTTTTTTTCCCCTAAAAAGCTTGGAAAAGCTCAGCATCCTGCACAGGAGCTGGCAAAGCTGGGAGGGACAGGAAGGTGGGCATGGCAGGTTGGGGCACCGTTATAAAGTTAATGAACACAAAAGCAATTTTCATCTCCAGACCTGGAGGAAGTTCACCACACATCCTTTTCCTCCACTACAGATGGAAAGCAGGGGAAACCTGGCAGAGGGGTGAGGAGGAGGAGGAGCAGGAGGGGAACCTGCTCCTCACCAGGCCTGAGGAAGGAGCAGGAGTTGGGATGCACACATGGACTGAAAAATCCATGTCAGGAGTAGCTGGAAGGAATAGAAGTGGACAGATAGGGGCAGGTAAAATATGGTTATGAAAATGGAAACAACTTCAAGAAAAGCCAATGTTGTTTGTTGGGTTTTCAGTTTAAGGCCAATTCATACGTCTGGGCTGATTCCTTTATCCAAACCTGCTTGACCTAAGCACAGATCCTATTTTCAATCACTTCAGACGAAGGAAGCCCAAGTCCAACAGCCACGTTAAAAACCACAAAACACGTTAGATCTCTGGGTTCTGCCTCATCAGCCACATCCCATCCCATCCTCCCAAAAAATCTGTGACAGCCCAGCAGGGCCGTGCTGGGCCTGCCTGGGGTGAGCAGGGCTGAGGGGAAGGGAAAAACAATGTTCTGAGGAGGGTACAATCCTCTCCAGGTTCACACGTAGCAACCCTGCAAGTTTCTATAGCAACACCGCGATTATTTTTAGCGTTAGTCACATTTCAACAGTAGCAACCCAACATGGAGCTGGGGTGGAGGCTTCACCCTCGTCAAGGCTTTTTCCTTCCCTCTCCTGGGGCTGCAGAATCCCACCCTGGTAACTGCTTAATGCTTGTACAGCTGTTCCTACAAATAAATGTGAAGGCATTGGGCAGAAAAGCTCTTTTTTTCCCCCTCTTTTGTTGATGTCCCTCCAAAGGCTGCAGTGCCCATGGCAGTGGTGACACCCAGCCCACAGAGGACATTTCCATGGCGTTCTTGAGCTCTTTCAGCCTTGGTGGGTTCTATAAACACCAGGGAGAGCAGGGAGGAGCCTCATGTGTCTCATTTTGCTGTTATTTCACAGCAAAAGGGGTCAAGGCTGGCTGTCACAGGTGGGATGTGGTTGGGGCACCGCAGGGATTTGTGGCAGGAGGAGCTGAAGGCAGCTCTGAGGCACAGGAGGGTGCAGGATGGAAGAAAAGGTGCAAATTATCTTCCCAAACAGAGAAACCAGGTGGGAAAAATGCCCAGAGCTGCCTGGAGAGGGGCACAGGGGGATGCAGCTCACAGCTGAGATCTGACACTGCACATCACCCACAGGAGCCACTCACACACAGCTCCCAGCTCCAACAATGGGCAAAACTCTCCACAACCCCAGTCCCCATCAGGCCTCAGGTTTGAGCTTTTATATTTTCAGATTCTGTGCTGCTTTAGTGTGTGGGTCTGAGCTCCATATCAGGGGATGCTGAGCTCTGTGCACGGAGCAGGGAGACAAAACAATTCCTGCTCCAGCTGGGCACCAAGGACAAATGACCCAAATCTCAGCCCAGGAGCACAAACCCCGTGGGCTGGAGAGAGAAAAACAAGCAGGGTGGGACTGCCTGGGCTAAAGCTGCAATGGGACAATGAACTGCAAGGTGCAAATGGAGCAGAGCTGATCCCAGGGACAGAGCCCGTGCCCGGCCGTGCATTTTGGGACCATTTTGGTTCATCTTGGGTTCATTTTTTGACCATTTTGGTTCATCTTGGGTGCAGCCCTGGCTGGGCTCTGGTGCTGCCCAAGGTGCATCCATGGAGGATCCTTTGAATAAATCCCTGCTTTATTCTGTAGCTCTGTCTGGTCTCTGCTCTAGCTCAGCCTCCCAAGGCATTTCTGCCTTTTCTCCTCCCACAATCCCGCCCCAGATCCACATTTCCACCCAGCCCTGCATTTGGGCAATGCAGCATCTCCCTCTGCTCTAGCTCAGCCCTCCCAAGGCTGTGACCAGGTGAGGAGCCCCTGGAATTTCTTGTTTTCCAAGCCCCAGCACAGCACAAGGCACAGAGCAGAGCAGATCCCTGACAGACCCGGCCAAGCAGAAGCAGGAATACAAATTATAGCATTTCCTAAGGATCTGTTCTCCACCCACACACCCACAGACAGTTCCTATTGCCTCTCAGAACAACCCAAATTGTTAACCATAAAAATGTGTGCTGTGATAATTAACAATTTCCCTTGCATGCAGTTCCTTTTATGCCAAGAAAAGCCATTGGTGCCCCACAATTCCTGTGAGCACTGAACCTCCAGCACCTTTTTGTAGGGTTTAGCCCCCACAGACTAAACCAGGTTTTAAACACCCAGCAAGTGAGCCAGATTCTGATCATATCAATGGAAAGCAATCCTTGTCCATCCTCATCTCAAGCAGATTCATTTCTGCTCACTCCAAATGAAATTCACAATGGGATTCTGCTTTGAAGAGCAGGGAACTGCTGGAAATGGCCACAGCAGCAGCTGGGGCAGGAAAGAAGATTTCCACCTTTTTTTTTCCCATTGAATCCAATGTTTGCCACACCACCAATGCTCAGTGGCAGGAGCTGAGCCCCCTGTCCCCCATGGAAAGCACTGCGAGCCACAGGAAAGCTGCAAGAATGAGCTCTGGAGAAGGTCCCTGTGGGCAGGTGCTCCTGGAACAAGGACTTTCACAGAGGTGGGATGGGGCTCAGCTGGGCTGGAAGCAGCCAAGGTGAAGGAGGTTTGTGGAGGAGGTCACTGGCAGCCAGAAGGAAATGCCCACAAATTACAGTTGGGGATTCAGAATGATAAATCATAAAAATCACAGGATCACAGGGTCACTGAAGTGGAAAAGCCCTCACAGAGCATTGAGTCCACCCTGTGCCCCATCCCCACCTTGTCCCCAGCCCAGAGCACCGAGTGCCACCTCCAGGGATGGGGATCCAACCCTCCCTGGGCAGTTCCAGTGCCTGAGCCCCCTTTCCATGGGGAAATTCCTGCTGTGCCCACCCTGAGCCTGCCCTGAGCCCCCTTTCCATGGGGAAATTCCTGCTGTGCCCACCCTGAGCCTGCCCTGAGCCCCCTTTCCATGGGGAAATTCCTGCTGTGCCCACCCTGAGCTGCCCTGGCCCAGCCTGAGGCCGTACCCTCTGCTCCTGTCCCTATTCCCTGGAGCACAGCCTAACCCCCACCTCCTTTCCCTGATTTCCCCAGGCTGCCAGGGCTGTGCAGAAGAAGCAATCAGCATTTTCTCCAGCCAGTACCTCACAGAACCCCAAATTCAGCACAAGCTCCCCCCCAGCTTCTTGTCCTGGGAGAGGAAAGGGCAAAAGAAGGCGAGTACCAATCTGCACTTCTGGAGAGCCCTGCACTCCCCCAGGGATGCTGTGCTGGGCTGAAGGAGCCCTGCCTGCCCTCACTTACAGTGTGCTTCACTCTTCCCCAAGGAAACATAGCATTTTTCTAATTAAGCATTAAAGTGATTCAATTATGAGGAATGCTCTCTTGTGGAGCCGAAATCCGTCCCAGACAAGAGCACAGCAAGGCTTTGGACAGTCCTGGAGAGGTTTTGCTGACTGAAGGGGTCAAGAAACAGCACAGCTCCAAAATGGGATTTATTTTTTTCCCCTGGTGAGAAGCACTGAGTTGTGCTCTCTGCAAGTGTAAAAGGCAGCAGAAGAACAAGAAATGATGATGCAGACAGGAGTGACAGCCTGAGGCTCACTGGACTGCAGTGGACCACACTGCAACGGACTGTCCAGAGACAGCAGTTATAAAAATAAAATAAATAATGAAAAAATCATTACAGACACTGTCTAGACAAAGGCAGCCACCTTCCAGGCCTCCCTTCCCTCCCAGCCAGTCCATTTGCCTTCACACACTCCAGCTGGGCTGTCCAGCTCGCTTCCTGCTCTGCTGCTCTGTCCTAATGCTGCCTCCATTTGTTTCATGTCTGGGGAGCTCCTTCCAGCTCATCCCACCCTGGCAGGGATGCAGCAGCAGTGCAGGCACCCTGCTGCACATCTGCAGCTCCTGAGCAGCAATGCAGGCACCCTGCTGCACATCTGCAGCTCCTGGGCAGCTGTGCCCAGCCTGCAGAGGGAAGGGGAACCATGGTCCAGAGCTGTGACAAGGACAAGCAGAGACACTGTGGTGGCCCAGCTGAACCAGGGACCTGCTGTGGGCACTGTGTGAGCTCCTCAGCACCTGAGGGTTTGGGATCCCTGCCCCAGGCTCCCTATGGAAAGGATCCCATCTGCTTTTCTCGTGGAATTTTGACAGCTGCAGAGCAGTAAGTTCTGTAAATTCCATAATGAAGAAAACCTCAGCAGGACACAGAGAATTTAAGCATGCTCCTGCTCTGGAACATGGGGATCCCTCCTGTTGGGTGTCATTCCTCATCATGGCTCTGCTGCTGACCTCAAACCAGACCTCATCTGTGTTTGTGCTGAAAGCTCTGCTTGGAAACCACTGGACAAAGGCCAGGTTGGAAAAGTCATTGAGGTTGGAAAAGCCCTCCAAATCCAAGCTGTGATCCCCATGTTGTCCCCAGCCCAGAGCACCCAGTGCCACCTCCAGGGATGGGGATCCAACCCTCCCTGGGCAGTTCCAGTGCCTGAGCCCCCTTTCCATGGGGAAATTCCTGCTGTGCCCACCCTGAGCCTGCCCTGAGCCCCCTTTCCATGGGGAAATTCCTGCTGTGCCCACCCTGAGCCTGCCCTGAGCCCCCTTTCCATGGGGAAATTCCTGCTGTGCCCACCCTGAGCCTGCCCTGAGCTCCCTTTCCACAGGGAAATTCCTGCAGGCTCAGGGTGGACATCAGCAGGAATTTCCCCATGGAAAGGGTGCTCAGGCATGGCAGGAGCTGCAGAATTCAAAACTGCAGGTGGCCCATCCCTGAAAATGTTCAGGGCCAGCTTGGGCAGGGCTTTGAGCAACCTGGTTAAGTTGAAAATGTCCCAGGTGAACTGCCAACCCAAACTGTTCTGATTCTTGAAGCTGCTCAGCCCTCTCAGCACACAGGTTGGATACAGAATCTCCTATAAGAAGCCAGCATCACAATGGATGTCCTTCCCAAACTCTCCTTCCACTCTTTCCCTTCATTCACTTTCATTTCAATGAAAATAATTTTTTTTCACTCTTCCCAGCCCTTTTGGGGAAATGAGTTTCTGTCCCACATGGTGGTGATGCAATGTCCCACGTTCCCACAGCTCCAGCACCAGCTCCCATGGGAGCAGAGCCCAGAGGGCTGTGAAACAAGTGCACAGCAGCAGCTGACCTTCCATGACCTGGAGAATTTATGCCCTTCTTTATTTAATCCCTGGAAATCCTGGACCATAACCTCAGGACCTGCCTTTGGCACATTGTGCTAAAATTAAACCAAACTTTTTCCAATGAGGTTTACAGACCTCAGGCATGTATTTTTCTCCTCAGAAGCATGGCAATTTAACTGCTTTCAGCCCAGAAAGGTGAAATGTGGATGTACAAAAGTGTACAAAAGCCATCCCTGTGGGAACAGGGTCAGGTAAACAGCAAGAGATGAGAACCACCTGCAAATTAGAGATGATGATGATCCCACCTCCAAAAATCATCTTACACTCCCCAAATAAGAGTGTGAGAAAACCTTTAAGAGCTGTTTTTCTGAAAAATTTCCAGTGAAAAAGTTGAGGGCAGGAAAGATTCTGGGATTGTCACCTGGCAATGAGGAGAGATGGCTGCTGATACATCTCTCACCTAATTCTCTTTGTGTCCATCGCACCTCTTGGCTCACCACTCCAAATTTGGGTCCCCTAGGAAGGACAGAGAAAATCTGGTGGCCAAGAAGTTCCCTTTCTCCTACCCTCCCAGGAAGCAGCTGCCACACTGTCAGGCAGCCCAAAGGGATGGACTGCACCAATTAATAATTCCAACACCATTTGGCCCAGGTTCAGCTGACCTAAATCCTGCCTCATTTGCAAGCCTGTGCTCTGTGGGAAGACCCCCAGCTCCCAGCAGCATCTGCCAACAGCAAATATCAGACAGAGACACAATTAGGGCATTGAATCTGGGCCAGTGCTCTTCAGCCATGAGAGCCCAGCCCTGATTGCAGTCCTGTGTTGGATGGGAGGCCCAGAGCTGCCATCATTCACCACCCTGAGCACCCAGCATGGGTTTGCTTCCTATATTGGACTGAGCAAGAAGTGGAGAGGTGAGAGCAGCATTTGGAGGGAGAGAGAAAAGGAAAGGAGCCCATCAGCACTGGGAAATAACACAGAAATGTGGTGTGGGAAAAAATCCAGATTGAAAGTGCATGAAGTGACCCTCTGCTCACACACCCATGGTGCTCAGAGCAAGCTGCTCCCAGCAGGGTCTGTGCAGGTGTGCAGCACAGGCAGGTCCCAGGTTATGGAAGAAAAGGAAAGGGAGCCCATCAGCACTGGGAAAACAGCACAAAAAACGTGGTGTGGGTGAAAATCCACATTGAAGCTGTATGAAGTCACCCTTTGCTCACACAGCCATGGTGCTCAGAGCAGGCTGCTCCCAGCAGGATCTGTGCAGGGGTGCAGCAAAGTGTCCCACAGAGGTCCCAGCAGGACACACATGTCCCCAGCCCTGTCTGGGCACAGCCCTTGTGTCCATGCTCACCTCCCCTTGTGTGTCACCGTGTGAGGGAGCCCTGGCAGCCTCAGCCAAAAACCAGGAGCCACAATTCACAGCAAACTGTCACCCCATTCATTATTCATCCATTCCAAGCACTGCACACACTCCTTTTTCCTGCCACTTCTCCACATTTCAATCATTTGCAGCAAAGCAAATCAATCATTTACATCACTTACTATTTGCTTCATCCTACACACAGCTAAAAAAGACAAGGGCTCTCCATGAATGAGGACAGCACGCTACTCCAGTGAGGCTGACAAGAACAGGATCTCTTTGGCTCATCTCCTGCCACTCACTGACAGCAATTTAGAAAGGTCTGTTTGACAGTAATTTCCTCTTTGCAATCTTATTCTGCTTAGACTGGAAAACCACCAGTGCAGAAACAAAACCACTCAGAAAAAGACAATCAGCCATGGCAATCAGGTGCCTCTCCATTTACCAGCAGAGATTTTGGAATCATTTTTGGGGTGAAAGCAGGGGAGGCCACAGGCTGCATGGCAAGCTGCCAAAATGGGTTATTCCTGCTGGGCATCCTCCTCCTCGTGCCAGGGATGCTGCCACCTCTAAGTGCAGAGTGTGGCCAGGGTGTCCCTCCTGTTTGGGGGCACAGCAGCACCAGGAAGCTGCTGGGATGGTTTGCAACATTTTTTTGGGGGGTATTTTCCAATTTTTGGGCTCGCTGCTCAGAGTACTGAGACATTCCCAGCTGCATCTCCCTGCTGCAGAGTCCTGAGGAGCCCTTTGCCACAGCCTTCAGGACCTAAAGAGGGCTGCAAGGAAGCCATGGAGGGACTTTTCACTGAAAAAATAGGGATAGGACAAGGGGGAACTGATATAGTTCCCACTCTATATAGGAATATATAGTGATAGGACAAGTTGGACTGAATTTTTGAATGAAGATTTGTAGACAAACATAATGATATCAGGAAATTGTGTGAATTATAATGATGTTTTGCTCAACTGTACTGAAAAATCAACATAAATCTCAGTTATTTAAATTAAACAGAACGATCTCATATGGAGGAATTTTTTTTCTGTCATATTTTGCAGTTCTGCTTAATCTGACTTATAGCATATCTTTAATTCCACATCCATTACCAAATAATGGCATCCACATCAAATAGCTTGGAGACTCACAAAATTCCAAGTTTTACAATAATTTTGCAAAAAAAAAAAAATTTAACCTTTAATCAACTAAAAATATCATTAATTTTACTTATATATTTTATAGTAAATATGTAATATATTTATTTATACCATATATATAATATATATATATAGTATATATTTTACTTATATATATATACTTTCAGCATACTGTGCTAATGGGTATTGAGCAGGCCAAATAAACGTACTCCATTCAAATAGCTTTGAGACTCACATAATTCTGAGTTTTACAATAATTTTGCAAAAAAAAATTATTTAAACTTAAATAAACTCAAAAAATATCATTAATTTTACTTATATATATTTTTATAGTATATATATTTATACTATATATATAGTACATACATATATATAGAGCATATATTTTATTTATATATATACTTTTTTATTTATATATATACTTTCAGCATACTGTGCTAATGGGTATTGAGCAGGCCAAATAAACAAACTCCATCTCACAAAAACCTCTTCATAATCAATGATCATAATATTAGTATGGCAGCAAAAACAAGCTTTCTGAGGCTTTATTATTCCTGAGATGTCGCCTCTTGCAATCTTTCCCCAGGCTCTGAGCCACCCTGCTGCTGAGCTGCCAGAGGATTTACTGTCACACGTGTCTCCCCCTTGGCACTGCCCCAAAATCCGTGTCAGTCATGATCACCCTCAGATTCCACATCAGGCAGCTTTCCTCACCTGCCTGCAAACGTTATTATTTCAGCCTGCTGCCACAAAGAGACAGATTGGAATCAATTTTAATCAATTGGAATCAATTTTAGCAAGCTATTTAAAATATGCCGTCCTCCTTTTCAAAGCTGACTCAGTGCAGGCCACACACACCCCCTGGAGATGCCTGAACACCATGGGCATAAATCCCCCTCCTCTACAGGTTGCTGGTGGGGAAAATTCAGCCCTTGAGCTGTGATGTTTCCGCCAGGAGAAGAATTCCAGCAGGGGAAGGAGAAAAGGCTGAAATGAGCAGAAAATCTAAAATCAAGGATTTGATGGAGCTCAGCTGCTCCCAGATGTGCTGCCCAAGGGCTGCAGGCACTGTCTGGATGGAGCAGGAGCAGGAGCATGACTGGAGAAGCCAGGTGAGGCTGAGGTGAGCAGGAAATCCCTTCTGAGAATGCAAGAAATCATTTTCATCACATCTCTGGCAGTGCCTGCCCGCCTCACTCTGAATTCCTTCCACACACTGATGCACACGTGCTCCCCACTGGAGGGGGAGAGACCTCCAGCAACACCAGGACCTTCTATGACATCCCTGGGGATGAAATCCTCTGCCCACCCTCCCCACGAACAGCTCTATCAGACACCTCTCTATCTATAGCTGCAGAGGTTGGCACATTAATCCTGGCCCTTTTCAAAAATCCACCCACTGTGTCTTCCCCTCAGAGACTTGTGTGTGGCTGCGGATCTTGTGTGTGCTGCAAATCCTGAGTGTGGCTGCAATTCCTGAATGTGGCTGCAAATCCTGAGTGTGACTGCAGTTCCTGAATGTGGCTGCAAATCCTGAGTGTGACTGCAATTCCTGAATGTGGCTGCAAATCCTGAGTGTGACTGCAGTTCCTGAATGTGGCTGCAAATCCTGAGTGTGACTGCAGTTCCTGAATGTGGCTGCAAATCCTGAGTGTGACTGCAGTTCCTGAATGTGGCTGCAAATCCTGAGTGTGACTGCAGTTCCTGAATGTGGCTGCAAATCCTGAGTGTGACTGCAATTCCTGAATGTGGCTGCAAATCCTGAGTGTGACTGCAGTTCCTGAATGTGGCTGCAAATCCTGAGTGTGACTGCAGTTCCTGAATGTGGCTGCAAATCCTGAGTGTGGCTGCAAATCCTGAGTGTGGCTGCAAATCCTGAGTGTGGCTGCAGATCTTGTGTGTGCTGCAAATCCTGAATGTGGCTGCAATTCCTGAGTGTGCTGCAAATCATGAGTGTGGCTGCAATTCCTGAATGTGGCTGCAATTCCTGAGTGTGGCTGCAATTCCTGAGTGTGCTGCAAATCATGAGTGTGGCTGCAAATCCTGAGTGTGGCTGCAAATCCTGAGTGTGGCTGCAGATCTTGTGTGTTCCTGTAAATCTTGTGTATGACTGAAAATCTTGAATGTTCCTGCAGATCCTGAGTGTCCCCAGCCTGTCACTGTGGCAGTCCCCCCCTGCTCCATGGCCCAGCCAGGTCCCCTCTCCCCACAGCATCTCTCATCTCTCTGCGCTGCATCATTCTCTGCTTTCCCCTGTTCCTCTTTCCTGGCACTTGCACAGAACACCTCAGAGCTGACTTGAGCCATTTTTTGGGTTGTTCCTTGCTAGAGCTGCCAGTCATGTCACACTGACCCACATTGCACGGTTATTTCTGTCAGGCAGAGCATCCCTTGCCAGGAACAAATGCTGCTTCCCCCTGTGATCTCAAACCTGATGGGAGCCCAGGTTCTCCCTGAGGGATACCAACCTCATGAGTTACTTACACAACCTCTCCAGCATGTCAGATAGGGAAAAAAAAAACCCACAGAAGAGAAAAAAACTGAATATTTAAGTGACAAAAACCATCACCAGCTCACAGTACAGCCACTTCTGGTTCTTCCCACTGTGCCTCAGAGGGTGACCAAGCACTAGCAAGGGCAACATGGACCTGGTCCAGAGCTCAGCATGACAAATTATGCCCTTAATAAGGGGACCAGAAGACAATGGTGAACTTGTGACATGTCAGATCCTAAGCAGCTCTGACAGGACAATAGAAAAATCCATAAATAGAAAAGCAGAATTGCTGGGGTTCATCCAATGGGTGAAAAAGTGACAGAGATTTGGAGCCCAAAGAGAGAGGAAGTCTGGGTACAGGAGAAGCTTTGAAAGGAGCTGACAGAAGAAGAGAGCCCTGATAGAGCTCCAGCCTCAGCCAGGGCTGGAAAAGCCAAAACTCGTGTGGAACATCTGCCTGAAATCCTTCCTGGTCAGCAGGATGGTTGGGAATCCCATTTCAGATATGCAGTGTTATCTAAAAGTTGATTTTTGTATTGTTTTTGTAGCACAGAGAAACAGGCAAACCACTGCAAACCCTGATCCTAAAGCAAAGATTCCATCCCTCCTCATTCCCTGCTCCTGGTTTTCCCAGAGAAGCTGTGCTCAGTGCCACTTTTTACATCACTTTGCCTGCAAAGCCAAGATGATCAAGAAGAATTTGAAACCAGATCTGTTCAAGAGGAAAAAATAAAATTCATCAACTTCTATAAAAACCTAAACCAAAATAGATCCCACATAGAGGATATTTTTAAGGTTTAACTTGCAATATTCAGGCAGAGATAACAGAGTTAACCAAGGAAGGTTCCCAGGTGGAACAGAGCACCCAACATCACCAAAACCCCACCAAACTCAGGTCTTAAATTCATCCTACACATCATTTGTCCCCTGTTTGACATCCAGGAAAATCTCCAGCACACAAACCCAAGTGCATTCAAGTATTTATCCCTGGCAGCAAAGGAAAAGCTGTGAAACACCTCCAGTCTGAGGCACACCCACTGGATGGAACCAAGCACAGGCCTGGGATGAATTCACTCATTCTGAGGAGGAGAATTCATGTCAGAGAGGGGATCTAAATTTGGGGAGTTCAGTGCACACTGTGATCCATCTTGTTTTCACCTCCACAGCAAATCGGAGGCAACAGTCCTTGATCTATGGCCTGGTATTCAATTTGCTCAGTTCATTTTGGGTTCTTCAAAAGCTGTGGAATATCTTGGAGAGAAAAAACTGCACAGAAAAACATGTTCCCATCAGATCCTTGGCACAGCCAGCTCAGCTCTTCCCTTGGGAAGTGAGCTCGGAGAGGGTTAACCAGGAAAACACCCTGGTGCACATAACCCCACAACTGTCACCCTGATTTTTAAAGTTTTTCTAAGCCTTCTGATGTTTACATTCTTGTAATAAACTTCTCACACGCTTTCTGTAAATAACTTATTGCTTTGCATTCTTTTATGGAAGAGGAGAAATTTAATAGACTGTTGGTTTGCCCAGTGTCAGTGGAGAGGTGGCACTGTCACCCTTGGAAATCTATAAATTTTAGAATCAGAATTTAAAAGTTCTCTTTTTCCCATCAGAAAGCTGCTTGTCCACGTTGTGTTATTTCATGTCCTATGGCAACACACAACCAACCCCAAAAATTGTTGGGGTTTTCAGCTTTGCTTTCTCACCATTTTGCTGAGCAGCCTCTTCCTCAGGGAGGAGGGAAGGGCTGCACTTTGGGGCATCACTGAGGGTAAATCCCAGAGCTCTGCTGTGCTCACCCACAGGGAATGGGGTGAAGCTGAGCCAGGGGAGTTCAGGCTGGATTTTGGGAAATGTTCCTCCCCCAGAGGGTGCTGGGCAGGGAATGGGCACAGCCCTGAGGCTGCCAGAGCTCCAGGAGGGCTTGGACACCACTCCAGGGATGCCCTAAAGGTTGGGGTGGGATTGTTGGACTTGGGTGATCCTGAGGGTGCCTTCCAGCCCAGAACTCTGTGATATTCTCTGTGATTTTTGCACAGAATTCTCTGTGATTCTTGCACAGCAATAAAGCAGCTCCTGAGGGTCCACCTGAGCTCTGGGCCTCGAGGGCCACCCCATCTCCTCAGGAAATGCTGGCCATATTTCCCAACTAAGCAAACTTGAACCCTCACACAAGGGAAAGAAGGAGGCAGCTCCCAGCGGGCTTGGGGTGAATTCTTGGCACTGTTTGTGTTTCTCATTGCCAGCACAGCCACAGCTTATGTTTCCTTTAGTGAGTTATCTTTACAGCCAGGAAGTGGCTCTTTCCATCTGGACAGTGTCATTCTCCTGGCTGGTTCTGCCTAAATGTTAACAAAACCCTGCTGCTGCCCTTATTCCCCCTCCTCAGGGATACTTGGAATTTTTATTTTTCTTCATAACCACTGAAGAATCCATATTTCACAGAGTCCCGTGATCTTGTAAAGGGACTAACAGTGAAAGAAAATCACACTGGGCCTCAGGGTTATCTGGTTAGCCTAAAAAAAATGCAAGCATAATGCAAAACACAAAGGCAGAGGTTGCACAAGAAATTTGCAGGGCCTTAGGGGATGAAAGTCTCATTTAGCAAATAGATTTCCCAGAGAAATCCCATGAGGGAAAACAGACATAACGAGATCTAAACATATTTGCATGATGTGAAGGTCCTGTTATGAATAGGTATTTATAGTTTGCTGAAAGTGAGACGGAGAGAGGCTCGTGGGCAGAAATAAAAGCCACGGCTGAGCTGGCCTGGGAGAATAAAAACCACAAGGACAGGAGGAGAGGGAACGGCCTCAGGAGAGGGGAGCTCAGGGTGGGCACAGCAGGAATTTCCCCATGGAAAGGGGGCTCAGGGCAGGCTCAGGGTGGGCACAGCAGGAATTTCCCCATGGAAAGGGGGCTCAGGCACTGGAACTGCCCAGGGACGTTTGCACCCCCATCCCTGGAGGTGTCCCATGAACTCCTGGAGGTGGCACTGGCTGCTCTGGGCTGGGGATGGGTCTCACGGGGACTCCACAGCTCAGCCCCCTCAGAGCATTTCCACCCACAGCCCTTGGCCGCAGGTATTTCTGTCCCACCCTGGAGGAGCCTGAGCTGCTACACAAAGACACAAGAGCCAAAATCCTGAAAAAAGTCAAGAAAAGCTGCTCTGGTTCAACCCCATCAGGTGTTGGTCTTTTGCAGAGCCTGGAATGAGGAGTTTCCATCTCCCCATGCAGCCAAAGGGTTCTCATCAGCCCCCTCCTGCCCTGCTGCCCTCCCATGGGTGCCCCCAACATTCAGGGGGGACCCTCCACCCCCCAGCCAAGGGAAACAGTGACTCTGCAGAGGGAGATGGTTACAAAGCACTGGAAAAACACCTTTTTCTGCCCATGTCTTTTACAACAGAGCTGTGCAAATCAGGAGGGTTTTCCTGTCTCCTGCAACAGGCACACAACCAATTTTGAAGTGGTGAATACCCCTAATAATAATAATAACAAAAATAAAAATAAAATAACATAATAATTATTATTATTTTATTTATAATTATTTAATTATAATTTATAACTTACATTTATAATAATTATAATGGTTATAATATAATTATTATAATACTTATAATAATCATATAATGATTTATATATTATTTTTATATATATATAAATATATATAAATAATATAATTATTTATATATTATATTATATATATTTACCCGTCTGGGTAGGGGTTGAACATTACTCAGCCCAACCCCCAGTTTTATTTCAGCTGTGCCAGCCCCAAAACATTTGAGAAATGTCCACTGCAGAATTTGTGAAGTTTAGTTTTGCCATACTCCAACTACATATTTTTCCCGTGGAAAAATGATTCATCAGGGGCAAAATAATCTATTTTTAAGTCAAGTTCAGCCTCTCTGCAAAAAAATCATCAGTTCAAGGCAGGACCTGAGAGGGCAGGTGGTTGCTATGCAACTCCTGAGAGAGGACAGCAAGTGAGAAAGGTGCTTTCACAGAATTAACATCTTTATAAAGTTCAGCCAGTCCCATGAAGCACTATTTGCACTGTTCCTATTTAATAATTATAAAAATCTGGCAAATAAACCCAAATAACAAAGGGATGATGTTTGTTAGAGCAGGCAAGCCAGGATGTTGAACTAGGAAAATGCTGTCTTTATGGAGAAAATATCTATATTTTCACAAGATAAGAACTGTGCTTTTCTAAAGGAAAAAATACTGAAAGGCCAAGAGGAGTTTCTTGCCAAGCTGGAACATTCTGCAATCCCACTCCCAGCACAGGGCAGCCCTCACTGCTCACTCTCCATCAGCCAGAGACTCACAGGCAGCTGCTGCTGACAGTCAGAGGGAACTCAGCAGGGTTTGGGAGAGATAAGAGGAAAAAAAATGTAAAGAGAGAAAAAAAAATTAAAGAGGAAAAAAAATTTTAAAATTAAAGAAAAAAGAAAAAATAAGAATGAAAAAAAGAAAAAATAAGAATAAAAAAAAGAAAAAATAAGAATGAAAACAGAAAAAAAAGAACAAGAGAAGAAAGAACAAAATAAGGGGAAAAAAAGGAAAAAAAGAGGAAAAAATAAGGAAAAAAGGAAGGGAAAATGGAAGGGAAAAAATGGAAGGGAAAAAATGGAAGGGGGGAAAAAGGAAGGAAAAAAAAGGAAGGAAAAAATGGAAGGGGAAAAAGGAAGGACAAAAAAGGAAGGGGAAAAAGCAAGGGGAAAAAGGAAGGGAGGAAAAAAAGGAAGGGAGGAAAAAAAGGAAGGGAGGAAAAAAAGGAAGGGAGGAAAAAAAGGAAGGGAGGAAAAAAAGGAAGGAAGAAAAAAAAGGAAGGAAAAAATGGAAGGGGAAAAAGGAAGGACAGAAAAGGAAGGGGAAAAAGGAAGGGAGGAAAAAAAGGAAGGGAGGAAAAAAAGGAAGGGAGGAAAAAAAGAGAAAAAATAAGGGAAAAAATAAGGGAAAAAATAAGGGAAAAAATAAGGGAAAAAATAAGGGAAAAAATAAGGGAAAAAATAAAGGAAAAAATAAGGGAAAAAATAAGGGAAAAAATAAAGGAAAAAATAAAGGAAAAAAAAAAGGAAAAAAAAGGAAAAAATAAAGGAAAAAAATAAAGGAAAAAATAAAGGAAAAAACAAGGAAAACTAAGGAAAAATTTAAGGAAGAAAATAAGGAAGAAAATAAGGAAGAAAATAAGGAAGAAAATAAGGAAGAAAATAAGGAAGAAAATAAGGAAGAAAATAAGGAAGAAAATAAGGAAGAAAATAAGGAAGAAAATAAGGAAGAAAATAAGGAAGAAAATCAGGAAGAAAATCAGGAAGAAAGAAATAAGGAAACAAATGAGGAAGGAAAAAATAAGAAAGAAAAAATAAAATAAGAAAGAAAAAAAAAAAAAAAAAAGAAAAGCATGCTAGTGAGATGAAGCTAAACTCTCCAAATCCTTGAGCACCACTGACTGCCCCATGAATATTCCCCAGGTTTGCTCCAGCTCAGGGCACAGCTCTGCAGCCCCTGCTCTGCATTCAGGCTGCCCTGCAGCACAAGGTGTTTCCAAGCACATCACTGGCAGTTCAGGGTCAAAACCACATTTACTCATTGCTGGGCATTTCTGTGGGATCTCTAAACGAGTCCAAGCTCTTGAATCACTTTTCTTCCTCCCTGCCATCAATCAGAGCTATCTCTTCTGTCCTCTCAGCACTCAGGCAGCTGGAGGCACTCACCAGAAGGAATTCAGCCTCATTTGGGGACTGGCTGACCCATATTTTTCACATCCTGAAGCAACATAACCCATCCCCTCAAGAAAAACCATCAGAAAAAAGAGAAAATAATTCCAGCTACGGCTTTTGAGCTCTTCAAAAGGATCCCCACATGGATCCTAGTGCCAGTCTGCATAGATCTGTGCTGGGCAGTGAGAAGGGGTTCATGGGATGAAAAATGGGACAAAATAGGCAAAAAGTTTTGGTGTGATAGATTTGTGATGGGCAGTGAGAAAGGGGCTTCGAGGGATGAAAAATGGCTCAAAATAAGCAGAAAGTTTTGGTGTGATAGATTTGTGATGGGCAGTGAGAAAGGGTTCATGGGATGAAAACTGGCTCAAAACAGGCAGAAAGTTTTGGTGTGATCACTTCATGAGTGATGTTTCTGCAGGCAGTGGGAGGTGCTGAGCTGATGCAGAAGTGTTTAACCCATAGCTCCAGCTGGGAAGGAGAGCTTGGCTGGTTTCTAATCATCCTCCAGGACAGCCCAAGCTCTTTAATCCTTCCCATCCCCATCCATCCACCCTGATGGGGCAGCTCAAAAGCCCCATCCAAGCCTGGAGCTGAACAATCCCAGCCCTTTGCCAGCTTCCTCCTCCAACACAAAGGGAGGCAAAGGCTGGCAGGAGCCAGGCTGGCACACAAAGCCCCTCTGGGCACAATTGTGTCCCTTATCAGGGTTTTCCCCCAGAGCTCCAGTAAGGAGATGCCAGAAATAGCAGCTGTGCTTTAAATCTGGGCAAATGTTTGAAATCACCACATCCTGGAGATGCACATCACAGTGACAGCAAGCCTCAAACCCAAGAGACAATCTGAGGACTCAGATTCCCAGGGAGTTTGGGCACCTCCCAGCCCAGTCCAGAGGGGATTGCTGGGTTTTGGTCCCCAACAACGAGGCCAAGTTGTTATTTGATGATGGTGAGTGTAACCTTTTGTGCCAGACACTGGAGACACACCCTCTGCTCCAGAGCCTGCCATAAACAAGCATTTGGAACTGAAATGCATTTTTCCAAGACAGGGAGGAGGCGAGGAAAAGAATAGGGCAAAGAATTAGTTGGGAATGGGAACGCAGAGACGTGGTTCCTTTCCTTTGTCCAGTGTTTGCCCTCAGTTCCCAGCAGAATGAGCCCCCAATTCCCAGCTCAGGACACAAAGCTGTGGCTCCTTTCTGCTGTCCCTGGAAGCATTAACAATGCTAACAGGGAATATTCTCCATGCAGAATACAAAAGCAGCCAAGCCACAGATCTGAGCATCAGCGTCCACACTTGGCAGCAGCAGAGGAAACCACCACATGCAATTATGGCAGGTAATCTTATTTTCAAGTTGGAAATAATTTGTCCTGGGATGGAAGATGGGCACCACAACCACTTACCCAGCAAACCACAAACAGCAAGGGATGGCTGCAGGCAGGGAAGGGAGGGTATAATAATCTTATTTCTGTGCAGCAAACCATACCACTCACTAATATTCCCACATATTTCAGGATGTCAATGCAAGGGAGCTGCACTTTTCTTTTTTTTTTCCCCTTGTCAGAGGAGAAAACAGAGAGGAAAGCAAGACAACTGAATCCAGCCTGGAACAGAGCTCTGATAGCTGCTCCCAGATGGGTTCCCAAACCTCCCAACAGGATGCTGTTGTGCATTATCAGCAAGGCACAACTTTCCATGTACATTAATGAGAAACACTGCTGTGCTACCAATTTGTCTGGCTTGGTCTTGGCAGAATTTCTAGGCTGGAAATCCCATAGTTCACATAACTGGTCTGTTCACCCCGCTGCTTAATCTGTCTTCACTTGGGGAGATGAACTCCACATATAAACATGCAATGCTGGATATAAACAGGCCCCAGGCCCAGGGATGACAAGAATTAAGCATTGCTCTGCCCATGTGTGTGTGTGTGGGGCTGGGAAGGAGGCTCTTGTTTCCTGGTTAGTATAAAATTCTCCATTGTAAATGCAAAGTTCTCCAAAGCTCAGGCTGGGCTGCGGCCTCAGAGATGAGCCCTGACCAGAGAGGAGCTGACAGGATCCTGTTGAGGTTGGCACATTTCACTCTCTCTGAACCAAAATTCGGGGGAAAACACCTAAACCCAAGTGATTTGTGGTACATGGGCCTCAGGAGGCTGTTCTGGCTGCTGGGGTGAGCACCGTGTGAGAGGGAGACACATCCTCCTCCTGGGTCCCAAATCTCTTTGGTGCTCTCAGAACAGCCCTCAGAAAACACTTCCCCCACAGCATTTCCCCACACATGGGGCCCAGGCTGTTTCCTATAATGAAATTACAACAGGGAGGATCATGTTTTCCTGCTTATTCCTAACAGAATTTGTGAACTTAATGAAAAAAATCTCAGATTCCCCAAGATTGTTCTCATGCTGTTTTCGGTTGGTGGTTTAATCCTTCTCTGGATGGCTTCTGCCAAAAAAGGTCAGAAATTATCAATGGAGAGGGAAACAAAACCAAACAAAACAACAACAGAAAGCCTGTTAAACCCTTCAGGGTGGGGAGGGAATTCCCAGAGGCATGGCTGAGCAAAATCCCCTGGCCTGGCAGGAAGTGCAGGGACTGAGGGATGCTGTGTGGGCCAGCAGCAGCTCTGGGCTGTGCAGAGCAGGGACAGAGCACACCCTGTGCCTCTGCAGGCACAACTCCTGCGACAATTTCAAGCCCAGGAATTATGACATTTTGCAGGATAATGTGGCTCAAGACCCCCATGTCCAAAGCTCCTGCCACATCCCCTCCAGTTCACTTTAACTCAGAGGTGCCTTTGAGGCTCAGCCACATCTCACTCACTTTTTTTCCTGAATAAACACTGGGATGGGAAATGAAAGGAAGGGGAAACTACAAAAGTGACTATTTTAAACCCCTCATGTTTTGAAGGAGAGGTTATCACAGGCAGCATCCACTCCACCAGCACAACTCCTGTGAGAAAAGGAGTGGGCAGAAAACTCTGATCTCCAGCTGATTGCTATTCTGGGCAACACAGAACGCACAAAGAAAAGAGGAAAAAACTTCAAAATGTGCCTGGGTGGGCAAGCCAAGGTTTTAAATTCCCAGCCCAGCCCATGTCACTGCATGTTGCATTTCACTGCTCTGAGTCTCTGCTGGCTGTGCCCAGATAACAAAATCCCCCCAGAGAGATGAATGGGGCTCAGATCTTGTGTTTATCCTGCAGCCCAGCTCATCCCTGAGTGCACAGCACGTTCTGTGCCTCCTTCCCCAGCCTCCAACAAAACAGGAGGATAAAGAGAAGCCAGGGAGATGACAGAGTGAATAAATTAGGCACACGTGGCCTCCTGTATTCATCTCCCTGTCTCTTCCTGCAGGAACAGGAGCTGTGCTGGTACCTAAGCCCAGCCCCACTACAGGGAGGAGGATGCTTGCAGCAGGTGCCTGCAGTGGGAGGAAAGCAAAGAGAGGAAAGCCAGACAGCTGCTCCACCTCCCAGGGTGTCACTGCAGCCTCGGCAGAGCCACTTCTGTGAGCACACAGCCACAAATCTGAGTGCCAGCTCTGTCTCTGAGCCCTCCAAGTGGCAGGAGCTGAGCCCCCTGTCCCCCATGGAAAGCACTGCGAGCCACAGGAAAGCTGCAAGAATGAGCTCTGGAGAAGGTCCCTGTGGGCAGGTGCTCCTGGAACAAGGACTTTCACAGAGGTGGGATGGGGCTCAGCTGGGCTGGAAGCAGCCAAGGTGAAGGAGGTTTGTGGAGGAGGTCACTGGCAGCCAGAAGGAAATGCCCACAAATTACAGTTGGGGATTCAGAATGATAAATCATAAAAATCACAGGATCCCAGGGTCACTGAAGTGGGATAAGCCCTCACAGATCATTGAGTCCACCCTGTGCCTCATCCCCACCTTGTCCCCAGCCCAGAGCACCGAGTGCCACCTCCAGGGATGGGCACTCCAAACCTCCCTGGGCAGTTCCAGTGCCTGAGCCCCCTTTCCATGGGGAAATTCCTGCTGTGCCCACCCTGAGCCTGCCCTGAGCCCCCTTTCCATGGGGAAATTCCTGCTGTGCCCACCCTGAGCTGCCCTGGCCCAGCCTGAGGCCGTTCCCTCTCATCCTGGATGCCCACCTGGCTGTCCCCTCCTGTCAGGAGCTGTGCAGAGCCACAAGGGCCCCCCTGAGCCTCCTTTTCTCCAGGCTGAGCCCCTTCCCAGCTCCCTCAGGAATTCTCCAGCCCCTTCCCAGCTCTGTTCCTTTCCCTGGACACGCTCCCTCCCCTCAATGAGAGGCTGCAAGGAGATGGACACAAGGATTTCACAAGCTGAAGGACACTTCTGCTGGTGATTCAGGAGCTGATGGGAGCTCTCAGCTAAGGAATGCAGCATTTTTCCCCCAGAATTTGAGCATTCTTAACAGAATTTACTGTCCCCAATTCAAAAGGCATTTGTTCAATGCTCTTCTACAGATAGGAGGCTACAGAAGAGCTCCAGAAAGGGCTTGGGTTTTCTTGATCTATGAACAGTCAGGGAAGAAAGTTTGCTCCACAAATCACATTTTAATGGCCTGGAAAGCAGAGAATTTCAGAGACCACACATCCACCTCCTTTTACACAGCACATGACAAGGCACTGGACCAAATGCTTGTTTATCTCTTGTACAATTACTGTGTCTCAACACAAAACTCAGAATAAACCATGAAGATTCAGAGCCCCAAACCAATAAACCACAGCTCTGCCATGTTCTCTCCAGGTTTTTTACCAGATCCATCACCTGGAAGCCAATAAGGTTCTGATAATTACTGATACAAATCACAATAAATTAATGACCAAGAGGCTCCAAAAGCCTTCACCAAAACACAAATGTAATGAAGGGAACCTGGAGATGACAGAGCAAAGAAAAAGGCCAGGAGTGGCCTCTTCTGTTCATCTGACCACTCTCTTGGTCCTAATAAAACAGGAATTTACTGGCACATTGCAGACACAAGCTGGGCTTGGTTTGTTTAAACTCTGCTCACAAAAACAAGGCCTAAACATCAGCAATTTTCTTGCCAGAGCGTGCTGGAGAAGTTGAAGATCAAGTAGCTGGGCCCAGAGGCCACAGCCTGACAACATGCACCTCATTTCCTAGGAAGCACACACAGCTCAAGGAGCTGCCTTTAGGTCAGGAAGCATCTGCTTAAGTCAGGCCTTTCCACAGCCTGGCCAGAGCCCCGAGCAGGGGAGGCAGCTCAGGCTTCCTGCAGAAGCCAAAAATCAAATTCTCCACCCTCAGCAGCCCAGCCACTGGGGGAAAGGGGAGTTTCTGCCCTGAGGAGTAATTGTACTTCCAAAGGAAGATCTAGAAATGAAGCAACCCCAAGCAGAGTCACGTTGCTGAGCTCAGCCACTCGAGGTGCACGAGCCTAGCAGGAGGATTTAATTCACATCCATTACTCAGCTCTGGGTGCAGCCTGTCCTATCTGGAAGGTAAACAGTGACTTGTGCAGTCTGTCTGGCTCCTTGCAGCTCTTTACCCCTCTGTTTTACCAGAGGAGAAGGCATCAGCTGCTTTAGCAGCACGCAGGCCCACTGCAAATGGAAGAAGCTGTAGAAGTGGCAGAAACTACACAGTTTTTTCCTCTCCAGACTCAAAAAAACATCCCTAAAATATGTCCAGAACACCACGGCCTTACAGTTACCCTAAGAAAAGATGCCAGGGGCTGGAAGTGCTGCTCTGTACTTGTTATCTGACTGTTCTGTACCTTCCAGCAGGGATTGCACATAACACCAGAACAACAGATAACTGTGCCTGCCACCTGGATGTGCTCATTACAGAACTTTGGGGCAGATTTGGCATTCCTACCTTGCAAGGTGCTGCATTTCCCCCTCTGTGCTTCATTCCTCAGTGACATCGTGCAGTCCATGCCCAGAACCTTCCTCAGCTGTGAGCACAGGAGCCAAGAAATCCCCCAGCACACCCAAATCCACTCCCCAAGGAGAAACTGGGGCTCAGGGAGCAGCTCCTGGCTCTGGGCTCAGCTCTGGGATGCTGAAGCACTGTCCCAGGGGCTGAGCAGGGAGTGCTGCTGCCTTCCCAGCTCGATGCCAGGCTGGGGAACCCAACCCCAGGAGCAGGAATGGCATCAAATCCCTGAGAGAGCTGCAGGGCCTGGCTGCCAGCTGGGCACAGGGATGGATTTCAGCTCTGCCAGGTGGCTGAGGGTGCAGAACCCGAGGTGAGCAGCTCTCTGCATCATCAATTATGCACACAGGTGCAGGGTTGGTGTAGCCTGACCCACCCATGGGGTTATTCCTTCTCCGTCTCATTAACTGCACTGAAGGTCTGCTGCTGATGGATAATTCACATCCCTTGAGGCCCCTCCTCTGAGCAACTTTTCATCTGTTTATCTGAAAACATTTGGTGAGTACAGTGAGGTCTAGAGAAGCAGAATTTCCATTTCACAAGCAGGGAAATGGAGGCACCTTTTTTCTACAAGCAACTCTCACCAAATCCCAAAATCCCAGAAAACCAGGATCTAGGGAATCACCATCAGCCCCACAACCCTGCTCAGGGGATGCCACATCAGCAGGCAGGAGCAGAGGAGCCACCTGTGCAGTTCTGGGATAAATCTGCTTTAAGCCACACCACAGGAGAGGATTCATCCCCATATTCTGACAGCTTGTAGGGAATAGGAGATGCAGATGTTTTTCAAAGTGAGAGAAGGTGTGACACAGCAACCTTGGAAAGGAAGGGTTCCTCAGTACAGTAGTTTTCCTCCCAAGG
Organism: Ammospiza caudacuta; assembly: GCF_027887145.1. Classification (NCBI taxonomy): domain Eukaryota; kingdom Metazoa; phylum Chordata; class Aves; order Passeriformes; family Passerellidae; genus Ammospiza; species Ammospiza caudacuta. The sequence goes on along the minus strand of NC_080608.1, from coordinate 16,576,153 downwards.
CTGTTTTTCCTCCCAAAATTTCATACTGGACCCCAAAATTTCATACTGAATCCACCCTTTTGTTGATGGCAATGGCCAGGAGCCAGTGAGGAGCTTTTGGTGGCTTTGGGGACCAGGGAGAGCAGAGACATCTCAGTTACCCCAAGGAGCTTGGGCTGGAGTGACTCAAGTCTCACTGGAGCTGTCTGAGAAAAAGAAGCTCTAATTCCATTTCCCAGTACAAACACAGATCCACCACAGAGGAGAGGCTGGCAATACCCACCAGAGCATTTCAACGAGAATTCTCTGCAGCTTTTCCATCAGGCCATTGAGAAACTTCTTATTCCTAACACTGAACAAATAGTTACTATTTCCTCAATGACTGTGCTATGAGTAACCATATTTTTACTTTTCAAACACAAACCAACTTTCCAGCTGTACTTAAAAACATTCCTCAAGAACCAGACTTCAGACAGCCTCAGGGGGACTGGATCCAATCCCAGATCCAATCCAAACTCCCTCTGACCTGACACAGTTCACCTCACTTGCTGCTGCTCACAGCAAGGCTTTACAGGTCTCAGCAGTGCTGTGAAGGTAAATTACCCAAGGATTGTGTGCTTGGAAAGATATCTAAACATCAATTGTTAAGCTCAAGATTATTTTGACACCAGCTTTTAAGAACAGTTTTAGATGTCTGTGAAAAAAACTCTGAGAAAATGTTGGGGGGGTGTTAAGAAAAATCTTAATTAAGACACTTAAAAGGATAACTCATTTTTTTCCTCTAATTAACACGGACATATGTACCAGGCAGAGGAGCAGCAAGGCAAAGAAACTAAAAAGGGAGAGCAACAAGCACATGAAAAAAAATCCCAAAGTGGGAAAAAAAAAAGGGAAAACAACCCAAAAACCAAAACCACCTTATCCAGAGGTGGCTGCAATGTTCCAGAAAAATTGGGAGTGTCTGCCTCATATCCTTGTCTGGGAGCAAGTCCTGCTGCTGCTGCTTTGCTCAGAGATTGGTATTGATTTCAGCAGCTCAGCAAAGCGCTGTGGACAGTGGCAGCTCCTTGCTGCTCAAGTCCTGCACATTGATAAATGACTACCCTGCAGAAATCAGCCCCACGTGGGCAAAAAACTGCTTGTCCCCCAAAATGAGCATCATAATTAATGACTGGGCTAATTAGGCTGCAACCTCAGAGGTTTTGCTCCTCAAAGTAGCTCTTCAGGATGGAAGAAGCAGCTCTGCTGTTCTGGATGCAAGGGGCACCCCATAAAACCTCTGTTAGAAACCCCAACACCCGCTCCCCACTGTGCTCCAGCCCTTATTCCCATAACAGGAATTACAGAGATGTAATTGTGGTAAATCCACCAAATTAAGGAAAAAGGAAATCTGTGTGTTTTTCTTCTCCAATCCCACCATTTTGCACCCTTGCAAAGCCTCCTTCCCTCTCCCTCCACCTGCCCAACAAACCACCAATGTGGCTTTTCACCCTCTCTTAATTCTCGGATTTCCTTAGTCCCACCCTGTCACTGTCATATTTTCTGAACAATCCTTTTGCCTAGGATTTTTCTCCTGGGAAGCTGAGAAGCCCCAGAGAAAAAGGAAAACAATAATTCTCTGATCTGCTTCTCCTGTGTTTTGCTGCTTTGGAATGTGTTTGGACATTGTTTACCCACAGGTGATTGTTTCATTGGTTTAATGTGAATTGTTTTGAGACTTCTTGGCCAATCAGGGTCAAGATGAAAGAGTCACAAGATTTCATTATTATAATTTTAGCCTTCTGTCTGTATCTTTTCTGTATTCTTTAATATAATATAGAATCATACAATAATAAATTAGCCTTCTGAGAACATGGAGCCAGATTCACCATTCCTTCCTGCCACAGGACACCCCACAAATACAATTCCACCCTGTCACTCCTGTGCTGCTTTCCCCCATGGGACTGAGGCAGCAATCCTGGCCAGAATTTCACAGCAATCTGTAATTAATTGCAAGCACTGTGGCAGAGGCTGCATCTGGGCTGTTCACACAGACACACACTCTGCAAATCAGGGTTCCAAACCACTGCTCCTGTCAGTGCTGCCTGCTCCTCAGCACGCTGAGGCTGGGAGCAGAGCATGGGTTTTGAATTAGCCTCTGAAGCAGAGTGTGGCTCTGAACAGTGTGGACAGCTTTATCTAGAAGGGCTTTTCACTTTCCAAGTGTGAACCACTGCTGCTGGAGCAGAATGAAACCCATTAGAGCTGGCTCAGAGGCAGGGCCCTCTCCAAAAACCAACCACCCACAGGTAAAGACATGATCCCTGTAAATTCAGCACATGCAGGTGAAGTTGGAGCCCTGGATGCTGAGAATTTTAAACTTTCTGTGCTGAAACACACGGACCTGCAAGAGAGCACTGCATTTGACCTGAGGCTGTGGAGAAGGCTTCTAAAATTGATTAATAGCATTGGGATTATGGGTGTGTGGTTGGTTAGAAGTGTGTGATATCACAGGGTGCAAAACTTAGAGTTTGGGGTTTTAGAATATAGAAATAAATATGAAGCAAGATGGAGGTTTTAGGGCAGAGGTAGGTTGTTCTTCTTTCCTTTCTTCCTTCTTTTCCATGGGTTTAGGTGGTATTTTATAATTGGACAGAAAAATCCACACTGTGGGCTTCGAGTGATCGATTATTGGGTTAAAAAGGAAAATAATTTAGGTGTCACTTCTTAATTGGACTGTTTAGCCCTTAAACACCTTGTCACAAGAGACAGTTGGCCATTTTGTGCCTAGTTAATGAAAAGCTGCAGAGCTCCCTGCTGTGAGGCTGTAACATTGATAATAAATAATAAACACCTGAGTCTGAATGTGAACCATCATCTCGAGTGCCTTCAATCCCAACCCTGACAGAGTTAGGAAAAGGAAGTACAGAACACACAAGCAGGGAGTGTTCTGATTCTCCCTCTACTACACAGCACAAAACTTAATTAAAATTATAGCACTCCCCCCCCCCCCCCCAAAAAAAAAAACAAAAAACAAAATCATTCAGATAATTTAGCTATTTTAACCCCATTTGTTTTCAAGATTTAGATACTCTGGAGAGAAGTATTCTGGTGCCTATTAACACTGCACCAGCAGGTAAAGAAATAAATAAAAGCCATGTCATAAAATGACTTCTAAGAGCTCCAAAGCTGGTGAATGATCCAAGGGAAGACATTCCTTTGAAAAATTCTCCTCTGGCCTCACAGTCTTGGATTAAAACCTCGTCCAAATAATATCACTATCAGGACAGAAGGACACTTTTATCTGTAGCCAACCTCCATATCAATAGATGCACTGCTCAGGGAGTTATGCCAAGGCTAGTTAGTAACTTATTTATGTTTTTCATCTCACACAGCTTCCAAGTGCTCCGCAAAAGCCTTTAAGAGCTACCAGCATTAGCATTCTGGGCAAGAAATGCAGTTGCAAGGGACACACATTGCCCAAATTCCCATCCTAAGGAACGAGCAGATCCAGATAGCAAACTGAAAAATGGCCAAGTAAAATAAAAGTATTCATTTCTCTTATGTGGGCTAGACAACCTTACCATGAAACCCTTGAGATTAATTAGCTGCAGTTGCTAATAATTTATAACCACTCAGAGAAAGTTATGAGACCTCACATGCCTAACACATGCATGCAAAAAACAAGAAAAAAAATTAGGAAAATGCCCAACTCCTGTAGGTTTAGAATTAATTTTGAGAAGCATGACTGCCCAAAGGTGCTGCTGGCTGATGACCCAGCTGGACAAAACACACTGTCATGGAGATCCAGATGAAAAATCACATTTCTTCAGCAATTATTTACAGAGTTATAAACTGGAATGGGCTGGAAAGGATCTTAAAGGTCACTTAGTGTCAAACCCCTGCTGTGGGCAGGGACACCTTCCACTGTCTCAGGGGCCAGGGCCTCCCCAGCCACACAAGGAATGATTTCTTCCATATATCCAAGCTAAATTTCCCTTCTTTCAGTTTGAACCCATTCCTCCTTAGTTTTAAACAGAATGAGTATTTAGTTGAGGGGGAAACTGCATTGTCTTGGTGAGGTCCCTTCCTTTTCAGTGCATATTTCATGGAGGAAATTTTCTTTTCTAAATGCTAAGGAAGAATTATCTCAGGAATTAAGGGGTCTGGATGTCACGTACAGGTAAGAGGCAGAGCTGTCACTTGGACATCCATGGATCAGCAGCTCCAAACAAATCATGGATATGATGATGGATTAGGTCTCAGGAGAGGTGGTACTGAGGTAGGAAAAACAGCTGGGTGCTCCAGCTCCCTTTTTAATTGATGACAAAACCCTACCAGCCCTGCTGGGAGCTGATCCTGAATTAAACAGCACAGGGGACGCCAGCCCTCCTGCACCACTGCCCAGCCTGCAGGAAAAACACCTCTGGAAAAACTCCTGCTGCACTGGAGCCTCTTTTGTTTGAAGATCTGAGGGTGCCACGTGTCCAGACATTCCGAAGAAATACAAAACTGAGCCATTCTTAGGGGAAGAGGAGGGAGGAGAGGCATTAGCCCACATTGCACAGAGAGAGAACAATGTCACAAGAATTTAAGGGCATCACTCAAGACTCAGAGCTGGAAATTTGCACCTTTGTCAATGGATCAAAACTCATTGCAAAGAGCATCCTCAGGAATAACCCAGCTCCTCCTCTTCCTCTGTCTCAGAAAGAGCTGAGCATTTGGAATATCATTCCTTACACACTGGAGCAGGGTTTATTAACAGATGAGATCTTTCTAAACCAACCCCACCCCTCCTCACCCCCTGAAAAAAAAAAAAAAAAAAAACCAAAAAAAAAAGGAGATGGGGGAAGAAAAGGAGACAAAGGCAAAAGGAATGGAGATGGAGGAGGGCTGAAAGGAAACATCCATTTCACAGAGCTCACATCAGCAGAAAGCAGAGCTGCAGGGAGGACAAAAAGCAGATCTGAAAAGCCATCAGAGCCTTTTCATGGCAGTGACCGTCTGTCCCTGGGTCTCTTCCTCAGCCTCTGCCTTTCCCTGAGGAAAGCAGGAACTCATCCCAGCCTGCAGAGCAATTGCAAGGGGCTCTGGGGTTATTTTTATGATAGAGCCATTATGGCCCTTGTGACTCACTGGCCTGTAATGATGGAAGGATGTTTGATCTGCACAGACACAGCCAGCCAAATATTAAAAAAAAAAAAAAAAAATAGGATCCTGAGGGGGAAAAAACTATTTCCCAGCAAATGAGAAGAGGAGAAGAAGATGGTTCATTGGAGCGGGGTCTCATGCTGACACACAAGCACAGTGTCTGTTCTACCTGGTCTTTTAACCTCCCATTTTTTAACAGCTCCTCATCCTTGGCTTCCAGGGCCCATTACAGAGCCCAGGGTAGTGACTGCACAGCAGAGGACACACAGGGACTGGGATAAATTGGGAAAGCCTAAATAGAAAATAAACCAAATTAAGAGCAATCTCTGAAACACTTCCTGCCCTCCCAGCTCCCTGTCCCCAAGGGGTTTTTATGAACCATGTTTGTCCTCATTCTCCTTCCCAGCTCTTTTCCTTGGATGGTCTTAGGCTGGATTTGCTGGGCAGAAATGGCAGTGGCAGACAGCTGGCAGGAAGGAGAGCCAGAGCAAGCCCCAAGGATGCTGCTGGGTGTGCAAATGCCAAAGGAGGATCAAAGTATGGCTTCTGTCATAACCTCCAAGTGAAATTCCTGAATTAGAAGCAGCCGTGGCCCCAAAGGCACTTCAGCCACAGCATGACTTGAAGGTTGATTTTCTACCACAGGCACAAAGGAGCCACTGCAGTGTCTCAGAGACCACAGCAGAAGCCCCAGAGCTGAGTCCAACTCATGAGTTTTCACTTTTTTCACCCTTCTTCCCTTACATAAAGGAGCCAAGCAGAGCTGCTCTGGTTTCTGCTCCATATAAATCATATGGCCAGGGAGTGGGGATCACTGTGACAATGAATTAACATTTCTGGGTTGCTATTTCTGTCCCTTTGTTTGCCCAGCCAGCCCTCTGTAGTTCCCAGATCACAATGTCTGTGTTACATGAAACCATGCTTGTACTTCTGGACATGTCCTTTTTTTTTTGAACAGCTCCTACTGAATTCCCCCAAGTCAGCATTTTCCTTCCTCTTGCTCTCAGTAGATCAAACAATATCAAATGGAGCCCAGGAGCTGCGCAGATGCATTTCCCTCGTGTTTTTAATAAGGCTGCAGGAGGTGCTCTGCTCCCTGACATAGTTTTAGGGAGGTGAATTGGAGGAGACAGGAAGGACCTGACAAATGAGAGGCACTGGAGCAGAGGTGGGCACAGGAGGAGCTGATGGATGAAGCAGCAGGAGCTGAAAGCACTAGGAAGAGGTGACAGTGACAGGAGGGACAGGTGGGACTCAGACTTCATCTGGGCAAAGTCCTGCCTTTGTTCATCACAATCTCCCCAGAGAGAGAACCAGGCTAAGATAACATCACCAGGCTGAGAACCATGGAGTGATTTGGGTTGGAAGTGACCTTAAAGCTCATCCAGTGCCACCCTGCCATGGGCAGGGACATTTTCCACTGTCCCTGGCTGCTCCAGCCTGGCCTTGGGCACTGCCAGGGATCCAGGGCCTCCCACCCTCACAGGGAAGGATTTTTCCCCAAAATCCCATCTAAAGCCACTTTCTGTCAGTTTAAAGCCATTCCCCCTTGTCCTGTCACTATGCTTATAAAAATAACACAGAATACAGAGTATACAGCAATAAAGAGCAGAAGCAGCTCAAGGTTTTAAAGATAAATAATCTGTTCCAGGTGGCTTTGGAAAGGGGCACGGGGATGCTGGGAGCATTCAGGCAGTGCTGGCACAGCCCTGGGGACAGGCACATGGACCCTGGAGCCCACAGGGTCAAGAGAGGAGCTCTGAGCCTGGCTGGAGCATTTCCCCTGTTCACCCCCACCCTCTCAAAGCCATGGAACAAATGAACATAGCAGAGATCCCAGACAGACCTGCAGACTGTTTGGGATGGCCTCTGGCTGCAGCAGGAGGCTCTCCCCGTGCTGACACTGCAGAGGTGCCAGGCAGAGAGCCAAAAGGATACTTAGGGTGCAGCAAAACTCAGGGAAACAGATTTTACAGAGACAGACACTAATTCACTCAGTCAGAAACAAATCTCCAATTTCCTGGTCTCTCCCCACAGCTGGAATTTTCAAGAGGAAGGGGGATCATAAAGCCCTGAAGGAGCAGAAATCTCCTCTCTCCATGCCAGCTCACATCCTCCCCATAGGATCATAAATACCAAATCCCCCAAACAGGAAAGCAGTAGGTCAGGAGAGCTAATTAACAGTGTGCTGCACAAAGAGGGACTCCCTCAAGCCCACTTCTCTCATTAGCATCCCTCCCCTTTTAACGAGCAGGGCAGGCAGAGCACAGGGACAGGGTGGCTGCCACCACCTGCTGGGACACAGCAGCCCAGCCCAGCTGTCCCACAACAACAGGGACTGTCTACAAAAAGGCCTGACAAGGTTTGAGACAACTGCTACCAATAACCTTTGCAGCTGACAGACGTCCTGGGTTTGTTTTCATTCCTTTAATTGATATCTTATTAAATTCCCTATAAATAGAGCGAGCAAAGAGCAGCGTGCAGGCAGTTGGGAGAGCAGGGCTGGCAGCAGGATGCCCAAAGGGAGGAAAGGCAGGAATTCAGGAGGGAAATGAGTCATCTCCAGCTTTCCACTGACACCAGCCTGGCGTGGGGACAGTGGTGCTGGGATACCTTGTCTGGGGGATGTGGCACCAGTGCCACCAGCTCAGCCCTGGGCCTGAATGGGCTGGGGATGCCTTGGGAGGCTGAGCTAGAGCAGGGACCAGACAGAGCTAAAGAATAGAGCAGGGATTTATTTAAAGGCCTCCATGGATGCACCTTGGGCAGCACAAGAGCCCAGCCAGGGCTGCACCCAAGATGAACCAAAATGGCCCCAAAATGCACGAGCGGGCACGGGCTCTGTCCCTGGGATCAGCTCTGCTCCATTTGCACCTTGCAGTTCATTGTCCCATTGCAGCTTTAGCCCATCCAGTCCCACCCTGCTTGTTTTTCTCTCTCCAGCCCACGGGGTTTGTGCTCCTGGGCTGAGATTTGGATCATTTGTCCTTGGTGCCCAGCTGGAGCAGGAATTGTTTTGTGTCCCTGCTCCGTGCACAGAGCTCACCATCCCCTAATATGAAGCTCAGAGCCACACACTAAAGCAGCAGCACAGAATCTGAAAAATAGAAAAGCTAAACCCTGAGGCATCCCTGGGATGCCATAAAAGCCTTCAGAGAGCACAGAGCAGTCCCACAGCTCTGTCTGAGGGAGGCTTTGGCCTCTGCTGCTCAGCACACGTCACTGGCGCTGGCAGAACTCCAGCTGACCTCGAGGGATGAGAGACACAAAACATCTGCACCCAGCACAGCACCCTCCTGCAGCCTTTGCTCCTTCTCCTCGAGGAAAAGGCAGGGATGGGGTGCCCTGTGTTGCTGTGCTGCTCACACAGGGCTGTGGGGAGGATACAGCCAGGAGCCATCCTGCCCCAAAACAACCAGCTCCTGGTTCTCATCCCACCTTGCTGTCACCACATCACCTCCCAGAAAATCTCCTTATTCCAGCTCTCTGCTCTGCACTGGCCACTCCCAAAGGAGCCAGCTGGATGCAGGGTAAGAGAGATCTCACTTCATCCACACCTTGTCTAAGACAATGGGGCTGATCTCTGAATTTAATGCACAAAACTGCTTTATTCCATTTTTGAGATGGGAAAGCAAAGCAGAGCAGGAATAAGTGACCCATCTAAGGCCACACTGGAAGCAGGAGGCAGAAAAGGGACAGTCCCAGGTCAGAGCACCCTTCCTCTGCCCCCAGGCAGTGCAGCAGGTGCACAGCTCTCCCAGGCAGTGAGGACAGCACGAGGGATGCACCTGAGCTGCTCACCCAGCATCAGCAGCCCCACCTGGAAACCTGCCAGGGCTCTGCTCAGTGCATTGTGCCACACTCTGATTCCTGATGCGCAATACTCTCCCAAATGCCACTGCAAGAGCTTCCCTGCAGCTTCCCAACCTCACCAGGGTGTTAGGAACAAGAAGACAAATAAATAAACCAGGATTCTGCTTTGTTACTTTGCAAGAGCAGCTTTTGTACAGCAGCTGCCCTGTCCTGAGGCTGCAGGCACAGAAACCCCAGTGTTATCCTGTCCCAACAGTGGCTTTCTCCCAGTAATTAATCACAGAGTTTATGATACTTCTGGAGAAAGCTGCCCATAAATAACCCCTGGGGCA